>NC_071571.1:54950681-55262079 GCF_024509145.1 Vidua macroura | reverse complement strand
TTATCTGCCAAATTATCTGTGCAGCTATAGATCACATGAAATTATTCATAATTATCACATGCAGCTATAGTGTCACATGAAATTATTCACTCTTCAATAATACAAATAATATGCTTATTAACTTCAGTAAAATTGTAAGCTCAAAGTCTGGAAGTCATGCACACTCTCATTAGTCTTTTCAGAGAGGCTTGGGTTAAGTACTTCAATATTACATGCTAAAACATCACATTAAAGCATTTACCTGCTTATAATATACAGAGTCATGCATAAGACAAAAGAGGTCACAGAAATAAAAGAAATGTTGGCATAAAAAATGTTAATCCTCTAGTAAGTAAAAGAAGGAATTTATATGAAAAAAAGGCAAACCCAATCTTCTGAGGAACTAACCAGATAATACTGGAAAATACTTTTTCTTCATACATAATTATTTCATTAAAATGGAAACATTTTAAACTTGAGGAAATTTTTGACAGACTGGAATTTTGTCCATTCTCTGGCTAACTTCAGAGGAACAAATGAAGGAGAAACAGCCCAATCCACAAACTTCACCTTTCAACTGGAAAAGGACATTTCTCAAAAATCCCATTTCATAAAAGAACTTTTGAAAGTGTTCACTTCAACTCAGTTAAACTCATAATTTGAAAAAACTTGAAAATTTCTGCAAAATGAACCTGTCACTCCTTTGGTTTCCTATGACTTTTGCTTCCAATTACACATTTCCAAAAAACCCCCCTGATTTCAAGCAGTGTATACAGAACCCACCCCAGCCATTCTGTAGGAGAAAAACATAAATTTTAGCCTAATGAATGGTGACCTTTGAAGATGTTCTAAACCAACATAAAACCAAGCTGCTACTTCCTAATAGCTAAACATCAGTCAGAAGCACTCAGATGGATAAGCAGCTCTGTTCTAATGATGGATAAAAGGTAACCTTATGTCAAATAAATGTATGAAAGACAGACTTCCTCTTGGAACCTTCTTAGGAATAGCAATATTTAATGCAGTATTTTCTATCCAAGGGGGCTCATAGTCCTATGCTTACAATCTGATTTACTTATCATACAAACAGCTTGTGCTGGAACACAGCAGCTACATTACATTCACAACATCATTTTTCTTTCTTCTTGTACTGTTTGTTTTTGGTAAAGTTGCTCTGTTCATTGCGACACACGGGTTGTCAGTGTATACACACACCATACAGAATTTCCTTCTTAGCTGTATCTCACATGGAAGCAACCATCCATTCTGCTCTGGTCTTTTTAGCTTGTTTGTAATGGCTGGAAGAAAGCCCATTTTTTCAAACACTCTCACTGTTCCTCAAATGTCTTTACACTTTTCACCTGGTTCCTATTACATCCTAAAAAGGCTTGATAACTGGCCTTTGCAGAGCCAGTCAGATAGACAGGCATCAGGTCAGGAGCTGAAACTGCATTGGTACGTCAGATAAGACCTCCCTCAGCAATTTCAAGTTCTTTTTAAAAGACCAGAGAGCTTTTCTCCCACATAAAGTACCAAATGAATGGATACAAGATTTTAAAGGCTAGGGAGATATAAACATCTGAGAAACACCTACTTCATAGTTTACCTTAGCACATCTTGTGGAAACAGATGCAGCTCAGCTTCTAAATAAGCATCTACAAGAGGGTCAATAAAAATGCGCTAGTTGTTACAGAAACATGATAAAAAAGACATTACTGTGCTGAGGAACAGAATAAGGCATTAAAGTCAAATGATAGGTAATGAATATATTTTTAAGACTAAAAAATATTTGACAACAATAATTAACATAACATTTTGTTTTTATGTAGTAAATTGCTGGAGAGGAAACCTGGACCAAGTTATGGTCGAAAAAACAAAGTTTACTGCAAAATATTCTATTCCTATTTCTCTTACGGTTTCAGGTTGTGTCATTAAAGTTACCCACACAGAATACATGCATATATTCTTTACACTAAGACACTTTTAAGTCTCTTCATTTAGAAATCACCAATACCACTATCCACAGGGTATAACTGCATGGATAAGGCCAGATTTTGCCATCTCCTATGGCAGCTGCAAGACTCAACACTGGAGAATTGCTAAAGGGGAAGCAATGAGTCATGTTTCTGTGCCATGCTGCCAAAACTTCATATATTTATTCTTTAAGAAAAATTGATTTGAGAACAGTCATGACTGGAAAGATGAAATGCCTCTCTTCTGCTCCTTCAGTTTCTCCTAACACTGCCTTCATCAACTCCCCAGCACACTTCATGGCTACTTTTTCCTTATTCTTAATTGCCATCTGTAGCTTCAGGCTAACAACACTCATAATCCTATAAGAAAATCCAGGCCAACCACTAGAAAGAACATTTGTAGCAATACTAGCACACATCACTGTAGCCATTCCTACATGCTAGCTCATAACGTCTGACATAGAGACTTCAATCCTAACAGTTTGCTTTGCCAGGTCCAATCTTACCCTCTTGTGAAGCTGCATGTTCTTGCTGGCAGAGGTGGCATCAGTGAGAGGCATGGAGTCCCATCAGCAAGTTTCCAGCCACTATGCTGGAGCATGCCCATAACCACCCCTACTCAGATGTTTCCATGTTGAAGAAAGGCTAATTTTGTTGAAACGGTTTTGCTTACATTACAAAGAGGATTTACCTCAAGAAAAGTATGAACACTAAAGAAAAGCTGGTTGGGATTTCTAAAGTCAGAAAATCCATTCTGATTCTCCTCAACACCCGACTCAACACAGCAACAAATGAGGTCAGCAGGGACCTTATCTAAACTAGTCCTAAAACCCAGGATGGCAGAGCACACCATCTCAGCACATCTCATTCCTGAGCAGCATGAACTGCCTATGCAAGAAGGTTTTTCCAAATCTCTGGTCTGAACTGGCCAAGCCACAGTCCATGACCCTTACCCTGCTTACCATCTGTCAAAAGCAACAAGATTGCTGGCTCCTTTGTCCAGCAATCCCTTCAGGAAGTTGGGATGGGTTTGCATGCAAACTGATGCTAATGAAGGTGCACAAGCCTTAAAGAGATTTACCTGTTAACTGAAAACAAACCTTTTTTCTTTCCAGGATAAATGCATCTTAGTTCTTCTTCAAACCAATATAGCATGTAACCCTAGTCTTCAACTCAAGTCACCAAGGACTCCTTTCACTGTAACAGAAACATTCAAAAGGACACATCCCATCTCTAGCTTCCTATATCTTTGCAAAAACTTCCAGGTAAAGTTAGATGGCTTTAACATTTTTATTGTCGCCTGCTTCCAAACAGTCCTACCCTGTCCTCTTCTATGAATTCACAGTGAAGGGCTTCAGCTTGCCCAGCAGCACTATTTATATTTATTTATATTTATTTATATTTATTTATGTTTTTTATTTGTGCAGAACACAGGGTTGATAATACAGAGATATTTTTGTTACTGCTGAGCCAGACTTATACAGAGCCAAGGCCTTTTCTGCTTTTCATACTGCCAAGGAAGCAGGGGGTGGCATGGGAGGTTGGGAGGAGACACAGGTAGGGCAGGTGAACCCAACTGATAATGCCATATAACATTATGCTCAGTATATAAAGTGGGGGGAAGAAGAGTAAGGGGAGATATTTGGAGTGATGGCATTTGTCTTCCCAAGTCAATGTTATGTGTGATGGCCCTGCTCCACTGGAGATGGCTGAACTCCTGCCTGCCCATGGGAAGTGGTGACTTAATTCCTTAGTTTTCTTTGTTTGTGTGCACAGATTTTGCTTCCTGTAAGAAACTGTCTTTATCTCAACCCACAGGTTTTCTAGCTTCTACCCTTACAATTTTCTACCCCAATCCCTCTGGTGAAAGAGTGACGGAGTAGCAGTATAATGCTTGGTTACAGGCTGGGGTTTCATATCTTCAAAGCTGGATGCCATCTTTCAACTGGGCAATTCTAATGATTCAAATGCATCATGGGTGAACTCTGTATCACAGTAGCTTGTGCAGTTCCTGAACTCATAAGAATGCAAGCAATTTTCTTGATGATAATGTAATCTGAGCTAACTTCCTATGCACATATATGCTGTAACCAGCACACATTTGGAAGTATATCTAGTGATGAACAAAACTATACCTTGCTGTATACAACAAGGTATAGTTTGAACTCTTAACAGCTTTTGGCTCTAACATACTACAAATTTAAGAAAAGTGTGTAAGGACAGCCAGTTTATGTAGCAGAGAGCCCTGTGTCCAACTATGTCTAAAAGCAAGACGACAATGGAAGAACAAGACATGTACAGAGTGGCATTTTGCTGATATCTTTCTGCAGCTTTCAGAATTTATATTTGCCATTTCACTACTATATACAATCTCGGCATTTACAGTATCCCAAACAGTAAAATCCACAGATTAATCACACACTTCATGAAAGCCTACCTCCTTGCTTGTTACTTTCATTGCCCTGAATAGTTTAATCGGATTAGCAAACGTTATCATCTTGCTATTCAATTCTAGCAGATTATTTCCCATATAATTTGTGAATATGCTGAATACCACTAGCACTTGCACAGCTTTCTCCACCACCAAAACCAACTCTTTACACGTTTCTGTTGACTATCTTTTAATTAAGTAGTAGTACTCAGGGCACCATTGCTCTCAGATCTGGGCAACTTACTTTCTTGGCAAGTATTTTGCCAGTCAAAGTAGATGATCTTAAACAAACCAGCATATCCACAGGTCCAGCAACATTTTCAAAGAGCTGCAGCAGACCTGAGAGATAGAACTTACCACTACCTTCCTCTAAACATACTGTTTATTTCAATTGAGTGTATCTCTGCAGCATTAATTGCATCCTTTCTGAGAATAAATCCATCAAATTTAGGTGATTATTCAGACAAAGGTGTTAACATAACCTTGCTAACAGTGAAGTCAAATGTTTTGTGCAGATAGTAATAAATGAGTCATGTTTTTTGCTCTTTCAAAAAAAAAAATTGCTTTCTGGACACACTTACCATAATCAAGAATAATGTGGAAAAATTGTGATAGGATTATTTTGCATGAAACACATGGGGCTGGAAAAATTCAAGACAGCACTTGTTTAAAATCAGAATCCATAGCATATTTCTTGGTAATTTTATATGCAATAATAGCAAGAATTTGGTTTTGCAAGAGATATTCATTGTGCTGTATTTCTTAATAACTGAAGCTTCAGAGCCCTTTAGCTAAAGAAAGCCTATACTGTGCAGAGATTTGACAACATCCTGTTTATTTCAAAAAGGACTTCAGGTTGTCACTGAGTAAAGCAAATTTGAGAGCATTTGTTGAATATTCTGCTATACAAGTGTAGGAACTGTATTTGAATGTCCTAAGCTCTTATGACAGGTGGGACTTATAAATTGCCAAGATAACATAAATAACAGCTGTCAAAATAAACAGCATAATGGTCCAATCCCAACTGCAGCTCTTACTGCAGTGATTACTATACACTTACTGACAAGTTTTAGGATTTGTCCCTTGCTATTTATTCCTCAATTGTGGCACAAAGTCCTTCACTGGCTTCTCTAATCCACACAGACACCTATCTAGCTCTCAACAGATTTTTCTCAGTACAAAGACTGAGTCAAATATCCAGACTAACTGCACTCAAACCTTGGATTCTCTAGCCTGTAACCTAACCTGCTCCTAGCCAATCCCCCAAAACATTCATGTGGATTTCAGTCTTGTCTGGAGAAGTCCATAACTTCTCAGACTTTATTCTGGTTCAGTTTTCTCTCCAAGTACTGTTACAGCATGCTGTAGATCTATATAAAACATGTCTGTAACTATTATTTTGTCTATTTTTGTTTGGGTTGTTTCTTTTTTGTCTTTCACTCTCCTGACCTGAAAGCAAAGCACTTCACAGATTCTCCATCAAATAGCAAAATCTCTGGCACACAACTAAATAACTCTCATCAGCATTTCTATCTCTAAAAATACTGGGGAAAAAAAAAAAAAAAAACGGAAATAGAAGTCATGTGATGTTCACCTTTAGCCTGATTTATCCCCAAATTGAGTACAGGTCCAGACAAAACAATAGGCTTTTTCCTAGGATCACCAGTGTTATAAATGACTCAGACCCCAGGTGGGAATGAGTAAATAAAATTTAATTAGAACCTATTAAAATTACAAAGCAAAGGGGGAGGACAGCACTGGGAGTGTAGTTAGACTCCTCTTGCTCACCAGAGGCTCGGCTCACAAAGCAGCATCTCCGCTTTTTATATGCGCAAGATTGCACTGGCCTCATTAATATTTATGAGCAGTCCTTATATGTCCTTCCTTGCCTTTCATTGGTGGAACTCTTCTCGCATCTTGATTGGTGGTGTGATGCTACCCTGCCAGGCCTCCCAGCAACAAGTGTCCCCCACTCCGTGCTGCCTCCCACAAGGGGCAAGCACACGCCCTCCCCCACATGCCCTGACAGTCCTGTCAGACAGAGCTGCCAGGCACCCACCTCACAGAGTGGGGAGGATTGAAGGGAGAACAGAAAAGGGTTCAAAACCACACTGGAACAACAAATGTATATGTCAAAAGAATTGCCAACCCCAACAGCATCTCTCCCCACCACACTCAACAACTCCTACTCATTTGCATGAGCCAACCACCACACCTTACTCCTAACAATCCACCCTTTTTTTCTTGATACTTCATTTATTTGGCTCATGCAAATTATTCTTATTTTTAATTTCATTACAACACTTGAAATTGACCAACCCAACATTAACCACATTTATTTTAAATTTTCTAACTCAACATCAACCATATTACAACATTCATTAATACAGTACCAATTCATATAGTGTCTAGTAAACTCAGCTTCCCTTAACCTGTTCTCCTTATATCTGATTATATCAACTTGAACTATACTTGAATGAGTCCTAATAGTGTCTGTTGATGTGGTTAAGAGCAGCAAAAACCTTCGGTCTCCTTGAAGAAATGATTGAGGGCCCTCATGACATGGGTAGTTCTTTGTAATAAAAGGCAAGTCACAGACAAAAAATGGCAGTAACAGAGGTCTAATATGGCTTTTACTTCCACCTACCATGCCTTATAGGGTTGCTACCCATAGTAGGTGTATATGATCTTCCTGGTGGCAAGTACAGAGGCCAACCTGGTTTCACCCTCCAATCCTTTGTCACTTCTCTCAATTTTGCCACCTTCCAATATTAGTTGCCTTTAGTACTTCCTCCATTGTGGTCTTTTTCTGGGCCTCCAAGCCCTTCCCATTCAACAGACACTAGTAGTTTCCATCCACAGAGAGATAGCCATAATATCATACATGTCTCATACTAATGTCAATACATTATACCTTCCCCCTTTTACCAATATAATCCTGGTCTTTCTGCTGGGGGCTGAAGTGTCTTTCCCTGGTGTGAAATTAAAGTTTCTCAGAGCCCATACAAACTTGGCTCTCCTTCCCCCTTGTTTGTGATCCTTGGAATGCTCTCCAGATTATTCAGATCACCTCAGTTCATTACCTCTGAATTCCCCCTTTTTCTCTTGATACTTCATTTATTTGGCTTGTGTAAATGAATAATTCAAAGCTATCCTTTTTAGAGTCAGTCCAACATCAACTGCATTACAATGTACAATGCAATCAACCATACAACATCTATTAATGTAGTAAAATTAATTTACATTAACGTACTTTCCTTATATTTGGTTACACTTGGTTCGGGCTGTATTTTGGATTCTTTTCCTGTGTCCCATGGTATTAGTTCATACCTTTTGTATATTAGTTGTGCTTCCTCTAGCAGGTCTCCTATTTGGTTCTTTTTTTAGAATCATGACCCTCTGAGGAGACCAAACAAACTGGTTTTGATCTGTAGGTATAGCTACCAAATACATGTTCTGTACCACACTGCTTATTAATTTGATAAACCATTGTATTAGGGGAGAAATAGGAGACCCGCCAAAGAACGTAATATTATAAATCCCAGGGTATAGCTTCCTTTCCATTCTGGGAGTAAATTTGTATATGCTCTCCTTCCACAAATCCAGAATAGGCCATCTGCGGCCATCCACATCTTAGAGGTGTTTCCTATATCTGACCAATATGGAACTGTTTTTGGAATATCTTCCTATGTATGGGTTGATTGTTTTGGGGGAAGGACTCACATTGCATTGGGAGAGAGCTTCCTCCCTATCGTACTGACACTATGAATTCTCCACAGCTGCTGAGGAGCTGAGGGGACCCACCAGAGGTTTGTTCCTTGTTAGTTACCTTATATCTTTTAGAAGGGGTCTTTCCTACTTTCTTAGAGAAGGCCCTCCCAGTTCTCCAAATGCACGCCTCTTCTATAGTCTCAGAGATTAGCACCCACCCTTCAGGTCTATCAGTCCTTTGTCCCTCAGTTTGATTCCATTTTAGTGGAGTTCCACAAGACTTAAGCTTACCCCTCTCCATGGCCACTCCTCCCTCATCGATGGTCCTCTACATACCCAAAAGTTAGTGAGATTGAATTCCCAACTCATTCTTTCCCCTAGGTCCACAAATAGGTTTTGTCCACATTTGGGTAGTTCTATTTCATTCTCCAGTGCTTCTTGTGTCTTTGTATATATATATCTGGTTTTTGTACTTGGAGGGATACAGGTAGACTCGCCAGCCTTTTGGCAGTATCCCGTATTATTTCTTGTTTTACCAGATGTTTTATTCCACCTCCATCTGAGATATACCTATGTCTAACTTTAGAGAAACAGATCCATTTTTCTCCCCAGGGGCATCAGAACTCAATCCTTATTCCTCCTGGTCCTAAATTTTCTGCCACTCTGTAGGTTTGTCCTTGAATGTTGCAAGTTTCTAGTTTCTTCGAGTTGTAACAAGCCTTGTTTATGTGAGTGTGGGCAACCAGATAAGAACCCCAAGTTTTTCCATAATATAGATTTTGGTAACACTTCCAGCAGGGGTCTGCTTGAGTACCTGAGCACATAAGAAGTAGAATAAGGAGTAGAATAAGCACCAGAGGTCCAGTAGTACTCCCAGTCCCACAGACACAGCCTATGGGGTTGCTGTCCATAACCAGCCCTTTTTATGGTGAGTAGGGATATCCATGTGGTCTTGCCATCTGGCCTTGCAGACTTATATCTCTATCATGCGTATTTCCTGTCAGCATTGGAAATATGAATTTTGGTCTCCTCTGATGTTCTCTTCCCATTTTGTTTCGGTCCACCCACACTGATTTGAACTCACAACACAAGATCATCATCACAAACAGCTCTTCCTTTAACTTGCTGTAGCAGGGTTGCCTGTTGAAAGAATTACCGTACTATTCTGGTCACACCTTCAAACCTAATCAAGATAGAACGTGTCACACTGGGACATTTCAGAGGAGGTATGCAACTAAGGATGGATTTCAAGAGGTCTTGCACCTGACACACCAAGACAAATTCCATTGACTTCCAAAATGATAACTTTAGACCCCCTACCCCCTTGTTCATGGAGAAATCAAACCACCTTAGGGATGATGTACGAGTCTGTAGTCTTTTGTTCCTTGGGTATCCCAAACCACCAATACAAATCACAAGGAGGTTTTCTTGAATGGGTGTCTGCTTGCCACATTAGAAGTTAGTGTCCTGCTTTTTAGGGTTACCCTCAGCTGCCTGGGGAAGGATGCTACAGTCTGCTGGCTGAGTTTACTTTCAGGTCCTTCACACCATTGGTGCAGTCTACCCTCATTTGATGGTCCTGAGTTTGTCTCAGTTGTTATCAGCACCTGAAAGGGACCTTCTCACCATCATTAATAGTTGGTCGTTTCAGAATTTCTAACCCTTGATAATGTGAGAGGAAGAACATCTTATCCACATTTGGGATTTAACAATGTGCTGCATGCCTGATTTGATGCAGTGCTTCAATGCTAACACATAGACATGTGCTCATAGAACCATCACCCTCCATCACCACCATCAAAGATTCCTGCACAGCAGGGCACCAGCCTATCCTCATAGATGGGCTGAGTCTGAAAAGATCATTTTCCAAGTCTCTAATCTGTCCTTTTTACACTTCACTCAACTTTTACACTGGTCCTCGAGCTCCCTCAAAATTGAAATCTGGTAATGGACACCTTTAACAACTCACATCCCCTCTGGTCTTGTGTTTGGGAAGTTGCCTGGATAGGCTGTGATTGTCTAAACGTGATTGTCTAAAATACACTCTGAAATTTATGGAGGTTTTCCTTTTCTGCATAGCTTTGAATGATTATCGAATGCTGCTAAAACACTGTAGACTGCTTCATAATAATAAAAACCAAGAGTCAAGTGACTGCTACCTTCAACCTTAGGAGACAGTTTTAGAATTTCATTTATCATTTTATTAAATTTTTAACTGCACAAGCTTAATCCCTTACACCCTTCCGAGGAGATAGGATTTTAACGAACTTGGATTGGGTGACCTCCATCCATTGTTTTAATTGTAATAGACATCATGTCCCATTTACTCTGATTCTCTGATCTTTCCCATGCAATGAGGCTCATTCTCCTTTTCTCAACCCCCTTTATTTGAACAATTTCATTATCAGCCCCTTTTCTTTTGACAGCATCCCAATTTCTAATTGTACTCATAAATCCCTCCCAAGAAAATTACATTCTGCCCCAGTATTGATAATACATTTCCCATTTCTGCTTTATGGTATCCCCAAAAGCCACTTGATTTATTATCTTGGCCCCTGCATCAATCAAAGAAAAAAACTCAAATTTTCCCTTGGGGACCTAATGGTAAGATTATTGAAGGCCCACAATGACATCCTGTTCTCCCCCACCCCCTGACTTTCTGTTTCTTCTGTGCTTCCTTAAACTAATCCCAAATCTCCCTCCTTTTAGGACAATTTCTCTTTAGATGTCCCTTTTCCTCACAGTAAAAACATATGGAACTTTGGTATTGTTTTTTGTTTTCATTCTTTACTCCTTTGAGGACAATCCCTCCTTAGGTATCCCCTTTCCCTACAATAACAACATGTGGGACCCTTATCTGGATCTCTGCTTTGATTAACACTGAGAGGGGTGTGGATGTCTCTGAGGTACTAGTACACCCTAGGCAATGGGGAATGTTGGTGCTTCTAGAGTTGTCAGTGCACCGAGGGCAATGGGGAATACTGATACTGATTAGTTTTGGAGAAACTAACTTCCCTGCCAGAAGTGCACCTGATGTTATGGGAATGCTGGTGGTTTTAGAGGTGCCAGTGCATCTAGGACAATGAGACTGCTGGTGGTTCTCAAGGTGTCGGTGTACCTGGGGCAATGGTACTATTTTACTTCTGGATTTTTCTCTACTCCTCCCCTGTCCCATATTGTTAGCACAAGACTACCTTCTGCTTCCTCTCCTGCCTCTGTCCTGTTGCCTAGCAGTTAGATTTCCCGCTAGAGATCCTCCTCCGCCACCACTGCCCTCTTGGCTAGTAGTTGAACTCTGCCCCCCTCCTGCAGCTCCTACACCCAGATTACAGGCACTGGCCAAACCTGTGCACATGAGAAAAATGACCGTGGCAAAAAAAAGAATTTTACTTTTGCTTTGTCGGTTCTCCTCATTCCCTCATTATCCAGCTTGGGTCCAAGGGCCCACCAGAGGCCTGGGGTGGGCTGCTGAAATTGCGGCCAGCCTCCCCACACAAGTGTCCCCAGGGATCCACGGAATCAGTGGAAATATCCCAGACGAAAAAAACTGTTTGCATAAGCCAGCCACCACACCTTACTCATAACACCAGTCACAAGAGACAGAACATAAACTTCATCTCTACTCTATTTGATGAGTTTTATTATCCCAGAAGAAACTGAAATCAGACACTCATCCCCAAGTTGCAACAAGAAGAATTTGAAAGGAAGAGTATTTAGAAGAGTTTGCAAAACTGCAAGTTGAGAAACAGAAAACAGTAGTTTGAAGTTAATTTGCCATGTTCAGAGGGGATTTTTGAAACCTTACGTGTGACAGAACAAACTTTTCTGCAGGCAGTTTTACTCCTACCATGTCATGAACAGTATTTTATTCTCTTTGAAAAATTACATGTCCCACATTGGTACTTGATTTGAGCATGCATCTTTACTTTCCTTGTCTCTCTCTGCTATTCTATTTATTTTCTCTATTTTTGTCCTTTGTGACTGTTAAGGTGAAGGTGTCTTGCACTTTATGTGACCAGAGGCCGCCACCACAAGTTCAAATTCTATGAACATCTCAAGACCTTTTGCACTAAAGGTCACATCACTGTCACCATCTTTTTAGTCTGGATCTAAAACATCTGTGTTTGTATTTTGACTTTCCAATGGCATTCCACATAAAATGAATGGCATACTACTGTGCAAGAAAGAAAATAAAAGTTCACCTACTCACCTAGATAGCAATAATTTACCCTGAAGTTTCAGATCAGCAGCACAGTCATCAGATTGACAGTTCCTCTCAAAAACAGTCTGTGAAAAACAGAAGTAAGAACTGTTAAAACATGAGAAGAATAAGATCAAAATTCAAAGAAGGAACATGCTTGGGCGAAATAAAAACAAGACCAAAATCTCTGATATGGGGATATATGGTGTGAGTGTTAAAAAAATTCAAGATGAGGCAAATCGTATCTTTGTCAGAACTGGTTTTATTATCTTCTAACTGAACGAGAAGTTTCATCAAATCCAGACTCTCTCTCAGAGATTTTCCTCAATCCATTCTCCCTTCTCATCTGACAAGAGTAACTGCTAATACCATATTTCTGGCATTCTTCTTTCTCTTCCCCAGCTATGTGCATAAAAAATGAAACAGAGTATGAAGTACTTATGAAACTATTTTCATTCCTAAGGATTGCAAGTAAGGAAATCATACAGCAAACATTTTCCGTAGATTTTATATTTGTCAGGAAGCATTTCTGCCATCATGCAAGCAGTAGAAAATTACAAAGACTGTTACGTATCAGTGATAGTCTCAAATAATGGAACCACTGTCAACCTTGTGAACTCTGGTAATACTGAGGAAATGTAACAGATTGATAAAGCTAGGAACTATGAAGGGACAACATATGGGCATACTATTTAAGTGGCAGTAGTTTATCATGGCTAAATGAGACAGCCACCAGAAAGTGAAAGAAGAGAACAGGAACATGCTTTTTGCATTGAAGAAACCAAGATACCATTTAGATCATTGTTACTTTCCCCTGCCGTTTAGACTACAGACCAACACCTTTCTAAACACAGGGCTAGACTTTTCAGGCTGGAGGACTCATTCTTTCAGAGGTGTCATGCTCTTCAGCCTACCAAATATTCAAATACCCAACATGAATGTTGCCAACACTGTTCAGCTAGGAAACCTGACAATCCACTTATCTCCTCCTTTAAAATGAATGCTCATTTCTACAGGCTTCATGACTTCTATTACCAAAGAAAATATATTTCAATCATAAACGCAAGAACAGGGAAAATCTGTGCAAGATACATGTAACGGTCAGATTGGGTTGGAGAGACTGAGAAGGCAAAAAATGCCAACCATACTGAGTTAATACATTTTTAAGAGCTCTGCCCAACTGTATCAGGACTGGAAAAAGACTTGAATCTTAAGCAGCGGGCATAGACACGTCTAGTCGTTTGCTTTCCAGGAAGGTTCTTGACTAAGCAGGCAGTTTGTTCTCCTTTTTCTATGCTGTGTGAGCTCACCAAAAAGGAGTGAATGTTTATGAAGTTAATTGTTGTGATGCCAAAATGAATTTTGCCTTACTGCTTTTATATTTCCTTAAAATATATTCATAGCTCTATTGTTACACAGTTACATAGTTCCTAGCTAGCCCCAGTACCTTTCCCTACCTTTTTCCCTGATAGGCAGAAGGACAAAATACATTCCAGAGGCTCCAAGCCGGGGGTCCAGGGCCCCTATTCTATCTTGGTTCTTCCTGGGAGCCAAGGTTGAAACCAGCTCTTCAAGACACATTTTCATAAAAAAAGTTTAGTTGTTATCTAAGGGCAGGGGGGATTTAGAAAAGGGTTGAACCAAGTAGGAATTACCTTACCACTTCTGTCTCTAACTGGAGATTTTTGTTAATTATGCTAATTTGCTAAACTTATAAAACTGTTTTTACCCTGTGCATGGGTGGGCATTTTCTATATCTGCTCCTGGAGGCCTCCGATGAAGATCAGCCTTTGTATTACCTCCTATACTAATATTGTCTTGAAAGTGTGTTGTTTTATTTCTATGTTCCTTAAGGCATCAGTTTGACAACAGATATCAAATTGTGCTGTAGGTTGTACTGTGTTTCAAAAGAAGCAAGGTGGAAAGTGGCCAGCTAATCCGGGTTATTTACTTTGCTCTTTAATTTTCCTTCCCTACCTTTTGCTTTCTCAGAATCTCAGAAGTGAAATTTTTGAGGGATTGAGAAACGAAGACTGAACTTACCCTTCATCCTTAATAAAGACTACCACAACCAAAGGACAAGAATAAATAATGAGACAGGAACCGGCACCAGGCTTCTCTCTCAAACATGGCACATTTCAGACATATAGTTTCAAAAGTCCTCAGAATTAATCCTCAAACCACTGTAGTAGTTTCACATAGGAAAGACTGCTTGATAACCCTCAGAGGAGAAAGAATAATAAACTGTAAAAAAATTCTAGCCTGTCAGTTTCTCTGTTTGAATTGTAGAAATCTTGGCAAAGTGAACACAGCAATCAAAGAATTATCTGTACTTTTCAAAGTATAAAATACTGTAAGTACATTTAAGTAACTATCTAATAATCCTAGAATTTTCTTACTAAATCTACAGTTACCATTACTCAGAAAGAATGAACAAATACTTCATTTTATAAAATGGCTAAGGATGTATCTCTTCCAGCATATCATGTACTAGAGAGCAAGCTACTTTGAAATACATTGGGAGTGTTTCCTTGTCATAGATACCCAGGTTTCTACACAACACTGGGTTAGGAGAAAGAAGTAAGGATGGTGAGTTCCAAGATCTGTAGCTGTGTAGGAGTGAACCATTTGCTTCTGTGGAGGATCTTGAATCTGTTCAGGGTTTTTTGGGAGCTCTCTCACCTCAAAGCAGCTGGCTGGTCTGGATTTCCAGTCCAACAGGCTCCTAGGACCCACAGATGCAGGCACAATTGATTCAGCAGCCCACTTCCAGGTTAATGACATCTGTGAACTATTTTGCTATTTTTCACTGTTTTTCTGGTCTACCTGGACTCTTCTCCACCTTCCCTTTTCATATGTCTTCTAGAGTCTCGAGCCTCCAGCTTCTCACAGTCTATTTCCTCCATTTTCTTCTCTGCTAACACGAGCCTTTTCTTCCCCACCCTTTTGTCACTTCTGCCTTTCAGGTTGACTAATTCCTGGCTGTTTAAATCCTTCCCAAACAATTAAGAAGTAAACACACTTTAAGGCATCATAGCATTTGTGAACACTACTTGTATATTGTTACTGTGCCCTTACTTGGTCTACTTGAACTGCAATTTCTTTGGGCCAGAAACTGTACCAAACTTAACACTGCATGTTGTTAAGTAGGAGTCCATTCCTGGGATATGGCGCAGACCCTACTACAACATTAGCACTAATTTTAACTCCAAGCAATCTTTAAAGTGGTTGCAGCTTTACAATACCAGCTTTGAGGATTTATAGACCTCTTTATGTATTAAAATTGTTGAGGAAGGTAATCCATGGGTTGTATGTGTTATTCACAATTGAAAAAAGGAAGTAGGATGAAACTAACCGTGGAAGCAGCTCATAATTTTTGCCGTTACTGTTACCCAAAGTGAAGAGAAGCAATTCTGAACAGTGGTTTTATCAAATTTAATTGTATTCCACTAGCATTGTACCAAGTGTCTCACAGATTTGAATATATATATCAGAGATGGCCAAGAAGCTTCTTTACATAAGAAATACATACATGAAAAATTGAGGAGTATGAGGTGAGAGGTGGAGATCAGGGTAAAAATTGCCATGAGAAACACAGCTGCATCTCTTATCTCAAGGCCACCACATAGTTGTCTAGCATTTCCACGAGAAAAATAGGTGCTTGTGTGCCCAGTAACAGGGACAGGATAACCTCAATGCTTCTAGGACAAATCTTCACTGTATAAACACAAAACTAGTGTAAAGTTCATTCTCAGTGAGCCTCTCAGACTTCCTGCTATCACCAGATGTTCAGGAAAGAAGAGCCAAAACCAGAATTTCAAGGGCTCGCAATTCCTCTCTGCACTCTCTCCACTGATGCACAGAAACCAGCAGCTATGGGAAATTGTTCCAGAGCAGTTCCCACCAAGTCACTAAACTTTCCTGACAAACACAGTTTTCTCAAATTCTGCATGGCAACTTTTCTGAATAAAAAAGATTATGCTCCTTGGAAGGTCCAGTAATGTGACAGATATCTCCCTGAGGGGTTAGGAAAGATGGATGGCACCCATGTCCTCCAAAGAGTAAGCCAAAAAGCCTACATTAAAGTACACTCATAAAAAGTGAATATACACATCTGTACACAATCAAACTTACAGTAAGGAGAGATCTAGAGCTGATTAGGAAGGGAATATGTCTACGTAGGTAGTCAGATCAGGGCCTCAGAGCAAGTATATTTATTCATTATGAAGAGGAGTGTAGGACTAAATTCCACATTTTGTGATAAAGGCCAGGGGTAAATGTAGGAGAAAGTAGGAGAGAGATAAATCTCTAGTTCCTGTATCCTAACCCATCCTAAGCATAAAGCTGCTGGGTATTGGGCATATAGGTATTCTCCTTTTCCTTCTTGCTGGTAGTGGACTCTACTGAAAGCTGATAGGAGGTAAAACAAATAAGAAAGAGCCTGGCTTCAGCCTAATGATCAGACTTCTGTGCTCTGAGGAAGGTGATCTATGATTTCATACCAGGTTTATTAAACTGCTTCACTTTCTTTCAATGGCTATCTAAAATTAAACAAATCTATGTTTCTGGAAGTAGGGGAGAGAACAGGAAACATAAAAAATAAAGTATCTCCTGTGCCACTGTAGTCCACAGAAAATACTGGAAGTCTTTCAATAAATTAAGGGGGAAAAAAGCTTTTCAAAATATTCAACCTACCAAAATTCAGGAAAGCACACAGAAATTTCAGGATGTAGCCAAACTGTACTATCAAGAGTTTGAGATGTTTCCAGCACCATTCTAGTTAGAATTCTGCCTATGCTTTCACAGAAAGGGAAAGCAACAGCTGAAGGTCAGTATTTGAAGAAAAGGGAGAGAAACAGAATTCTTAAAAGAACCCTTGAAAACATGTCATTTTATGGACTGGATAAAAGAATAGTGATTCACTCTAGATCAGACATTTAACAACTGCCTCACACATCAGTCTATAAAAGGTTCAGATGGCATCCCTTAAAAATGGTAGAGCTGGCCTTTGGCATTTGAGGATCTATTCCTTTAATTTCATAAACTGTGCCATGGACTTCTGTGGGAATACTTACGCTATGCAAAATAATCAGGATTAAAAATACAGTATTTCAATATCTACACTGATTTCCAGTAAATTGTCACCATCCCTGCAGTATGCGCAGAGATGACTTAGCAATTAGATCATGCTAGTAACACAAAAACAATTAAATAAGGGGGCTTGTCATTCTAATAATTCTTTAGTTTTTAGATACTGATGCTATCTGATTATCAACATGTTATCTGGTGAAGTTAAGTTCCTGGCTCTTATTTAGCAACCAGGATATATGATGCAATTTTCAAATGCTGAGCTGTAAGCAACTCTCACACTAACATTTCTAGTAAGTATTTTCTGTTTATAGCTTTATAAACCAATTACATCAATGTGCCTAAATATAGATACAGGAGCTTGATTTTAGACCTGAATTTATTTTGATTTTAAATCTTCAAGTTGCCTGAAAAATAAAGCTATTACCTACATGTCTACTGACCACAGAAAAAGAAATATAGAGTGATTTTTTTTGAGGCATCCCATGCTTTACTATACTACTCATGGAAACAGTCCATTTATATATGCTGCTGAGCCAAACAAAATAGCTGATTTAAATTCCCACTAGAAGAGCAATTATTACAGTGAAAAACATTCCAGGATTTCATCAGATGTGCTGGCTAAAATGAGAATACATGATTTCCACAATACCCCTCACATGGAGTGAACACATGACAAAGGCAGGAATACTAGGGGAGTGAAACCAGTGTGCTGGTACTGCATGGTGCAGGGGATGAAGGTTAGCTATCAAGCTCCCTCAGCTCCACACAGACTTCATCAAAGCACTAGGTTTGAAGGCAGAGAGCACTAGGTTTGAAGGTGGAAAGGAGTAAGACCAGGCTCATTAGAGATGAGCCTAGGGGCAGCATACCACTGTTGAAGGTGAAATCAATAGCCCAGTTGAAGTGCACCTACACCAATGCACACAGTATCATAACAAACGAGAAGCTGGAGGCCATTGTGCAGTGGGAAAGCTATGATGTAGTTGCCATCATGGTAGTTAAGTGGGATGACCCACAAGACTGGAGTGCTGCAATTCATGGCTACAAGTACTTCAGAAGGTGGAATCTTCGATAGGTTAAAAACTGGCTGTACAGCTGAACCCAGAGACTTACAGTGAATGAAGCTAAATCCAGTTGGTGGCCAGTTGCTAGTGGTGTTCCCTGGGGCTCAGTTTTAGGGCTGGTCCTTTTTAAAATAGTTACTGGTGATCTGGATGAGGGCATAGAATGCACCCTCAGTAAATTTGCAGGACACATCAAATTGGGTGGGAGGGTTAATCTGCTCTCTGCAGATAGATGGGGACAGACTCAATCAATGGGCTGAGGAAAACAGCATGAGGTTCAATAAGGGGAAGTGCTGGGTCCTGCATTTGTGTTCCAGCAAGCCTATGCAGCACTACAAGATCGGGGAAGAGTGACTCAAGAGCTGTTCAGCAGAAAGGGACCTGAGAATGCTCAATATGAGCCAGCAGTGTGCCCAGGTGGCCAAGAAGATCAATGGCATCCTGGCCTGTATGAAGAACAGTGTGGCCAGCAGGTCCAAGGCAGAGATCACCCTCCTGTACTTGGTACTGGTGAGGCCATATGTGTTCAGTTCTGAGTGTCTCACTTTAAAAAGGACATTGAAGTACTGGAGCATCTCCAAGGAAGGGCAAAAAGGCTTGTGAAAGGTCTGGAAAAGGTGTCTGATGGGGAATGGCTGAAGTGCTGGGTTCGTTGAGAAGAGGGGCTCAGGAGGGACCTCATTGGTCTCTACAACTACTAGAAAGGAGGTTGTAGTGAGGTAGGGGCCAGTCTCTTCTACTGTGCCTGCAGTGGAAATGTCCTTTAGCTGAGACAGATGGAATTCAGATTAGATACTAGAAAAAGGGTGGTCAGGCACTGGAGAAGGTTGCCCAGGGCTTTGGTGGAGTCACCATCCATGGAGGTGTTTAAAAATTATGTGGATCTGGCACTGGTGTTGTTTAGTAAACTGATGTTGTTTAGTGGTTTAGGGGTTACAGTGATAGTACTGGGTTGATTGCTGGACTTGATCTTAAAGGTCTCTTCCAACCTTGACGATTCTATGAGAGGCAGGGAGAAAGAGGTGATGGTGTGGCTCTGTACATTAAGCAGTCTTTCAACTGTCTATCAAGGATAATGATGACAAGATTGAGTATCTGTGGGTAAGGATCAGGGGGAAAGCCAACGACGCAGACATCCTCATAAGAGTATTATAGGCAACCCAAATGGGATGAATTGATGGATGAACTGTTCTGTGAGCCTCTGGCTGATGTTCCACAATTGCTAGCCCTTGTTCTTGAGGGAGACTAACTTATGGGATGTCTGCTGAAAACTCAACACAGTGGAGAGGAGGCCATCTAGAAGGTTTCTCAAGTGTGTGGAAGACAACCTCTTGACACAACTGGTAAGTGAGCTTAGCAAGAGGGGTACCCTGCTAGACCTGCATTTTAGAAACGGGCTGGTGGGAAATGTGGTGGTCAGATGACATCTTTGGCATAGTGACCATGACATAATAGAGTATTCCATTTGTGGTGAAGTAAGGAAGGGGTCAACAAAACCTCCACCTTGGACTTCAGGAGGGTGGACTTTGGCCTGTTCAGGACACTAGTTCAGAGAGCCCCCTAGGAAACAATCCTTAATAAGAAGGGGGTCCAAGAAAGCTGGACATACTTTAAGAAGGAAGCCTTAAAGGTTTAGGAAAACACCCTCCCTATGTGCCCAAAGATGAACTGGGGAAGAAGAACAGAGTGGCTGAACATGGAGCTTTCAGTGGAACTTGGGTTTATGACCTTTGGAAGAAGTGGCAGTCAGGAAGGGTATATGAATGTCATTATACCATGTAAAAAGAAAATTAGAAAAGTGAAAGCTCAGCTAGAACTTAATCTGGCCACTGCTGTAAAAGATAATAGAAATGTTTTTATAAATACGTGAACAACAAAAGGAGGGCCAATGAAAATCACCATTCTTTATTGGATTCAAGGGGATCATAGTCACCAAGGATGAGGAAAAGGTTGAGGCACAAAACGCCTTCTTTGCATCATTCTTTAACAGTAAGACCAGTTATTCTCGTGGCAACCAGATCCCAAAGGTGGTAGACAGAGACGGGAAGCAGAATTGATCCCCTGTAATCCAAAAGGAAGCAGTCAGGGATGTGCTAAGCCACTTGGATAGTCACAGGTCTATGGGTCCAGATGGGATCCATCCTAAGCTGATGAGGAAGCTGTCAGAAGAGCTGCTCTCCATCATTTACCATCAATCCTGGCTAACTGGGGAGGCCCCAGGTGACTGGAAGTTGGACAATGTGATGCCCATCCATAAGAAGGCCAAAGGAGGATCCAGGAAACTACAGGCCTGTTAGCCTGATCTTGATGCCTGACACAATTATGGAACTGATCATCTTTAGTGTGATCATGATGCCAGTTTGGGTTTTGCCTTTTTTTCTGTTATATGTTCTCTGTAGCCTTCGCACATGTATTTGTATCTCTGTAGCCTACTGTACTAGTAGTTAGTTTTCCCAGTAATTTTCCATGGCCTTTCCCTAGGCAGGAAGACAAAACAAATTCCAGAGCTCCAAGCCCCGAGAGGTGCAAAGCCCCCATCCTATCTTGGTTTTTCCTGGGAACCAAGGCCGAGAATAACCCTTTGAGATACATTTCATAGAGTAAGTACAGCTAGTACCAAAGGGCTTGACCTGGGAGGAAATTGAATCACCACTTGTCCTCCTAATGGGTGCTTTTTATCAATTATTCTAATTTCCTAAAACCTATAAATACGTACTCATCTCTGTGGGGTGGGCTTTTCTGCACATCGTTCCATAACTGCCTCTGAAAACCTTCAAATAAAGATCTGCTCTTATATTACCTCCTCAGTAAAATCATCTCAAATTTCATTTCTGGCAAGTTAGGAAAAAAGCAACTATCACATGGCACATACAGGACAACCAGGGCATTAGGCCCAGACAACATAGGTTTAGGAGGGGCAGGCCCTGCCTAACCAGCTTGATCTCCTTTTATGACCAGTTGACCCACTTGGTGGATATGGGGCAGGCTGTGGATGTTGTCTACCTGGACTTCGGCAAAGCCTCTGATATCATCTCCCACAACACTTTCCTGGAGAAGCTGGCAGCCCGTGGCTTGGACAGGTGCACTCTTTGCTGTGTTAAGAACTGGGTGGATGGCTGGGCCCAGAGAGTGGTGGTGAACGGCATTGCAACCAGTTGGTGGCCAGACACTAGTGGGGTTCCCCAGGTCTCCACTATTGGGACCAGTCCTGTTAAAGATGGTTATTGATTATCTGGACAAGGGGATCAAATGCACCCTCAGTAAGTTTGTGGACAGCACCAAGTTGGGTGCGAGTGTTGATCTGCTAGAGGGTAGGAGAGCCCTGCATATGGATTTGGACAGGCCAGATTGATGGGTCAAGGCCAATGGTATGAGGTTTAACAAGACCAATTCTGGGTTCTGCACCTTGGTCACAACAACCCCATGCACTGCTACAGGCTGAAGAAGAACCAAACCTTTCCAGCTGAGAAGAATTACAAGGGAATTCATCCATTTCACTGAGTGGAAGACTCTGACTAGCACATTGCCACTTGTCAAGGCCATCTAAGCCAAATGCAGTCATTTGTCCACTATTTCAGCTGACCAAAACTCATCAAGAGCAAAAGAGACACCACTGAAGGGATGACAGGGGGAAGAATATAAATTGCTTTCAGCAATCCCACTCCAACCAAAAAGAAAACAATTGCAATTAGGCAGGCAGGGTGGCCCATGATCTCTGCAAGAATAAATGCAAAAGATAATTTGGGAGCTTGCCCTGCCAAGGAGGAAGGAGTTTTGTGGCAAGCTATTTCATATGGAACATGACAATTAGACAGATCCCTGCAGTCTTCCAAGGACTTCCAATATGCCTAGGTGTTAATCTTCAAATGTACCACCTACCCAACTACTGACAGCTGTACTAAGTTACTCAGCTGCACCGGTAAAATGAATTGCCCTTGCCTCCAAGACAGGAGCATCCTAAGTCCTGACTGATGGCTAGGAATGCAGTAGTTGACATAAGTTAAAATCATGCCAAGAGCCGTTTCATCAGCATTATTCTGGCATTTCAACAGCTTGCCAGAATAAAGATGTCATTCCAATGCCAAGAAATGTCATGGGCACAGTTCAGCTTGCAGACAGTGACATGACATGACTCATCATCACACAGGGATCTCTGCTCTGGAGAAGACACCACTGACAAACCCAGACCACGCTGTGTGTATAGACACTGCATTTCATCCTGTCAGCTCTGTCATCTCTTTGTTCTCAGTATGAGATTGAGGTGCATGTGCATGTTTTAAAATGCAGAATGGCATTATTTGTGCAGCAAACTAAAGATCGCTAGATGCGTTCATAAATCATCTCCATGAAAATCCTTCTATACTCTCTCATGCCTGCCAACCAAGCTAATTAATTTACTTAAGCAGCTTTTCAAACACAAGTATTTCAAAAAACAGACCTCTGCTTTAAAAAGGTGAAGTTCATCCAAGAAACATGCAGTCTCATTCACCCAGAAATGCAACACTGGGCACAAATTTTCACTGCAAGTCAGTGGCACAGTAGGAAGAGAAGGTTGTGGACATTTTCTATCTCTTTTAACTAATAAACAGTTTTGGCACTCACAAAGTCCTGGAGATAGTGACACAACTAAATCTACTGAGAATATTTTCTGAAAACAAAATGGTATCTCCATCCACATAGTAGCTGGTGATTTTATTACAATATTTAGAACAGGCAGAATTCTAGCCTATCACATTTTGAACTCTAAGATACATTACTGGATACTATTAAGAACAAATCCCCACTGTATTTGGCAGGATAGCTTTCTCCTTCTTGGTTAATATGTATTTATACAGTGGGTATGCAAAAATAAATGTTATAGTACAAACCATTTACAAAGAACTAAGCCAAATCCAGTTCTAAACACAAAATAATTTCCCTGAAGCAAGAAGACTTACTTTTTCCTGTGGATGAAGGTAGCAACTGGATTTGGGAGGCAACAAAGAAGCTAATGAAAAGTCACTTCTGGATCAGCAAGATTCTAGGGCTTTTGAAAACAACACAAAACTAGCTATATTTAAAGACATTAGTACTTACACTAACACTAATTTTGTCTATGTGACCTCACCTGTGCCATATCTTCTGAAAACAGAAAACACTAGAGTCTTGAACTGGACTCCAAAACGTAAGGCTCCTCCATAATCATTAGATTATTTGAAAATGTAAACCCGTTACTATAATAATTTTGGTTCCTACTGTCCCTTTTGGCCTTTTAAAACTATTTTGACTTACATGATAACAAGACTTCTGAAAGAGAATGCTACATTCCAGTTTTCCCATTAACTTAAGTCTTTGAGGACCCCAGCACCATGCCTTGAGGCTACTTTATAAGGGCTTTGTCACCATGACTGCCACACTATCTCTGAAGCTCTTGTCACATCCTTGGCTGAAAGCACACTTGCCAGCATACACAGTGTCAAAAGTCTTTTCTTACTAATCTAATTGAACAACATCTGGAAAACAAATGAAAAGGGATTGTTAAACTGGTTCCCTCCCATCCAAATTGCAAAAGAAAACAAGTCAGAGAAATTCCCAAAGTATTTTTGTTCCTGCTTTATAACCTCAGCATTTAGGTATTTTAACATTGATCTGAGACTCACCTACAGGGCAAGATGTGACCTTTTGAGTTTAAGCCCACTCATAAAAAATACAAGAAGCTTTGTTCATGTAACACTCAGGTTAAAGTTAAAGCAGTGTTAAAGTTCCAAAGTTCTCCACAAATTCCCATCATATTGTTGCAACAACACAAAATTTATATACACAACAGCCCCACAATCTCTCTTCATAAAAACAAGTAATTCTTGAATGCATCTTTCATTCATAAATTTATAAAAATAAAGCATACTTGAATAAAAATTCATGGCTCTAAAGTGCAAGGATTATAACCAAATAGAGTTCAAAGCACTTGATTATATAGTGAAGCAAATAAAATGTTTTAGTTACTTTTTTTTAAGTAGTATTCAGGGACCTTATCAGCAGAATCAGAAAGCAATGCTACAGATGATGATGCTATCATATCAATAGAAAATTAATTTATTAAGGTTAAAAACCAGATCTAACCATCTACTCCAGACAGACTTCTCACAGCTAAAGAAAAGGGGAGGGGAGGGAAATGAAACCATCCTATTTTAGCATGGCATGTCCTACAATAACAGCAGGAGTACGTTTCCCTTGCCACATGACTGGATGTGTGAAGTCCTCAAGGAAAGAGGATAGTTCAGTCAGGCAAATTTTTTGTTCTTCTGCCCACTGTTCTCCCCTCAGACAATTCCCATGTCCCCTTCGGCAAAGGCCAGGACCAAGATTTCACAGGAACCTCCTACATTAAGGGAAGAACCAGAAGGAGTAGGACCTTTCTCATCTTTCACTTCCCAGCGCAAACACCCTGAAACAAGAAAGTGACCTCACTTTGTGCTGCCCAGCCTTGGAGGCACAAGCCTTTACTACATCACAGAGCAGCACTGAAGTTAGCAATAGTAAAGATTGTACAAAAAGGCTACTGTGTGCAAATGACCCAGAGCTTGGCAATCCACTTTTAGAGCCAACTCTGCTGTAAGTTCAGCCACAGGCCTTCTTGGGAAATAACATCGTCCAAATCTGACCTGATTCCTTTGTGCTATCTTTTGTCCTTTCTTCCAGCGAAGAATGGGCTTCAGAGCAGTTAGTTCCTTGTCCTCTTTCTCTATATCATGTTCCCCAAGACTGTATGAAGCTTCAAATACAATTGGAGAGATGACGTCCTTGACTCTTTTCTGTACAAGAAGACAAACACATATTTCACCTATGCATATAGCCAAGCAAGTTTCTATCTACAACAATTATACATTCAATTAAACAAGATCATTTCATTAAATATGCAATTAAACCAGATTCAACACTGCAGACAGGTTTCTCTACTTCCTTCATCTTTCTCCAGGTCAAACAGGAATAAGCACATTACAATGAACAAGTCAGAAGCTTAATTTTTTTTTTAAAGAAGTTATTATTTTGGGATATAGTCTTCAATAAACAAAAACAGTGGAATATTTTGCCCACCTATAAATCAAGTGGTTTTCAATTAAAATATTTTCTTAGAAAAATAGAAAGCAATTAAATTATTCCTGAAAAAGCAAAGATCAAATAATCTTCATCTCTGGGGTTTCAAAATCCTAGACTTTGCCTGAGATTACCTCCAGTGAACTCCACTCATTAAAAGAACAGAAAACTCCATATTCCCTTGTTGTTTTGCAATATCAAATGAATGGATGAGTAAAGGTACTAATGTGACTATAAAATAGGATTACAGACATACAGGGGCAAGAAAATCCATCTTCCAGTATGTTTCTCAAAGCGAAATTTACCATTTCCCCCATCCTCAGCACAGCAACATTCAGTTTGTAAAAGAAGAAAGTTTTTCAGTTTCTTTATTTGTGTATTGCAGGTTTCATACCAGATGTATAGAATGGTGCCATATTATCTGGCTGATGAGACAAAAGGATCACTTTTTCTTGTTGCTGGAACCCAAGCCATAAAATTCATACCATTTGTCACAACATGCAATGCCTAAATCCAGATTGCTGTGCCAAGACAAAGTGCTCATTGTGTTCTGTTCAGTCCTGACTTCCAAAATCCAGCTTACCAGAAAACTTAAGTGCAAATGCTCTACCTTTTCATAGGCAAACATTCCTCTTAAATTTTCTTAAACATTCCTCTTAAAAACATAGCATTAATTCAGCACAGATGAAATTGAGGCAATAAATAAATCCCATAAGTAAGCACATCAAACCTTCAGATAGACCAACTCTCTACTTTGCCTTGCACTGGTTAGTGGGTTTCTCTGAACATAGTCCGCCAACCGCAAGAAGCAATTGAGATGCAATGCCTTTAAAATTACATCTTCCAGATGTGGGAAACCTGGGTACTAACTGCCCTTTCAGACCACCCTGTTTGATCTGTTTCAAGACAACCGTTTGCTCTCTCCAATATGTTGACTGTCCACAGATCTCTGAAGTCAAAGATTAGTGACTAACCAAATTCCCAAATCATTGGTTAGTTGGATGAACAGTAGCAAATATCAGGCTGGATGACATTTACCCTCCTGCACCTTCAGCTAGCCCTTTAATTCCCTACCATAATATGAATGTCCACCAGTACTCTGAAGTTTAAACTACACGTTGCTTGGAGCAATTTGTGCTTTTTTGGTAAAAAGCACTGATCAACAACAGATACAGCAGCAGTAGTGATAGCTTGACCTCTTTCCAGTCCCATAAAAAGGACTATGCATGATCTGCAGCACCGTTAATCCTCTCAGCAGAAGAGACATTCATGCCTGCAGCCCCTTTCTCAGTCCTATTCCCAAGGTAGGCATTGTACCATACTGCGACTACTAAATAACAACACTACAACTCACAGAAGCTGGTAGCTTTGCTCTCACAGAAAATCAAGTCTATTAACTTAAGTAAGGATTGTTATCAGCCTACGTGATGTATACGGAGAAACAAGACTATAAAAGAGCATGCCATACAGCAACAGTCAAACACAAATCATCAGGCAAATTGCCACCTAATCCAACTGTACACAACCAACCATGTAAACACAGAACAATAAAAATGTATGCAGTGGGTTAAATTCAAATCCACCTACTATTTTTGTAATTTTATTACTGCAGTATGGTAAGAATAAGTACTAAATCACTTATACATGTTTTAATATGGTCTTGCATGGTTCAGTCCAATGCCCTTTAAAGTCAAAAGGTAAGTTTCCTATTGACTTTGATGAACATTGAAGCGCACCTTTATTGTTTCCTGGAGTTCTACTTGATTTTAGTAGTGAAATTTTGACTTCTCCACCACCACAGCCCTGGGAAATACTTTTCACAGACTCATTGATCTTTATGTAAGAATAAAAGTATGAATGCTGCCCAGTTATTAATTTTGCCACATGTTCCCTTCTGCTCACAATCCTTCAAAAAACAAAGGCAACAGTCTGTGGCATTTGTTCTCAGTAAGACAGAGACAGGACAGTTCTGTATCACAGGTACACCACAGACTGTCTGGGATATGAACACATAAAGAGAATCAGTTTCTTTCATTTTCAGTCTACCCAAATGTATCGCTTCCTGTGTTGAATCATATATTGATGACACAGTCTGCAGATAGCTTTTAAGTATTCCTGATGTCCAAGAAGAAGTCAAAAGATTCAATGTGATTAAGGTTTGAGATAGACTGAAATATCCTTCAAGTCAAGGAAACCGTACATTTTTTGTATAAGTTGCAAAAAGTGGATTTGTCAAGGGATATGATTTCCACAAGCAGCTTTTACATGTAATCACCATTTGACACCACAAGGCTGCTATGCTGCGGAAGTGGTATAGGCTAAAGACATTTCTGAGCCCTGAAAAACGAAACCTGGCAAATCATAGCATATGGACAGCACAGCTTCAGTTATTGAAAAAAGTCTTGAAGGACACTACAATGAGTGTAATATACAAGGAGTTCCAATTACGAACAGAAACAACTATGCAACTAGGGTTTAATAAGTAACAGCAATAAATACATAGTCTGTACAGACTGGAGTCACTGAACTGGTGCAAATTTTCACCGTGCCTGAATTGGAAAGCTTACCCTAGCAAAAGGTTTGCTATCTCCTCTCACAGAACAATCATCTCAAATAAATTTTTGAATGTTGTGGCAGTAACTGTACATGGCCACATATTCCTTCCTTTTTTTCTCTCTGATTTAGCAGAGCAGAAGAAAGCAAGAAAGCAAAGCCTCTGCCATTTATGACTATTTCTGTTTGACTTCAGTACCAAAAAGTCTTAAAAATCTGAAAAGTAATGAAAGAGCAATGATCAAATGTCACATCTGTGATTCTGAACATAATTTACAACTGAAAATGGAGTGTGATAACTGTAAGAAATAATTTTTGTCACTTTTAATAGATATGGACTAAGGAACATCATGACAACACACAAATGTAGAGTCCAACATCCTAAAGGCACAATGTCTTGGCAGGCAGCCACTGCCTTTTACAACCTGAACTTTAGGCTACCAAGAACCCACACACATCAGGAATTCAAGAAAATTTGGCTGGAACAAGACAGAGTAATTTAGTCAAGTGATAGGATTTACTCTACTCATGTTGTAAGTGGTTGCCAGACTGGTTATCATTTCAGCTTTCTTTTGGCTCAGTGCCACAGTAGACTCAGGGGACTGTACATGAGCTCAATAAGTCATCACATTTAAACCCCTTTCTTCAACAAGGTGAAAATCTGCAACAAGGACCCTAGAGAGTACAAAATTCAATTTTTAATTATGGCCAATGGGCTGAGAAATAAATTGAGATGTAAATAATGCCCACAATCTACAGAAGGAATAAAGGATGAAACATGGCACATTAAAAGAATGAATATTAACTAATTTTCAGCAGCATCATCTGAAGAAATACACATAATCATCAGGATAACTTCTACAGTTGCTTGGTGCTTTTGTTCATGTCTTTCTTTCTCTTTTCTTTCTCTGTGGGAAAGTTCTCTGACCTGTCCAGCCTTTTTCCTACTCTCTCTGACTTGATCCTCAGGATTTTAACCCATGCATGAATTCCAGAGCTTTAACTGAATTGAGCCCTGCTTTTCAGTACTTCTGAGAATTAAGTTCTGTTTAGTTAAATGACAGAGAATGAATTCCAGTACCGTTTTTTTTTAAAGCACACCGATTGAAACTTTTAGTCTAAATGTATTTCTTTCAAGTGCTAAATAACAAGCACTAAAATTAGACCAGGAATTTTTACAGGCTCAAATACACAGAATAAATTTGACAATCCAAATTTAACAGACAACGTATTTATGCTGCAAAATGTATGAAAGACACTATGCTAATGCTAATCCAGCATAAAATTTTGATCAGCTCACAGGTCACTACCACATAAATACTCAACTCAGTGTCAAGAGATAAACAGTTCCCTGACCAGTGACCTTGAAAATTACTCAAATTCCCACCAGCCTTCAGAAACAAAAGCCACTACCACCACAATCTATCAAATGAAATCACCGCTGTAGGTCTTAATAAACATACATTATAGCTTATGAACCAATAAGATGACAATGCTTGACTTTAAAATGAACTGTCTTCTCCTGTTATCTCAGTTTCCCTCTCTAAACTGTGAGTCATCCAGGGTGCAAGGCTTAAAAGCCATGCAATTTAATAAGACTATTAATTGGACAAATTGGCTTTTAACTTCAAGACAGATTTTCATTCATTTCAAATGAATGAATGTGTACATGTCATTATAATACCTGAAAAAGAATAAGGAGCTGCTTAACTTCCTTGCCCTGTTCCTTGCAACACTTACCAACTCCAAGATTACATACCTTGGTGATAAGTCCCAGTGCAAGTTAATACTTTCAGCCTCCTACTATGCCAAAGAATAAAAACCTTTGTCCTCTCAAGAGCTTTCCTCTGTCCTCTGCTTATTTTGATAAAGATATTCTAGGACCTGTAATAAGTTATTTCAGACTAGCATAATTTTAGAGTTGATGTCTCCTCACTGCAAAGGCATATGTAACATGATCATGGCAAAATCAGCTAGAAAAGATCTTGTTTCCATTACAAACAAGTTGGAGATTCTTTAATACATATCTTTTTTAAGGTTTTAAGATGTTACTGTAGTTAAGAGGAGAAAAAAAAATAACTGCAACCTCTTTTCCAGAGAAGACACAGAATGAGAAGTTTACTTGATTGGTAAAAGCTCATTTACAAAGTTACAGGTGAATTTTTTGTCAAATTAATAGTATATGAAGGCAATCAGAGGCCTGATATTTCAATCATACATACTACTGTTTTAAGATCTTTTGACGGCTACAATTCAACAAGTAGGTGAATAGACATTGTTGCTAAACTTAACTATTACAGGACTTCTGAAGAATCTCAAAGTTTAGAACAGGGAAAAAAAAAAAGGCAAATTGTCGGAACCCAAGATGTCCCTCAGACATTCTTGGATGTTCCGGGTCCAGGTCAGAAGCATCTGAGACCCTGGCAGGCAGTTGGAAACCCCTGTGGTTTTGAATTTGATCCATGGAACAATTTACCAACCTTGCAGGAAGAACAAGAAATCACAAAAGTTTAGATATTATAATAGAAGTAGTCACAAAGTGAAAGGAAGGATTTTTGAGTGCTGTACAGGGGGGTTTTAGGCCTTGTTCAGAGGGGTCTGAGTTTTGTACATGGGGGTCTGAAGTTCTAAGATGGAGGGATTTGGGTGTGCCCTGTCCTCCTTCTTTCTCCTTCCTATCCTCCATGTACTTGGTGATGTTGGCACTCACAGATTGATTTAGAGTAGAAAGTCACTGTTCAATATAGGTGATAGGCATTGGGGAAAAACTATAAACATTTAATACGTAATGTGTGATATAAAAGATGGCACCAGCCCTTGGGTAGGGGAGACAGAGACAGAGATGGAGACAGAGAGAGATGGGGAGAGAGACGCAGAGGGAGAAGGAGTCAGAGAGAATATTAGGGAGTGTGTGTGCCTTGAGATAACATGCAATAAACTACCTTGAGACCAGACGACTGAAGACTACGGAGTCTTTCTTTGAAGACCCGGGTTGGAGGAGAGACTTTACCACCTCCTGGGGTCACCCCAATCTGGGGGTCAGCAAATTATTTGCAGAGTGTCACATGCCCTAGTGTTATTTAGGGTTAGCATTCAAAAGAATGGGAGTGCTTTCTTTATCCTCTTCCTAAATGCTTTACTCCAGCACACAACTGCTTCCATTAGGTCAGCAACTCCTCTTGACACACACACTGAAATGTGGACAGATGTCCTGGAGAAAGAAAAATCAAATCCTAAATCTAGTTAAATAAACACCAGGTGCCTGGGAGCCTGTATGCATTGAGAGAACATCCTGAGACACTGAATGAAGAGCTGGAAGTCAAAACCCAAGCTGAGTACAGTCTCACTTAGTGAGTCTAAATGCTCACCATCCTTGTGCACCTGGATTCCTGCTATCAGCTGGCGCGTCATAAAGGTATTACTAATGTGGACGTAGGAGAAATTGCAATCAATAGTGCAAACATTCCATGTCAAAGGTTACAAAGGCTCAGGAATAATATACTAGGGATAATCTTCTCATGGTAATCAGTAAGTACAGTTACTGCCTGCCATCCAAAGTCGGTATTATGTATTAGTGATCTCAGATCTTGATTTTCCAGCTCTGGACTAAAATGCATTATGGCAATATAGTTTCATGTTCTTTTTACACATTTGAATGTCAGCTCTTTTACTGGATCTACTATTTTCAGTTATATTTTTATTACCCATTCCCTTTCTCTCTTTTATAGTTCACTTTCAGACTTTCATTGGGGTTTTTTAGATGAAAAATACAGAAAATTCCTTGTCTATCTAATCATGTTACTCCCCTTTGAAGAAAACAGACCTGCTGAGTTAAAATGCCCAGCTTTTTCCTGGTACCAGGCAAAGCACAACCAATCTGCAATATATGACAAGACACCTGCAATACTAACAACACAAAAATACAAATCCTTAGAAAGCCCAGGAGCTGATGGGTATTTATGAAATGAAGATGTAAACTTCATTTAGAGAGCAAAGAGAACCCAAGAAGGAGGAATAGAGGCAACAATTCAACCTTTTACTTATTTTGTTCTCTTTCTGAAAATATAATCTATTTCAGCAGGGAATAGTATATAGAATAGGCACAATAATTAAATCTAGACTCTTCTTGCACATACATAACTTATCATATACTCCTTTTTTTCCACTGGAGTTTCCACATGTCATTTACCGCTGACACAATGTTTTATCAAAACAAAGATTTAAAAAGATTTCCTTTAAAGGTGTCTTAAACTGCACTGAGTGGAGAATAAGAGTTAGTTCATCTACCTGTTTCCTTTTATGCAGCATTTCCCTCCAACCCTGATTGAGAAGTCAAACACAGGAGGGCTGTGTATGAAGCTGTTAGAGGAGAATAGGTTTAAGATCCTTGGACCCTAAGTCATCATATATGATAAAAGGTCTGCTAGAAGATCAGACCAAAGGATCTGGAACACACCAATAGACCTGGACAAGTGTTGTCAACTTCATGGTTAATTTCAGCATTCATGTACTGTATTTTCTTGTTCACTATCTTGCTTTCTTCTTATACTGTATTTGCTTGTCTAGCTTTCTTCCTATACACATCTAGATAAAACCAGTTGTGTGTATGTGTCACCCAACAAACTTCCAGTGCAAAATCTCCCACACAAGCTGTCCTCAGAGTCAAGGACTGGGGTGACAACTGACTCTTCCAGCCCCTTCCTGAGGCCACAGCCCACAGGGGTGGTCAGGAGCCCTCCTTGCTGATCCTATGCCCCTTTTGCTGCATGTGGTATTTCAGACTGAAGCCATAATGCAGCTCAGCAGCTGACACCTGCTGTTTGACACTGAATGGCATTGTGCCCCTCAGGCTTTCCCTGAGTTCTATCTGCTTCTTCACAGCCATGAGTAAACCTCTGACCTACACTGTAAGAGAAAGCAGACATCCTTCCTTCATTCTCTTCTCCTCATGATGGTTTTCCTTCTTTCTCTTGAAAAAAATATGGCAGAAGCATCTGGGCACATTTTAGGAGCCAACAGCAAAGTAATCAAAAGGCTTCTCCCAGAATGTCTGTGCAGGACACAGGAGAAGGACATGCTCTTCTCCTCAGTGTTTCCCACTGACCATCTCACAAAGTACCTGACTAAATGCCTGCTCCCTTTTGAATGTACCTGTCACTTCTCAGGGAAAATAACCATCTAAGACAGGTTTATGTGAATTGAGGCAGGATTCCCCACCCCTTCATGCATATAAGTCTGTGGTGGTTTAAGAATGGCATTCCCCAATTTAGTGTTCCCACAGAATCACTCCAAAACATGCACTGCTTGCTTACTCTACTTTTTCTCTCCTTCTCCCTCCTGCAGTGGGCTGGAGAGGAGACCCAGAGGCCCAAAACGGCTGAGATAAGAACAATTTGCTGGAAACAGCAATGAAATAAGACAATGAATAGTAGCAGCAACAATACAAATATGTACAAGAAAGAGGCAAATGATTCATATGCTTACCATGAGGAAAACCCCCGACAATAGCCAACCACTCCCTCTGACACATTATGTGACCCAGAAAAGGGACCCCTGTCCTGTTACTGGAAAATTACATGAGCTGGTACAGAATAACCTCCAAGTTCTAGCCATGCCCCTTGTGGCCACTGCCAAAATTAACAGTCTGGGCTGGTACCAGAACAGGGTCCTGGGGCACATTTTCTCTCACACTGTCTTAAAGTATATCTATGTCATATCCAGCAGGTCACCTTACTATCAGTAGGTCAAACATCTATGGATGAGATCATCCTGCTACATTCCCTAGAATTGCAATGGATTTGTTTGAGAAAAGCATCAGCCTGTACCAAGTGACAGATGTACAGATGTCACTTCAGTTTGAACCCTGGTATCTCAAATGGTCCAGGTGGCTGAAAATCTGCTAGAAGAGTCAAGAGGCAGTGGATAGAAAGACTGGATGGCTCTGAAACATCACAATAGCAGTGGAAAATATATTTTGATAGATACTTCATTTTAACATTTTTTTTCCTGAATTGACGGCCTGACAATATGATTCTTATGATTCTTTCAATGCTGTTGTTACAAAAAAGCATTTCATCAATACAGCTTTGTAAAAAACACAAGTATGTATGAAACAAAGAAACATTCTAGTTACGCCCAGTTTCCTGTAAAAATGTACAGGAAAAAGTAGCAGCATTGTGCCAGGATTCAAAGTAAGCAGAATCATCCTGAGTAGAAGAGGATAGCTAACTATGAAAGAAGGTTAACATCATTGTTTTTACTGACAGTTAATGTAGTAAAATAGAAGTGATAGAAATGGTCCTTGGAACTCTTGCAAAGAAAACAACATACTATTCAGCATGCCTTCCTGTCTTGCATGCATCTGAAAGAGAGAGGCAGAGTACATGAGGAGAATAATGTTCCAACAGTTTCATTTACAAACTATTGAGATGAGACCAGACTAATTATGAAATCTAGAGGTATTTACACACAAAAATATAAATCTTTCTTTTGGTAACAGGATAATAGATAGAACACAATGGGAATCTAGGAGGAGTGTTGCTGTAGTGGTATGACTGGGCTGAATACCAGGTGCCTACCAAAGCCATTCTATCACTACCCTCCTCAGCTAGACAGGGAAGTGGTATGATAAAAGGTTAATGAGCTGAAATAAGGACAAGGACATCCAATGATATCCAAGGATAAGGAGTCACTGATTACCATCATGGGCAAAACAGACTAGACTTGGGGAAATAAACTGAATTTATTTCCAACCAAATTCAGAGCAGGATAATGAGAAATAAGTCTTAAAAACACATTTTTCCCATCCCTCCCTGCTTCTCGAGCTCTACTTCCTCTACCAAAGTGACACAGGGAGATGGGGGAGGGGGTTATGGTCAGTTCATTACGTGTTGTTTCTGCTGCTACTCAGGTAGAGGAGTCCTTCCCTTGCTCCAGCATGAGATCCCTCCCATGGGAGACAGCTCTCCATGAACTTCTGCAGCATGAGTCCTTCACACAAGCTACAGTTCTTCATTAACTGCTCCAAGATGTCTTCCTTCAATGGGGTGCAGTCCTGCAAGAACGGGCTGCACCAGCATGGGTAGCCCATGGAGACACAAGTCATACCAAGAAACCTGCTTTTGTCTCTATAGCCTGTAGGTCCCTGCCATGAGCCTGCTGCCCACAGCATCACAACCTTCTTTGGGGCATCTCCTGCTTCAGCATAGGTCTAATCCATGGGCTGCAGGGGGATCTCTTCATCCCTTCATAAGCTGCAGCTGCACAAGGGGCTCCACCATGAACTTGACATGGGGTTGCAGGGGACTCTCAGCTCCAGCGCCTGAAGCACATCTTACCCCTCCTTCTCCACTCAATTCAGTGTCTGCATAGTTGTTGTTGTCTCATATTTTCAGTCTTCTCCTCTCTGAGCACAATTACATCTGTTCAGTAACTTTTTTCTTCTTATCTTCTTATGTTTATCTTCCTATCTTTTCTTCTTATTCTTATGTTAACACAAAGGTGTTACCATCGTCTCTGATTGGTTTGCCCTTGGCCAGAAGCTGGTCTGTCTTGGAATCAATTGACATTAGCTCTGTTGGACATGGGGAAAGCTTCCAGGAGCTCCTCACAGAAGAGCCCCTGCAGTCCCCATGCTACCAAAACCTGGCCATGCAAACCCAATACAGTTGTAATAATGTGACCCAAGTCTATTCTTGCACTATTAAACAGAGGATTTGTTAGTCCTCTTCCAAGCAGAATTTAAAATCAATACAAGTAAAAGGAAAGAGTGTTACAATTGTCTGCTTTATCACATGAATTTAAAAATGTGAACAGAGCTTATTTGTGATTTCAGCTTTTATGTTTAGTATCAATTCATGTTTCATATCCTAGGTATCTACTAGCAGACTTCTGAAACCAGGACCCATAGGTTGAGCTCTTTACTCCCCTATGCCATGGCTTCTGTACAGACACAAGCTGTGATATCTGAAGAGGATGAGGGAACCATATTATTCTGGAAGCAATGTTTGTCTCTAAAGATGACAAATTCCCATTCACTACTTGTAACGCTCTAACTAATAGAATTAATATTATTAACCAAGAAAAAGAGTTAAAGGAAACTTATCCATTACATAGCACAAGCATTATGCATGGTGCCAGGGACATTTTCCTAGCCTCTAGTTCTCCTGTTCTGCACATACCTACATATCAGTATGCTAACAATCACCTCAGAAATACCCTGTCTCCATGTCCTCTTCCTCCCCACCACTTTTCTCCTCTTCTTTCATTCTCCTCTGATCATCCAGACAGCATTTTGCTAACACTCTCCCCTCTTCAGTCTCTGAGCTTCAGCTCACAACTTACACAAAACCAAAAGGAAAAACAGGAAAGAATCAGTACATCAGTACTTCAGAAACCTTATGGTCATTTTACTCCATTTACAGCTGAAATCACAAATTAATAGAAAGCTTGCCATTCCTTTCGACAATGGTAAGGCTTTTCTCTTTGTTTCATAGATCATTCAAGAAGAGGCAGGAGCCTCCTGCTTAGAAGCCACATCAGCAAATACAGCTGCCCATCTCTCAGATGGCTGGGCTAGACGATATTATACAATGACAAAGGGAGACTCTTTATCCCCACAAACAAGAGCAGAATAAACAAGTGTTTCTCAGGGGAACCAAGGAAAATCAAAACTCTCCCTTGACGTTCAGTGGGCTTTAAAAACAAACAAGGCAAATATTTCCACAAATAAGTGGAAAGCAGTTCCTCAGATCAGAGTTGAGAGCTCTGCTCTAAAGCTGGAGATGCATTCACGGGGAATAGAAAAAATGGCATTTTACAACAGTAACATTGCATGAACTGCAGTACGGCTTTAACCTAATATGATTAGGTGCACTTTACACATCTCCTTTGATTACATGTTCTCCTTTGAGTACTTTTGATTATTTTATACATTATCCAGTGGGTCAAGTGTTTTTATCCTAACAGCAGTACTTTGTTAAATCCCCATACTTCTGTTCCACAACATGTAAAATTTTGGTAACAACACAAATTTGTGGCCTTCATGGAAGACTACTCTAGATGATATATAGTAACTCTAAATGGATAAACTCTAAATGGATATGCTGTGACATATTGGAACAACAGAAGAGACTTCAGCGAAGCAGGGAAAGGGCATAATTAGCCTCTTCCCAACCACAGGCCCTGACAGCTAAATACACACAAATCCTTGGGGAGAGGTCTGAGAGAGATTCTAACCAGTGGGAGTCATAAGGAGAAAGTATCAGAAGTAGTGAGGGGTGGGGGCAGGGGCCATTGGGGATTGGCTTATTGTTTTGTAATTCGTTTTTCAGGAAGATTTAACAAAAAGTCATTAAAATACATGTTTATCTGCACTAGATATTATCTTGCATTGTAAAGATGTAAAATAATCTCTATCTGTCCAGACTGTTCTCCTTGGGTCTTTGGGTATCTCAAAAGTAACCACTTTTTTCCTCCTGATTATAATAATTTACATGGTACCTTGAGCACAATATAGACATTTTGTGAAGGGCTGTGATACAAAGTGACATCCTCTGTATACAGCAACCCATTAAAAACCAAAAGACAATCCTGTGGAGAAAGGCATCTTCTCAGGTCTAAGGCATAAGATGACTGGAACCAGTTGCATTGTGCCAAAACCACCTCTGACACCATGGCAGAGGTGCAAAGGGAAAAGAGCCCTTTGTTGCCCTTCAGTTTGAGTCTATGTAGCATAGTAACAGTGCCCTTGGGTAACTAAGTTTTCAAATGCAGAGGGCTCAGGAACACTAAGATTGGGAGCAATTTTGGTAACAACATCAACCACAATAAATATACTCGCCCTCGCTATCAAACTAGGTCAAAACTGATGTTATTTAATTTTCAGGAGTGAAGCCTTTCCTTAATTTTCCTTCTGAATGAACTTTGGAACGTATTTTTCCAGGTCTGCTCATTTTCAAATTGACTGGAATGCAGTGCTGAAATAAGAGCAGATCAGAGAACCGTAAGTGCATAGGAGGAAAAATACAAGACAGTGCAAGGAGCAACTGCAGAGAGCTGTAAGTGCATCAGAAGCATGGTACTCAGAGCTTGGGAAAGACAAACTGAAGGGGAGATGGAGAAGACAAGGATATCAAGGCTACAGGCCAGGATGACAGAGCTTTGACCCTACAAGCAGCACATACCAAATCCTAAACTATCACCACCAGCAACTTCTAAACGCTTTGTCATACTTGGACACATAACACCAGGAGTGTGTTTTATTCACAAAACTGTGCTGTGAGGATAATGAATACAAACTGACATGAACAAGTTGCAATATTTTGAACTTTATCTCAATTCCTGTATTATTTGTTTAAAAATTGTATCTTCACTCCCAGACATGAACCACACTCTGCCATTTTTATCCCACTGGCTGTGGGATTTTGTCTTATCTCTGCTTTGGTACTGTTTCAAAACTCCTGTACAGAGAAACTGCTTTCCTATAATTTGTCTCTATTTTACCAACAGAAAAGTCTTAGAAAAAAACATTGTGGTACTAATAATACTTTAAATTATCCCCTCTTAAAAATAAATTATCCTAAGAGGCAGTAATAGACTGTATCATTTACTCTACCTTCTTGTATGTCCCAGACATTACAATTTATTTGTTAATCTTTCACCACATGAAGTAATTTGTTTAGCTACGGTGTATTTTCCAGGAACACATATAGTTACGTCCTACAGTAATCCGTCTTGAATTTAAAAGGTCCTGGGTCTGGCTTCTTTAAATATACATGACATCACATTTCAGTCACAGGTTTCTGTCACACCTTTCTCTACTAGATTACAAATAGCTACTTAGGTGCCTCTTGGCCTTCATTAAAATAAAAATGTTGTGATTAGTTCAAATTTCTAAGTGAGGCCTTCCCTTGCAACACTTGAACAGGTTTTATAGTTTTTTACAACATCATCTAAGCCGGAAAGCATCTCATCAGTGAACACACAATTCTACCCCCAGCCAAAGTAATAATCTATACAGAAGAAGACCCACTCCAAGGCACTATTCTCTCTGTACGTATACCCAAAAACCTCACTGCTTCTTTTTGCCAACCATCATGCTGAGAAGTCATGTTCAATTGTTGGTCTGCTATGAGCCTGAAATCTTCCTCAAGGTCCATGCTTTGCAGAAGACAAGCCTGTCTTAGGGCGATTCATCATGATATTGTATCCCATAATCATCTGTGCCCAAAAATTGTTACGGTATCCTTAAGACCCTGTATCCAGGAACCTCTTGTACCTATGTGTGTGGAGGCTGCTTGTGCACAAGAATTTGTGTGGTATTTATGCCGGTGACTACTTAATCTTTGCTTAGGTTTTCTTTTTAGGTTTTTTTCCCTTGGCTCAGAGAAGCTGCAGTAGCAATCTCTGAGCTGCTTTGAGGATGAATTCCACAGCTGCCTGTCTGAAAAAAAATGGGGGCATCGCCCTGGCAGAAGTGGAGCACAGCTGCCCCATTCCAACTCAAGCTGTTGTTAAATGTGCCGAGCTGGGGAGAGGAAGACACCAAGTTGCCCCAGGCCAGCTGCTTCACCTGCCACACTGGCTGTGTTATGCCTCACAGAGGGGAGGAGGTCAATGCTGGACAAGCCATCATGTCTTCATTTGCTGCTGGAACTGCTCCATGAAGCTCCTGCTTTCCCAAGACAGAGCTTGGTGCAATCTTGTATGCCATATTGGGAACAGCTATTTCCAGGATTCTGGGTTTCTTTTTGTTCCAGTGGGTTGGTATCTGGAACAGTTTGATACCTAGCAGTAATTTACTTTTTTTCCCCCTCCCTGTTGGCATTCTGTTTGTTAATAAACCAGGGTTTTTTCCACTTTCATCTATTAGTATTAATTTCTTATTGGTGGAATGGGATTGGGATTGGAACCTTAAATTAAACAACTAATTCCAGAATGTTTTCCTTTGAATTGTCTCAAACCATCACAATGCCCCTTCTCCTCCTTTGTAGGCAGGATGCAGAGTCTTTGTTCCCGGATGAGTGATCTCATACTTAAATAGATTAAAATAAACTTTACTTAAGCGGCTCAGCATAGTAGATGATTCAAAGCACTTTATAAAAAAGTCCGTATCCTCCCCTTTTAACCAAGTATTTTTGTATTACCTGCAAAATGTGGAAGTAATTTTGTATTTATTTTCAGACTTAATAACTAATTTTAAGCTTTCTACTGATCTCTGTAGAACATAATTAGAAATAACCCACTTAATAACCCTACACTGACATCTCATTTCTACATCAGTCTGCTAAATATTAACTTTTATATATACAAATTTTGTGCAATCTTTCTTTTTTATCTCTTTTTAAATCATAGTGCCTATAATGTTAAGTGAAATTGCAATCCCCTAAAATTCTATAACAATCTTCATAGCTACCTTCACAGATCAAACTCATTAATTCATTACTGAGGGTTTGGGGTTTTTTCTTTTTTAAATCAAGTCGGTTTTGTTCCTTTAATTTCTTGAGCATGACATAATTGCATTTCCATTATATTGTTTATACGATTATGTCAATCTACAGACCTTTAGATCAGCTTTCCTACCCTTTTTTTCATATATTGACATTTTAAAGCTTTCAATGCTTCCTGAAATTTCCCTTGCGTTACAAGATTTAAAAAAAGTTTACAACATGTAGTCAGAGAGCTCTTCAGCAGATTTTTGGGACTCTTGAGTTTCCAGACCATTTTAGTCTGTTTATTTCTGGTAAACACTACTTGACATTGTCCATATTTACAAATGCATTAAAAGCACAGCATAAACTTCGTGAGATGTGAATACATTTTTGTTCTCCTTAACAAAATGTGCAAGTATTTAATGAAGCACTTTTGAATCCATGTACAAATTATTTTATTACCATAATTAAATCATGGGGCAGTATTATTGCTAGGATTTATTTCATTAATGCATCACAACTTTATTCTGAAGAGGCTACAATCTCAAAGGAAAGACTCTCACATTCTTTCTGAGGGGGACAAAGTATAGCTGCTGTACCACAAGTTCTAATGGTCTTGTTATAGTAATCATGGAGTAACCAGGCAATAGGTCAGTGTCTTAGGTTGGAAATGCAAGATGTGGCTTGGGGTGTGTATTCTGTTGCCATCTATTAGAGGTGGGGCAGTTATCTTCTGTTAATTGGGCCACCTGTTAAAACAAGGTGGGGCAGTTTTCTTTATCTCTTCCACAACGAATCCTCCCTCCAGGAAATATCTTCTGTTAATGTGCCATTGAGTCTCACTGCATGACTGATAAAATTACATCATCCCATTTTGAAATGCTCTGCCCAGCAGAGGAGGAGGAGCCAAGCATTCCTACCTGGATATAATCTCAGATTTGAAACTCCACAAGCAGTCTTTTCCCACTGGATTCCCAGAGGACCAGCTTCCTTTTCCACTGGATTTCCAGAGGAAGACCAGGCCTACCTACACCACCATCGAACCTTCAGAGGAAAACTATGCCCTTCTACAGGATCACTGCTTCAACAGAACAGGAGGACTGCAGCCACCATTTAATTGAACTGCCACCAACACCCTGACCAACAGGGTGTCAGGTCGTATTCTGACTCTGTCAGTGTTGCTTTGTATTATTGCTTTTTTTTTTTTGTCGTTTTTATATTTTCCTAATAAAGAACTGTTATTCCTACTCCCATATCTTTGCCTGACAGCCCCTTAATTTCAAAATTATAATAATTCAGAGGGAGTGGGTTAGCATTTTCCTTTTCAAGGGAGGCTTCTGCCTTCCTTAGCAGACACTTGTCTTTTCAAACCAAGACAGTCAGTAATGTTTTATCATCTTAGAGAGCAACAGAGGGAAGGATGTGAGTTGAGAAAGCTTTCTAAAAATGCACTGCGCTTCTTTCTTTCCTTTCCCAAGATAAATGCATGTGTCCAGACAACTACACTCAGCTTCCTCACAATCCAGACTGATTTCAAGCATGACAGCTGGAACTTCCCATAACCTGAAATCATGAAAACAGCTACAAATGAGAGCATGAAGGCAAATTTATATGCTAGACTTATTGGTATAGTGTGTCTCAATAGAGACTAAGAATGGAAAAATGTCCATTTAAAAGCTCCATACACAGTAGATATTTAAATCTAGATGGCAGAAATTATTTACCTCTGCCCACAGGTAACCTGATTCTTTCTAAAAATACCTCAGTCAGGCGAGGAAGAATAAAATGAGTTATCACAAGCAACAGGATGAAAAGAAAAGGCTTACTTAGCTCAGTTTTGTTAAAAATGTGGAAGGATTTTTAGGTTTTCTTTTTATTTAAAGTGATTAGAATTCTCTTTCCACATAAACATGTTTTTAGCACTACTCATCTGTAAAGAAGAGACTTCTCTCAGCATATGACATTTAAAAAGAAAACAAAAAGGAAAAAATACAACTCATGTTACAGTTGTCAGTATCCACCTCTGGCAAGTTTTTCCAAGGCCTCTGAGAGGAAAACCCTTTTCATTATGTAGAAATAGCCTCAGTTGACTTTTCCACTCCTGTAACTGCCAGTTTGTAGCACATGTTATCTCAAAGATCTACCATTACAACTACCTTTTACAAATCGACTACATCTTTTCCTTGGAAATGGCATTAAAAAAAAAAAAAACCCCTAAGCAACCAAAACAACATAAAAATATATTATAAATCATCCAGTGGATCCTAAATTAACAATTGTTCACTGCTAGCAAGTCCCAGCTTGTGGTAGGTAAATTAAATATTTTCCTAAAACTTCAAATCCTTGCGTAAGACTGTTACATTTAGTGTTGCTTAACCTTAATGCTTTAGGAAATAGTAACTGAGATATTTGTGGTATTCTATGTACACCACATAAACCCAGTGCTGCCCACTTTGCAAAGACAAAATTATGTAAAGACCGAAGGTTTGCCAGTTTACTTTCTTGGCTAGAGTAAATGAAAAATGAAAATTGGCTACCCAGAAAAAGCCATGACTACTGTAAAACTCAGAATAACATTCATGAAGGTTTGTTAATCTGCTTCTCTGGAAACCCAAAGAGAGGAAAATTGTCTCATTTTCAAAGAAAATCAGGATTACTCAAAAAGTCCAGAAGTCATTTCTCCTGAAACAAAGTAAAACCTTTCTTTGAAAGAAAGAAAAACCTGCACACCCACTTGATGAAATCATTGCCTCAGAGGTGAAGTACAGGTGAACATCACTGCAGCCATGCAGTCCTGAAAAACATTTGTGACATTACACAACCAAAAGGATTATACCTTTTGAAAGCTGTATTTTACATGTCCTTCACTTCCTTTCATCTTTAAAATTTGTTTTTAAAGCACTTGGTCAAAGAAAACATTTTTATAACTCTCTAACTTGATGGGTAGAAATTTATGGAGCTCTTCAAATAATGACTCCTGCCATCATGAGTCTCACATTGGTATCTCAAATGACAACCTTCAACCGCAATAATGTCATGTCAAAACAGTGAGCTAAACAGCTAGTCAAAACCAGTTTTCTCTGAAAATCCCTGCCTAAATAGCACCTGCCTATTTCATTCTCAGTGCACATAGATGTACATCTTTGACATGCAAATCAAATTATTACCCTTCCAACTGACCCTGCATATAGCTATCAAAGTCTACAACTTCCTCATGAGTAGAAGAAAAGGGGCAGACATTGATCTCTTGTCTGTGGTGACCAGTGACAGGATCCAAGAGAATGGCCTGAAGTTGGGTCAGGGGAGGTTTGGGTTGCATATTAGAAAAAGGTTCTTCCTCCAGAGAGTGACTGGGCACTGGAACAAGCTTCTTAAGGAAGTGGTCACAGCGCCAAGCATGACAGAGTTCAAGAAGTGTTAAGACGATATTCTTGGCCACATGGTGTCACTCTTGGGGATGTCCTATGCAAGGCCAGGAGTTGGACTCAATGATCCTTGTGGGTTCCTTCCAGCTCATCATATTCTGTGTTTCTATGATTACTTTGTTTTCACATGAATGCAGATGCAGTTTGAACACACAGTTTTCAAAAATCTGCCCTTGGTCGGATTATTTCTACACACTGAAAAATCCTATGCTGTGTCCTGACTTCCATCCCAGCCTTGAGGGATCAGAAAAACCTATAAAAAGTATAACAGTTAAAAAAGGCCCATTTTTCTTTCCATTTACTAGAACTGTAACAATTTCTGCTTCTCTTCTATGTTTTACATTGTACTGTAATACACTAACCCTTTATTATAGAAAAATGAGACCTGAAAGTTTCGGAAACACCTGTGTTCAATTAGCAATAATTTTCAAACTTCAACTTTAGCCCCACTAGCCTTGCTTTAAAATTGTTTCTTAAAAATACACACACAAATCCAACATACAATTAAAATTATATTTGTCTCTCTAGAAAAACATAACACATAGTCTGAATATAAGGTATTACTTAGGAACTGATTTGGTCAATCCCCACAGAGAGTAAATGGTACATTAACAAACAGGCCCCCAGATGCATGACAACATAAACTTACTTCATTTGAAAAGAATGACATGGGAAGAGAGAATATCCTAGTCAGTGAAAAATGAAGGCTGGACATCTTTCTAACTAATATGCCCAAAACTAAACTACATTTCACATCTGTTATGAGGCAGGACTGAAATTGCAATCAGGACCACTTGTCCCATGAAGAGTACACGCAAACTCCCAGTTCTCTGAAAATAGCAGTAAAAAAGATCAAGAAGCTATTTTCAAGGTCCTCTGTACAGCACTGCTTGTCCCCAAGCTCCTTTAGTCCATTCTTAAAGTGAACTTCTGTCCTTCCGGTGGTACTTCCTTGCAACCACTGCTGCTACCATCTCCTGTGAACTCAGGTTTGTGTATAACCCAGATCTGTAGACCAATCTCTTATGTCCATCACTGCCACTTGAATAAAATGCAGCAACAATATCCAATGATTTTAAGATGGCAAAATGATACTGCTACCTTAATATACTTTTGTGGGGATAAGAATATATGTATACTTCTAAGAGCAGAGCAAGGCCTATACCAGCGAATCCCATAGCTCCTCAGCTCACTCTGTCATCAGCTCAGAGCTTGCAAACCTGACCAGAGGGAATTGAGTGTCAGAAGGCCTTGACAAGTATGCTGTGGAAGGGAAAGAGGCATGGAGACAGCTGTGGGAAAGGCACACAAATTACATTTTTACTTTATAAAACTTCTGTGGCACTTCTTATTGATGGAAATGCTAGGCTTTTGGCAGCCTGAAGAACACTTCCACAGCCATTTACAATAACGCTGTCAGGAGTCATTTATATACAAAGCAGTCAGACATAGACTGCATACCCTGTAAACCAAAAAAGGAAGACGCTGTGTGTTCTTGATTTGGAATCATGGTGTTTTTTTTAACACTCTTTACTTTCTACTCATCTGCTAGCTGAAAAATTTATATATTCAGCATTTTTTTTTCTCCCAGAATACAGATAGCAATCTAAAACAAGATCAGCAGTCTCTGAACTAGAATTAAGTATAAAGTGTAACGTATACCCTTGCTTTCTTAGATTTACTTCTTTCTGTTAATACAATACAAATATCTGGCTGGACACAAAGCAAACAAAGTGCAATGGAGGAAGGAAATGTTTTTGAAGAGAATACAAGTGGAGACAGTGCATATGAAAACTCAGCATATAAAGCAAATCTGTTTTTCCCAACAAACTTGAAGAGCAGCCTCAGAGCCATGTGTGTGGAATCCTGCTGCAGACCATCCAAGCGCCATGCAGATTAGAAACAGGGCTACAGCCCAGGGACCTGGTCTGTGAATGGAGCACAGATCACAAGAACTAATTCCAGCTATATGAACAATGAATGAAATCCTTTTTATCTACCCACAAGTTACCTTAATTTTCCCCTGACCTCTTCCTCATGAATAAGTGCATGTGAGGGGAAAAGGAAATACACAAATGGGATTCTGCTTCTCTAAGAAGCACTCTTGATAACAATCTTGTTTCACTTTTGTTGTAGTTATAGAGTGTATCTGCTCTACTATCCTTCCTTTGTAGTACCCAAAGACTCCAACTCAGGCCAAAAAACCTCAGATTAACTTTGGTAGGCTTTCCAAGATGCAAACAATTGAAAAGGGCATGTTGACCAGGTAGGACTTATAGGAAGCCATCATCTTTGCATTCAGTGTGTGCACCATGAACAATAGAGCACGCACTGGGAATGATGACCTTGCCAAACCATGTAGGTGGAGGACAGGTTTGTATTTCCAGATTCACCTTTTATTCCAGGATGTATGTGTGCTCTTTTTCACTAATGTCACAAACAAATCTCAATCTTGTTAAGAGTCAGTTTAAAAATATTTGCCTCCTTGACCAGCTATTGGCACTTCACAATTTTACTTTGGCAATGTGGATTTAAAAAGAAACCTAAAACAAACCCACAAAGCAAGCAGACAAACAAAACAAAAAATGTCCTCCACAAACTCAACCAAATAGATTCCTTACAAAATGTACCAGAGACTTAAAAGCTCATGAATATCACTTTATGGTGCATCTCCTTTCCAGTCAGACTCACTAATGTAGAGTTGGGTATTTAGTTCTCGGCTTCAGCTTCAAACTAGGTCAGTGTACTTGGTCTTGGGGCTTCACCAGACTTCAGTGAGAGATTTCATAAGAGCACATTCTCTGTGTGTACTGCCATCCAAACTGCATTGTGTCCCTCACCAGGGCAGTGGGTTTCCACACAGGTTCTATATATGCTGAAGTAAATACCTGCCTTGAAAACAGCCTGTCATGAGGGGCTGAAGGACAGCTTACCTGGGAATTATCCTTCAAGATGTCCACTCTTGCTTTCTCCACAGATACCCTTCCTTTCAAATACATATTTTATAAACTACAGTGTTCACAACCTCCTTCCCACTCACTCCAATAGAATGGGTGCTTACTGCAAGTGTAATTTAAAGATTGAAAATATTTTATCTTACTGTGATACTTTCATCACCATCTTCATTGACATTACCCAAATCCCAACAGCATGGCAGCTCCCTGCCACTTTTAGAGGAAGATATACGCTGTCTCTTCCCACTGCATCTTTATTGTGTGGTGTGAGCCCCTAGCTACAGCCAGTCAGAGAAAGGTCATTTTTCAGCCACTGATTGTAACAGTCCTTCACTTGAAAGAACTCAAAGACCTTTTAGACCTTTATTTTATTGTTGTGAACTTACTAGTTGTCACAGTGCGTTGGAGATGGAGAGATGACACGCATCGCGGTTTTCATGCAGCAGAGAGACTTTATTGGTGTACACAGCTCTTTTTATAGGTTATTCGAAAGGCTCTGCGTTCGACTCTGATTGGTTAACACCCAACTCATTGACCAATAGCTACCTTCCTGTATTTATATGAGGGACCAGGTCTTTGTAGCCAAACCCCTCCTCCTCTTATGAGGCATACAGACCATATGTATGCTGTGATATCTAATAAGTATTTTTGTTTTTCAAACTTTTAAAATACACTCCTTGTGAAAGACCAGTTTTGTCTTCACTAGTTGCATTTACACATTATGTTGAATGTCTGTGTAGATGTTAAAAAGATGAAAAAATAAAGCAGTTCAAAATGTACTTTTTCAGCCTTGCCCAAATCCCAAGACAAGTAGTCTTATTTCCACTACATCTCACAGCCACACCACATAGAAAATTTCATTCCCCAAACAGCAGCCTACCAAAAAGGTACAATAGTGTGAAGAAAGGGTGCTGTAATTGAAATCCTTTTGCAGCCATAATTATTGCAGTTGCTATAAAGCCAAAGCTGTAATTTTTGCAAGCTAAACTAAAGTGAAAGGAACAAAAGTACTGCAAATTTTTTGAAAGCTATGAAAGAGGTCTTCTTTCCTTTCCTACTGTTTAATCAAAGTAGTGAAGATTGGGGTCATGAAGAGTCATGAAAGCTGTACTACTGTTTTCTGCTGGGATCCAGGCTTCTCTATATTTTTGCAACATAACACATAATAAATTATATTCATAAATCATCTGGAACATTACCCAAAAAAAGGGGGGAAAAGACATTCAAGTCCCAGTCCTGCAATAGGCTCCATAATGACGTAGATTCCTATGGCCACAGAGTAACTAATAATTTACATATAGTAGTTAAGAAGAGTTGCAAACTAATGAAAAAGAGGAAAAGAGAAGCAAGAACTCCATCCAAGTCAGTCAGGCAAAGCAAAGTTGTAAGGGAGTGTCCTCAATGAAAAATGCAGGCACAAACACAAAGAGGCACAACCTCTCAGACCCCACCATGGTCTAGAGAAACTAAGCAATGCAGCTAGAACTCAAATCTTTTTATTGGAGAACAGTTTTTGCTTTGTTTGGCTACAGAATTTACACTGATCTTCTTTTTTTGTCAAGATTTTATTTTTGCTTTTCAGCACAGTAATAGAGACAAAAAATTTTCTGAGGATAACTGAAGTGATGATGATGATGATGATGTTCCATCCAATCCTTCTTAGGGTAAGGGGACACACTATCAATGCAAGATTCTCTGCTTTGAATATTTTATCCACATCTGTACTTCCCAGTTTCAAAAGGGGTATTTGAGCTCCCACACTTTTTGCCGAGGGTATGGGATATGCTCAGATGAAGCATAAGGCGACAACTCAGGGTCTCATGTTTATATTTGCAGCTAAAGCAAACAGGATTGACTATCTGCACAGAATTCAGCACCCCTGCATGATCAAGCAGCATTTTTAATTTGAACAGCATTGGCCCAATTTATGAGCTCTGAGGATTACAAGTTTTCAAAATGGAAATTATATGGAAATATTAAACATAATCATACTTAACTAAACACAGATTTTGAATGTACCACCTAATTTGTTCTTCATTTATCTTCTCAGCTAGTTAACGGGTACGTGGTTTAGATTTTTTTCAAACTATAAAAATTCTATAAAAAGAGAATGTATTTTATTTTCCCTGTATTTGAGATAAATTGCTAGTTTAGCCAACAAACAAACCTTTGCAAAAATATCCATAAATCACTGTGCACCATGGTCAATAATCAATTTTTAAAAAGCAGCAAAGTACCTGTAATTATTTTGCTCCCATTTACAAGGGAATAATCAATGCTACTTTTGGTCACTTGATCTTTGCGGTATTACTGAAAAAAAATTGTTGACCTCTTCCAAACTACTGAATTATCAGTCAGTTTCTTAAATGCAGTATTTATAGTCCTTTCTTTCACAGCTTCTCATTTTACCTAGATAAACCTATTTTCTTTGAGATAAAAGGCTGACTAAGCTTGAAACTACAGATAAGCAGGACGCAAAACTGCTTCTCTTGTGATAGAAAGATAAATGGTGTTACAAAGTTCAGAAAATTTTTTGCAAAATTGAAAGAGAAAAATTGCAAGTTCTTTCAGTGACAAAAAGCCCTCCCACAACTCTGTGACACGGTAAGGAAAAGATTGGAAGTATTTACAATTTTTTTAAATTAGGTTTAGAAATAATTAATTCTGAATTTGAAGGGAAAAAAACATGGAAATAAAAATGAGAGCATCATTTACAATAATTTCCTATAGAAATTACTATCCCAAATTAAAAAAAATTGAGCAAAAGATGATGGAAGAAAAACACCAACCACATCTGGAAGACAAAACAAACGTTTTGTTCTAGACTGTCTCTTCCCACATAAGCATACAAACAGAAAAAATATATACTTTCTAATGTTGTAGTATGAAATGTCCAAAGTTTGAAAAACTTATTTTCTTCTGATCTTCAAACTTCTGGATATTTAAATAACTTTATAAAAAGCCTATCTTTTCCACTGGTACATACTGTATTTTCTCAAGGCCATATCACTGACTGCATATAATTTGTTCTTTACTGGAAACCCCAGTCACTCCTTATTCTCTGTAGCTTTCAGGCATAATGTCTCAACCTTCCCACATTACTATTTTCCTCTCACTGGAAAGCAACATTCACTACAGACAGTATAGCTTTACTTCCATTTCTGATAAGCATAGAAAAAATTCTAACCCAAAGATAATGTTACAATTCATAAATGTTATGAACAGTTTCCAGGTGTTCCCCAGAAATGCGGGCAGGGCTTTCCTAGTTCCCATGGCAACACTAAAAGAAAACTACTAACTCTAGCTAGGTACCGATATTGAAATGCTAATTAGCTAATTGCTCTGTTTGTTTTCTCTAAACCACCTGGGGACAACCGGCCCCCCACCCCTCCACGCTGCCACTCTGAGACTAACATGCAAATAGAAACCCCTTAGGATCATGGGAGTATTTTTAGGAGGGAAAAAAGAATATAAATCAGAAACTGAACACAGTAGAGAAATCCAGGCAAATGCCCTAGCTGAGGAAGAGGGAAACACATCCCCTGATTGACTGTTAACTGTCGCCATCACCTAAGAAGGAACAGACTATATTAGGCTCTGAGAAGTAGGGTGATAGAGAGACAGAGAGCCCCGGTGCTGCCACCACGGAAGGAGCGGGGACAGCTGTTGTTCTGGACTTCAGCAACAGACTCTGCACACCACGCCTCCTCATCCTCGGGCCACCGGTGTGCCACGGCAGGGAGAAAGGACAGCTGCTGCTCGGGACTCCAGTGACCGACTCTGCACGCCACCTTCCTTCTGGCTGCCTGGGAAAGCTACGACTGCGGGGGCGAGCTCTGCGTCGAGCCCCCTGCCCAGCTGATCTTTTTAATAAAGAGCTGAACATTAATAAAGGCATTAGCCCTGTTCATTTCAATAAATACATTTTTAAAGTGTATTTCAGGAGTTGTACAAATTCACAGAGGAATTCATACAGAAAAGGATTAGTGCTTATTGGCAGTACAACTGACTGCTTACTTGCAGTTATTTAGAGTTTACATAGCTATACTGTGAAATTCCTCCTTCCAGGGGTCTGAATTTAGAGAAAATGCATATTTATTTCAATTACTGCAATTTGTTTTCAAATCAAGCCAAGCCCATTTTTACCCTAAGTAAGTCAGAGTGTTTTTACATCTCTTCATCATGCAAATCCACTTACATAAAATAATCCCAGTTTTACTATAAAAATTCCTCTTATTTTAAGCCATGTGAATGTCTGCCACACACATTTGACTATTCTTGTCCCAAAAGCAGCAAGTGCCAAGCAATTAATCTTACACAGCAGAGTAATAAAAAACATGTTTTCTTTTCTGTTTGTGCCAAGCTGGCCATGATGGCAGACCACTTTCACTTTTTTCTAAGTCATAACATTTGCCATCAAAGCTTCTGTTTAAAACACAATGTTATCCCACTGAAAAGACACCTAAACATCAAAAGTTGATTGGTCATTGATTATGACAAAAGCAGCTTGTGTTTGAGATAGTTTAGGTATTCCTCTAGAGCCATTATGGAAAGATTGCTTCAGTTTTGGGTATTAAGTGTTTAATGGGGTAGTGTCAGATGCTGCTACATCATGTCAAGTTCCCTTCAACCTATTAATATGAAACCCTGAAGAGCATCATCATAATGAAGAATCTTTTCCTTCCTTGGTATGGTATTCATAAGAAGTGGTCCCTTTATACTTTAAAGAAAACACAGTCTTTATTTCAAGTAATGCGTTTCAGAAGAATCACATTTCATATGAGGAAAACCACAGGAGATGAAAAATAACACTGAGAGATTTAAACTTCTTCATCAGTTCTTAAATTACTGTAAGAAAATCAGATTATTTGCAAATTGAATGTGCAAACAAATAATAAAGAATGTGGACATGGAAATGCACTTTTAAAGTAAGAAAAGTAGAGTTCCTTAAATGTGCAGATAAAGCAAAGAATATTTGGAATAAAATAAATGGGAATAATCTGCAGGATTTAGAAAAGATCATTATCTAATTATCTGTATTACATCTCAGGAGTATAATTGTGTAGTGTTAGCTTAACTAGCCTTAAACTGAGTTGCTGGTAACTATGTACCTGAAGTGTTTCAATTTGAGGGACCCCTGGATATTTTTGAGTGGAAAAGAACTGCCTGCAAAGCTAGAGAAGAAATTCATGTGTTTACATTTTTCTTTTCTTTTTAAGCAAAACCTTGCATATAGTCTTGGCCACTGCCAGCTTCTAGAAGGGATGGAAAAATCTTGATTTATTGACTGAAAGTATCATATATTATCTCATTAAACCCACCTCAAAGACACACTGCGCTACGGGGACATGTTTATAACAGCACTCTCTCCACAACTGTCGTTCCCCTATAAAATTGCCCTCTTCCACCCTGAAATCCTCCAAATCCCCAGACCCATTCCCACAGACACATTTCCTGTCCAAGGATAAATGGTGGTATCTGTATTTTATTAATCTTGAATCTCTGCCAATTCTGTGTGAACTGGCCACAACCTATATGTACCCTGATGAACCAGATGGAGATATAAATTAACTCCAAAGGCAGCCCCACCTTCAGGGATGGCTATCAGAAACTGTGTAGCAGACAGCTTTCATGCGTCACAAAAACATGTAGAGTGGACCCTGTTGCTCAGTGCCACCCTCTGTCAGGGACAATGCAGTGTCTCCCTTCTGGATGCAGCTTTATGCCCCAGGATGTCCAAGACTGAGCACCAAGATGTTTCCTATTACCAGCCAAGTAGCAGTTGCATCTGGACAGTTTTCCTTATCTCCTGTTAACAGGCCCATCCATGTCTTGCCACATGACTCAGAGATAACACTCTCCAGGAGCCAGTTCTGTTTAACAGGTGATTAAGAACACACTTTGTGACTCAAAATAACATCAGCCCATTGTGAGATGCTCCGCCCAGGGAGAGAAGCTAGGCATTCCCACCTGGATAAATCCAGGGATTTCTAGACAGAAAAGCAGCCTCTCCACAGGTTTCCGAGAAGACACAGCAACCACACCTGCCACTCCAATTTGGACTGCTACCAGCACGCTGGCCAAAGGGGTGTCAGGTTGTATTCTGATTTTGTCAGTGGTCTTCCTTTTGTATCATTGCATGTATTTTTGTCTTCTTTTTTCTTTTCCCAATAAATTGTATTTCTGACTTGGAGTCTCTCACTGGTTTTGCTTTCAAACCAGAACACAGGACAAGAGCTGGGTGCAGTTGCTTGTGGAAAAATGGGTTCACTAAAACAGAAAAAAGGCTTTCACATGAGATGTGAAGTAGTTCCACAGAGCCTCCCCTGGATGGAGAGACACACCTTGCATAATGCTGCTGTTTAAACAACCATCCTCAGTATTATAAACAATGGCCCCAAACACAGCTGGACACAGAAAATTAATTCCTCTGAGAGGGGTAGAGGGTTTCTCAACACTGGTGGAAGAGACCATGGAGGGAAAATAATTGTGGGATGCCATGGGTCTTCAGGTCCCCCCACAGATTCAGATGGGCACTCTCACAAACCACCCTGACCAGGATATGTGCTTTTACAGATCTGCCAAATCTAATGCAAAACCCTCCACTGATAAGCACACGTCTACAAATTTTCCACACCCAAAGCTGGCACACACCATGGCTACATATGGTTTGGGGCCAGGTGGGATAAGCTGTAGTGCCACTGTGGCATCAGGATTTGGCTGCAGGCAATGCACACAGTTTCTGCTGCTTCACCCTCCTCACTCCATTTAACTGCAAGGGTGCACTAAGAATGTTCATTCCCCAGGGCTTCTGTAACTCTTTGAATTGCCAGTGGGGAATCATGACATGATTTTAGGGGAGTTTGACAGAGAAAAGAAGATGGCAGAGTGCCTACTAAAACTGTTCCCATGGTGAAATATACCACGGACTGCAATGGTGACTCCTCTGGGACTAAGACACCAGAAGAAATTAGTGTGATGACTTTTTTTTTTTAACTTGATGTCTGATTAAAAGAAGTCACATGAGAATGACACTGGGTGTCTGAAAGATATTTTAAAGAAAAATCGACCACAGAAGAAGACCTGAAACAAATTTGAGTTTCAAAATATCAAGGGTATGCACATGAAATAGAAATATCTTTATCAGAACTACAAAAATCTACTGATTGAAGACAGCCTACACCAAGGAGAAACACAGGCATAGGAAGATTTCAAGTCTGGGTGAAACATTTTGCTGCATTCTTTCCATGACTGTTTTTTCTTTCAAATCCAATATCTTCTAAAATCTAGCAAAGAACATAAAAAATTGAGAAGAAAGGTCAAAAATGTCAAAAATTACTTCTTAAGTGATTTCTGAATTTTACATAGATGTGACCTCTTGGTCACATCTAAACTGCTAAACAGAAAACTCCCATAACAAAAAATTCCACTACATTCAATTCACAAACTTTTCAACTAAATAAATATAACAGATTCTCACACAAATTACTTCCAATGAACCTAATTTTAATGCTTAAGTATAGCTTGCATGAGGTGCAATGTGGCCAAGTTGCCCACATGCACTGCCTGACCTGGCCCTACTTCTTTTGGATTTTACCTGAAAAGGAGCGAAAGCTACACAGGATTTTGACGCTTACTTCCTTTGTAGTTTTGAGCAAATTGTTTTGTTTCACTACCTCACTTTCTGATCTGTAAAACAGAGATAATGCTATTCAGCTATTTTAAAGGAACTTCTTGAGATTGATAATAGTCTGCAAGACACCCTGAAGCAAAACATTTTAAAATGTAAAGCGAAGTATTTTTCAAATAAAGCTCCTATTGCTATCCTGTTTATTAAAAGAGGAAAATATCTGTGCTAAAAACAAGACACTAAGCTATTGTTTCCCATGAGGCTCACAGAAATACTGAATTGTCTCCAGGATAATCACACATCACTTAACTCTTATCTCACCAAAAAAACCCTATAAAATCACAGAATGAACTGCACTAACAGAAACAAGGCATTTAGGTGAATAACCCACAACCCTGATGTGTATTCAGCACCACATGCTACATCTGACCAGAAGAAAGACAGTCCTACTCTTGGACTGAAGCCAAATCCCTGTGTACCAGCAGCATGGCCAGCAGTGCAGCTGAAACCCAGGTGCAGGCTGTTTCTGGAAGTGGGGAATATAAATACAAGGGTTTCTTTCCCCCTGTGCAGTATGTTGTCATTTCACACAAACCCTATGAAGAAGGGGAGGAAGTTAATTCAAGCGCATTCATGATTTACAGCTATTTACACAGCTTGTGCTGTACTGGAGAATTTAATCTTGTAAAATTTCCCTGACCAAGAGTTTTCAGAACCACTGCAGCTCCCATTACAAAGAAACCAAGAAGTATGATGATGCTGCTTTCAGATTCAGCTGTATAATGGGTGATGCAATGGACACGAGATATAAACGTTAACATAGAGAACCAGAAAAATCACTGAGATAAAAAGCAGCAAGGAAACTAGAGTGGTTACTAAATAAGGCAAACAATTTTAAAATTAGAGTTGCAATGGGACATTAGATCAGAAAGAAACACTGTATTTTCACCAGATGTTCAGCACCGTTGCTAACATGAATAGAAACAACATAACTACTAAATGGCTTGTGGGGTTTCTCCTGTTCTTGGGGTATTTTTTTAAATACCAAAAAAACCCCAGAAACATTTCAAATTAAAAAGACACCGTCAGGAAAGATTACAGGTTTAATGAGAAACCCATCTCTGACACCTTTTCTCCTGTTACCAATTTGTCACCCAAACCCAGTCAACAGACATTTTTAAGTAATACAGTAGCTATCATCATTGGTTTTGTGTGTGTGTGTCCAAAAAGTCCCTAAAATAATTATTTTTATTGTATTGAATATTTGTCAATCTATAAGTCATTCTTCTCCTACTGACTTCTCCAGTTTATTTCACCTAAACAAGAATGAAGCTGAATGGTTACAAGCATAGTAGCGGATGTTAGATTTGTCCCAGTGTAACCTTAAGTCATGTGAAAATCAAGGTGCTCCAGTGAGCTCTGTGAACTTTCTACAGTAAAGAAAAAATGATTGAACATTGCGAACTCTCCTTGACATGTCTGAGGATTATGAACTATTCTGTTTTTAGCATTTGACTCTCGCTGCAGCACTTTAATTTGCTAATTCACAGCATCTTCTGAGTTATGAAATCTGTGCTTAAACTGAACCTCAGGAGAGAAAGGGGATTCATGTTGCATCTGCATCCTGTGAGTTATCACTAAGCATAGTCTCAGAAAAACAATTGTAGAAACATGTAAGATTAGTGACTGAATGTTGTGACTGGACTGCATAGTCCTTGCAGTACTATGAAAATTAAAAAATATAAATGAAACAAAGCAAAATAAACAAACAAACACAAAGGAGAGAGATGAAAAAAAGGTAATTATATTAACTCCAGAATTAGCAGAAGGAAAATTACTTGTTTCATTTTAGAATGCATCCAGAAGGCTGTTCCATCAACCCCTTATCTGGAGACTTGGTGGTCTTTTAACCAAAACTTTACATTTTTAGATTCCTGGCAAAAAAAAAAAAAGACACTACCTCTCTATTATCTCCAACTTCCAGTAAATTGAAGTATTATTAGCTAGATGTTATTCTCTTGGGATTGCAAACAGTAAGTTCTATCCCAAGTGTCAGAAGAAGAGTAGGAGTAGCAATATAAATGGCACTTTCACAGATGCTCGGTAGCCTTGCTGTTTCCCAGCACCACCTTGCTTGGTAGGTGGGAAATCAGTACTGAACACCAAACTAAGGACTTTCATCTAAACAACTTGATGATACTTAGTTATCAAAGCAACTTGACAAAAATATATCATGTAACACAGCAGGAATCAAAATCAAATCAAAATCAAAAAAGAGACTGGACACCTACAATGTCAGTTTGAATGTAAAACAAATTAAATGGAGCACATTTTCTTGACAACAGTTACAACACTTTCCCAGTGGTCTTAGTGCGTTTCATAAGAAGCAGTGAATGCTAATCAATAGCAACCTAAAATCAACCCAGTGCATCCTCAGGTCAAACTGTGGCTTTTTTTAAGAGCAGAGTCATTAAGGGAATACACCATTGTCAGATTAGTTTGTTTCCATTGAAAAGAATCAAAGCACCAAGACCACCACAGGACCTCACTAGCAAATCACAATATACAATGGGGAAACCCCAGACATCTAACCTATTTCAATAACAAAGTTTCCCCACTTTTTGGAGGGCTTTAACCATCCATGTTCTTTTATGTAAAAGAGGGGCTGAGTCATCCCATGTAGGAGCAACTATAAATATTTAATGCCAAGTCCGCTGCACAAAAGCTTCAACACACAAAATACAGTATTTTGGAGAGACTCAAATGCTCGAGAAAGAGTACAGCATGCCCTTTTTAGGAAGGAACATGTGTTGCACTAGCTGAGAAGCAGTTAGCATGACCTCCGGTCCCCAAAGTAATGTCAATTCATCCATGTTACTTTTTACAAGCAGGGTTGCAAGATTTCCTCACAGTTTGAAGGGGAGAAAAGTGTTTGGAATGGAAAACGAAGCTGCTGCCAGAGGACTTGTTCAGCCATTAACACTTTGTTCCTTTCAGTACACAGTCATCACGTTATCTCATAACAATGCAAATATCTGGTTCTCTTTACCCCGACAGTGTATTCTGCAGTTCATCTTTATATGGAGTGGAGCACAAAATCTGTTTGCAACACAGCCATCACCATACTACATTCTCACTCCTCCATAGCAGTCTCCTGATTTCTATGCCTCTGGAGATTAGCAAATATGAAATCAGCTATTTTGATACTGTCTCGTCCCACTATAAAAGGGGAGTCGAGGAGGATTCTTTTTGATAGATTTCTTGGATGAAAATAAGGTGCAAACGGGGCCATATTATCTCTGAGAACATTTTATTGGTAAAGAAAGATAAGTGTTCCTACCGAAGAGGGAAAAGAGAGCAAAGAGGAGAAAAGAGAGACAGAGACAGAATACTGGGATAAATTGTTACCACTGTATCCAGGGCACCCTGCTGGCATCAGCTCGGCAGATGAATGCACTCTGCAATTTTTCCCTGGCATTGAGGCATCTGCCCCACCAGCAAGTGGGAGCTCACTTGTAGCCCGATCATGGAAGCTTTCTCTGCCCTGATCTGCTGTCAGGCGAAGTGTCCCTGGGGACAGGGCTCCCAGCATGTGTACAGCCTCCAGAGTAATTTTTCACCTCATGTATAATATATGTTCAGGCATAAATAAAAATTAGATTGGTCCCTCTCAGATATGCAGCAGAGAAAGCCCAAATATATAGGTTTAATTCAATCTTAGGATTGCCTTTTTCTGCCATATCAGATGTAGCAGTGTAACCCTAATACAAGAAGCCTGAGTCAAAGCAGAACAAAGTTAATATTTAGAATTACTTCAAGCAAGTGCCTGAGCATCTCCTACCACCTGCAAACAAAAGCAAAAAATCTACTCCAAAATCCCCTGTCAAATACTGTAAATTTCCTGCAATTTTAACAGACTATTGGAATAGGTCTTGGGTCTTCATTCATACTCATTTTTCCCTTTCACATGAACACTTGGTTGGGTCATTTTTAAACAAAACATGCCTTGATCCTAGTTTAGTTTGCTAATTGTTTCATTTTGAATCCATAACTAAAACTTTTAACACCAAGTTTAGACTTTTGCTTTTCTCTTTTTTTTTTTTTTTTTTTTTTTTTTTTTTTTTTTTTTCTGTTTCCCCTTTCTTCTATAAAACACTAAACATACCTGAATTTCTTGGTATTTTCTGCCAGGATTTTGAAAGGCATGACCAGAGAAGTCTAGATGAACAAATAAGAATGAAAACTTCTGAAAATCAAGGAAGTCTTAGTTACAACATGGAACTTCTTCCCTGCAATCAAAAGTGGTAGCTACTTATCCTCTAACACACTAGACTCACAAGGATTTACATAGATTCTTTGCTCCTGTCCATCATGTCTATAAAGCACTCAACATCACAGTACTCTGTAGCCTCCTGGAGATCAGCCAGTCCTGAGACATGATTTCTTAAACCTTTCCTGTGACGTGCTCTGCCTGCACAAAATACATGGCCCCTTACAACTGTCTATGAAGGAGTCTGATAATGCCTACAAGCCTTTTGCCCCAGGCTGGGATTTGCCAAAGAATCACAAACTCTACCGTAAAAAAGATTAAAAGGGCTCACAGCATCTTGCTATGAATACAAGAATACCTTTTCCAGTCAAAACTGCTAAGGGAAATCTTAAACTGCTTCCCCATCCTTCTCTTCCACAAAGTACTCACATTTCTAAAGCAGGACAAGAGTGACTTGAGCAAATTGAGTTTACACCCGCTCTAACACTGATTTAGGACACACCACCAAGGATATGATTTAACAATACAGTTTTAGTCAAAAGTTTACTTTTCTTCCCCAAGATTACAACACTTGACAGGGAAGTGAAATAGCACAATGGACCTCAAAACCAAGAACAAAACACACAGCTAGCCTTGTGATGAGGGTGTGGGAGGGGTCCCCGCCCTCCCTTGGGAGGCAACTTCAATATAGCCAGAAGTTGTCAATCACATGCTGTTTCCCTCCCCAGTTGAGGCTGTCTGTCAAAGCTTAACACACTCCCCGGTTCTAGAAAGTTCTTCTGTTCTGTTAATCCCATTGGACCCTGTTAAAATGCCACTCCTCTCCTGTATCCCGATTGGTTCATTACATGTCACCCCATCCCGTCTCCTCCCCTCTACCCGTTACCCATTGGTTGGTTTGTGCCCTAGCCACTCCTATCCCTCTGCCCTTATATTCTCGGTCCCGCCCTTGTACTAGGCTCCCTGAGTTAGTTTTCCCTCCGAGAGTTTTGCTGCTCCTTGCCTTCTCCTCGTGCTCCTTGCCTTCTCCTCGTGCTCCTTCTCTCTCCTACAATAAACCTCTCGGATCCTGCTGCTCGGGAGACGTCTCGTCTTTATTTGGTGGAGCTTTCCGGGTTTCATCTACCCCTCCCTGCGGACCGGCCAGCCGAGGATCACTCTCCGGACTGGCTGGGAACCCAGGGAACCCCCGGAGGACCTAAATTTTATACAATTGGCGCCTCGAACACGGTGATCGCTGCCCCGGTCTCCGACGAGCGTCTCCTGCCGTGTGAGGATCTGTGACCCTGCGCTGTGGGATTACAAGCGCCGTTCGCCGCCAATCCCAGGAATAGCTGTTCTTCTGTTTTAAGAAGACTCCTATCTCCTGGATCTGCTGACAAGACGTGGATATCCGACCCTGCAGCTTCAAGGGAAGCCCCGGATTTCACGACACCAGCAGAGCTCCACTACCCCACCTCAGCCTTTTCTTTCGCCGCGTCGTAGTTGGGTGAGTGCAGCTGCTCGAGGAGAGCAGCCGACGCAGGCTCTTATCCTTTCCTTTTTTCCTTTGCTCGGGTGGGGATTCCCTTCTGCAGTGAGGAGATGGGTAACTGCCTCTCCCCTGCAAGACGAGACTTTTATTGCCAAGTTAAAGCTACCCTTCAGTTGGGGAATGTTTCTTTTAATAAGCGGGTCCTTAAATCTTTTGTTATTTTCATTTTTGATCATTTTCCAGATGCCTCTACTGAGGATGTTCTTTCTATTTTATTCTGGGGAAAAGTTGGGCGTTATATTTATGATTTACAAGTTTCTGGGAATTTTAGGGTCGGGAGATTTTTTCCTATTTATGATATTATTTTTAATTTAGTTAAACAAAAAGGGGAAAGTTCGGGTCCCAGTTTTCCTACCCCTTATTCCGCCCCCCTCGCTCCTAACCCCATTTCCCCTAAGGGTGGATCGGGAGATAGATCCTGCCAAAATAAGGCACAGGGTTGCCACCGTCTCCCTGCTGCCTCCCGTTCCACTCTGTCCTTCTCTTGTGCTGGGACTGGCCACCCCAGCACGAGCCCTATCCATTCCCTCGATCCTCATGCCCCCAACCCCAGTTTTACTCTCAGTTCCAGTTCTGTTTTAATAACACCTCAAAATGGCGGCGGCCTCGTGGCCGATTGCCCTGAGACACAAAATGGCGCCTCCTCCTCCTCAACCCCTCCGGTTCCCGCCACTTTACCATCTCCGCCCCCTTCGTCGGTTGCCGCCCCTGCGTCGGGTCCCGCCCCCCATCATGCGTCGATCTCGGTGACGTCGGGACCCTCCCACCCTGCCTCCCTAGCCACACCCCTGGGCGGGCCCCTGGTGGGTGGGACAGGCCTACCAGAAGGCCACGCCCCAGTGGGTGGGTCAGGCCATGCCCCTGTGGGTGGGTCAGGCCACGCCCCCTCTCCTGCCACTTCCGGTTCCCACGCTACCGGAACCGGAAGTAGGCTTTGCCGGAAGCAGGCCATCTTGGCCTGCAGGGTCTCTCATAATCAGGACCCACCGGCAAGGGAGAGGCTTCGAGCCCTAGCCTGTCCTGCCTCATCTTCAGAAGAGGATGAGGACAGTGACGACCCCCGGCCAACAACCAAGCCAGGGGAGGGCTGGGCCCGGATAAGGGCCAAGGCCATTAGGGATGGGGACCTAGATCTCGCCAGGGATCTAGGCCCAATCGCGGCACCGGTTAGACTCAAGAGGGGGAAGGAACCGCGGTGGGAACAGCTGCCATACACGGAGGTGAAGGAATTGAGGAAGGCAGCCAAGGACTATGGGAGAAATTCCCCGTTTTTTAAAAACATATTGGACCTTACTTTTACTGGACATACTTTGGTGCAGCATGACATTCGATATATAGCGAAGGCTCTGCTGTCCCCCACAGAATTTCTTCTGTGGGAAATACATTGGAAAAAGCTATTAAAACCTATTCTAACCAAATATGACCTTAAGGAGGTGCTGGGAGATGGCGCCGAGGGCCTGGAGGCGCTGGCAGGGGAAGGGGAATTTAGTAAACCAGAAGATCAGATCCTCCTTCCCGACAATCTGCTAACTGACATCCGAGATGCTGGGAAGGAGGCCCTACTAAAAATACCTGATGGAACCACCCCTCTCCAGAACTTCACATCCATCCTCCAGGGCCCTGATGAGACTTTTATTAAGTATATTGACAGGTTAAAGGAGGCTATAGACCGGCAGATTGAGAACGTCGAGGCTCGAGAAGAACTGCTGCGTAAGATGGCCTTGACCAATGCCAACCCGGAGACAAAGAAGATCCTGCGAGCTCTCCCCCAGGATCCGGAGCCGACCATCGCCAAGATGGTCGAGGCGTGCACAAAAGCGGCATCGATGGAGCAGACTGTGGCATTTGCGGTGAGCAGAGGTGTGGGGGAGGCAATGGTGGACCTCATGAACACGCGCTGCTTCGGCTGCGGCCAACTGGGCCATATACAAGCCAATTGCCCACACTGGCCACCAGAGAGGTCCTACCCTCATTATAACCCCTCCCCGAGACCACCTTACAGGAATCCTCGTTATCATCGGCCGGGAAACGGGAGGCGGAGCGCGCTGAGGGGCCGCGCTACGACAACAAATGGCCCGTCCCAATGCCCTGTGCTGCCATCACTCCCAGAGAACCACTGCCCCAACGGCACGTTTCTCCGGACATCCGCAGCCAGGAGGACGGGCTCCGGCTCCTCAGACGGACTCAACAACTGAACAGTGCACGCCGCCAAGTCCTCCGGAGTTCCATCCACATCATGTTTCCAGATGAGGACTTGGTCCGTGTCCCGGTAGGATTCCTGCCGCCACCATACTGCGACCACCCCGTCACAGTGCTGTTCATCGGGGACTCCATCAGCACGCCGGACGACCTCACCATCATCCCGGAGGTCGTCTACTTCGAGCCAGGGGCAGAGCTCAACGTCTCCGTGGTGTGCCATCATCCTCCGTTCTCTCTGCCGAGAGGGTCTCCTTTAGCTCTGTGCTACATCTTACACATGCACTTCAGGGACACTGGTTGCAACGTTCTGTCGGACTTTCCTACCGATCATATGCACTTCAATGACACTGGCTGCAACATTCTATCAGACTTTCCTAAGGATCAAGACCCTTCTGCTTTCTTCATTCAGAACGTTAGCAGACAAAGACCAATTATTAAAACTACCTTTGTTTTTCAGGGGAAAAACATTTCGTTGGACCTGATGGCAGACACCGGTGCGGACGTTACCATCGTCCCTCAGGCAGAGTGGCCGCGCGACTGGGAGTTAGTGTCCCCTTGTGGCACAATCTCCGGCGTCGGAGGAGCCGTCAATTCCCGACGCAGTAAGCACCTCGTGTGTGTAGAGGGGCCGGAGGGCCAGGTTGCCACAATTCGGCCTTTCGTAGTTGCATCTAACATCAAATTATTAGGCAGGGACGTATTGTCCCAATGGGGTGCCCGTCTCGACATCCCTAGCCCTGCGTGGGATTTTTAGTCTGGGCCACTGCGGAGCGCACCTCCCCACCGCTTAATTGGAAAACTGATACACCGGTGTGGGTGGGCCAGTGGCCCTTGCCAATCGAAAAACTTACTGCGCTCAACGAACTAGTAGAGGAGCAGGTGCGCCTGGGGCATTTAATACCTTCCACCAGCCCCTGGAACACACCTGTCTTTGTTATTAAAAAGCCCGGCAGAGACAGGTGGCGCCTGCTCCAAGACCTACGCAGGGTTAATGATGTTATTGAGGATATGGGGCCCTTGCAACCAGGCCTTCCCTCTCCCTCTATGCTGCCCCGGGATTGGCAGCTCGCAATCCTTGATATCAAGGATTGTTTCTTCAACATCCCATTATACCCCGGAGATGCTCCCAGGTTCGCGTTTTCGGTTCCTTCTCTCAACCGAGGTGAGCCGTACAAACGGTATCAATGGACCACTCTGCCACAGGGAATGAAGAATTCTCCGGTGCTCTGCCAAACCTTTGTGGCACAGGTCCTTTCCCCAGTTCGTCGCCTTTTTCCAGAGGCCATCATCCTTCACTATATGGATGATATTTTGATTTGTGCTGCTAGCTCAACATATCTACAAGCAGCCTTGGACAGGACCATTAAAGCCATTAAAGATGCGGGGTTTCAAATCGCAGAAGACAAAATCCAGCTGTCGTCCCCCTGGAAATACCTGGGCTTCCTAATTACGGGAAGGACCGTCGCGCCCCAGTCTCTTGTCATCAAGGACGACCCACGGACCCTGCGGGATTTGCAGCAGCTTTGCGGTACCATCACCTGGATTCGACCTCTCCTGGGACTCACCACAGAGGAGCTGTCGCCACTTTTCCACCTGCTGAAAGGCGACGGCGACCTGGCATCCCCACGACATCTCACACCGGATGCCCGTGAGGCCTTGGAGAGAGTCGCAGCTGCTATCAAGTCCCGCCAGGCGCATCGGGTCGCGCGGTCCCTCCCAATCCAGTGTGCCATCCTGGGTAAGTCCCCCAACTTACACGCCCTGCTATTCCAGTGGGACGACAGCCAGAGAGACCCACTCCTTATCATCGAGTGGCTGTTCCTCCCCCACCAACCCGCCAAGACAGTAACAACATTTCCTGAACTTATGTCTAAACTAATCATTAAGGCCCGCCAGCGCCTCCGGACCCTCGCAGGGTGTGACCCAGCATGCATCTATTTACCATTAAATTTGGACCAATTGGATTTCCTTTTACAAACAAATGAAAATTTGCAGATTTCAGTAGATAGCTATCCTGGTCAAATTCGGATACACTATCCCAAGCACAAATTATTTAAAGACACTTTATACCTGGCTCCAAAAATTTTTAAAAGCAAAATACCACTAAAAAATGCTCTCACAGTGTTCACTGATGGGTCGGGAAGATCCCACAAATCAGTGATCACTTGGAAAGACCCGGACAGTCAGAAGTGGGAATCTGACGTCCAAATAGTTCAGGGATCCCCCCAAATCGCTGAACTTGCAGCGGTTGTGAGAGCCTTCAGAAAATTCCAACAACCTTTCAATTTGGTAACTGATTCGGCATATGTAGCCGGGATAGCAGAGCGGGCCGAACATGCCCTGCTCAAAGAAATTCAAAACAAAACGCTCTACAGCTTGCTCTCAGAACTAATTTGGCTGATCTCCCACCGAGAGCAACCTTATCATATTCTGCATGTTAGGTCACACACCGACCTGCCAGGTGACATCACTGAGGGTAACCGGAGAGCAGATACCCTGGCGATGCTGGCCACCTCCACTTCTGTAAACCAGACAGTTCTAAGACCCACCTTGCCAGATGTCCATATGCAGGCTAAGATGAGCCACGCCTTTTACCATCAGAATGCTCCAGCTCTATGCCGCCAATTTAAGATCTCTAAGGAGCAGGCGCGAGCCATCTTAGCCACCTGCCCCAACTGCCAGTCCCACACATTACCATCAGTAGCGACGGGGGTTAACCCCCGGGGACTGGGAGCATTGGACATCTGGCAGACAGACATTACTCATTTTCCTTCCTTTGGGCGGCTCAAATATCTCCACGTGTCGGTGGACACATTCTCGGGGGCAGTGTTTGCCTCCACACATACGGGGGAAAAAACCAAAGACATTATAAAACATCTATATATGGCTTTCTCCACTCTGGGTGTCCCAAAAACTATAAAGACTGATAACGGACCAGGGTTTGTGTCCAAACAGTTCATGGAATTTGTGCAACTATGGGGCATTGACCACATTACAGGAATTCCACACAACCCTACAGGGCAGTCAATCGTGGAACGAAAACACCAGGAAATTAAAAAATTATTAGAACAACAAAACGATTCGGCCATCACCACGAGCCCTGTAGAGAGGTTGTGCAAGGCCCTGTATGTTCTCAATTTCATGAACTGTTCAGACCGCGAGCCAAACCCCCCGATCCTGCGCCATTTCCATAATAACACCAGGGCGCAGTTGAAGGAGAGGCCTCCTGTGCTCATAAAAGACCCTGAGTCTAAAGTTATCAAAGGTCCATACCCTCTAATAACGTGGGGGAGAGGGTATGGATGTGTTTCAACAGAACAGGGCCCCAGGTGGATCCCCGGGAAATTCATCAAACCGTACCGGGAGGACATCTCTACAGAAAGCCAACCCCCGGAACACTCCCCCGAGACACCAGCTCCATCAGAAACCACCGTCGCGTGGAGTCGAAGGAAAAGGAAGAAGACTAGACCAGCCAGTATCGCCGTCAGGACTTTAATAACTAACCGGCATTTCCCGCCGGCTTGGACTGCTTATCCTCTGACCCCATCCCCTACCATCCCTCACCCCTTTCCGTCCTACCACTTTCCTCACCCTTTCTTCCCTCATACCTGACCTGATTTTGTTTTCCTGTTTTGTTACTATTTCGATTTACACGGGGGAGGATGGGGATTCAAAGGGGTCACTATTCTTATTTCCGTTATGTGTCTATTTATTAGACTTTGGTCCACCCAGAATGGCAGTCGCAGCAGCCAGAACACCCTGCAGTGACCAGCTTCCTGCAGCAGCACTTTTCATCATCGTGTGGCTTCACCTGGCAGGAAGCTGGATCGTACCACAGCCCAAAGAGAACGTCTGGGTCACGCTGGCAAAGTCCATCGGACAGGCTTCAATTTGTCATCAAAGAGCACATCCATCCAAGCCAGCATCCAGCGGATCCAGGCGTTGGTAAAGGACTTAAAGACTGAAACTGGGGCTGTGGACGCTGTGAACAAGATCTTTTCTCAATGGGGTGTTCCTGGGTGGGCCATTCCTATTGTTAAAGATTTAATTTGGGTTTTAATCATAATTTTCTTAATTTCTGTTGCGTTAACCATCTTTAAGAAATTGTTAACTAGGACAATGGGAAATGTTTTTTTAATAAACCAAAAAGGGGGAGTTGTGGGAGGGGTCCCCGCCCTCCCTTGGGAGGCAACTTCAATATAGCCAGAAGTTGTCAATCACATGCTGTTTCCCTCCCCAGTTGAGGCTGTCTGTCAAAGCTTAACACACTCCCCGGTTCTAGAAAGTTCTTCTGTTCTGTTAATCCCATTGGACCCTGTTAAAATGCCACTCCTCTCCTGTATCCCGATTGGTTCATTACATGTCACCCCATCCCGTCTCCTCCCCTCTACCCGTTACCCATTGGTTGGTTTGTGCCCTAGCCACTCCTATCCCTCTGCCCTTATATTCTCGGTCCCGCCCTTGTACTAGGCTCCCTGAGTTAGTTTTCCCTCCGAGAGTTTTGCTGCTCCTTGCCTTCTCCTCGTGCTCCTTGCCTTCTCCTCGTGCTCCTTCTCTCTCCTACAATAAACCTCTCGGATCCTGCTGCTCGGGAGACGTCTCGTCTTTATTTGGTGGAGCTTTCCGGGTTTCATCTACCCCTCCCTGCGGACCGGCCAGCCGAGGATCACTCTCCGGACTGGCTGGGAACCCAGGGAACCCCCGGAGGACCTAAATTTTATACATGAGGGTTCTTCCAGTGCCAGTGAGAAATACAGCTTCAACTAGGACCCAAGACTATATGGCATTAAACAAATCACTAGGTATAACATATGACACAGGTCAATAAAGGACATTCATTGAGGGAGCAATTACATGAGCCAAGAGAAGAGAATAGCACTATTTCTGCTACATACTCTCAAGTTCATACACTTGATCTGTTACCTAAAATGTTTCTTAATAATCCTTCATAGCTTTCCTTCCTTGATTTAGCCTACTCATCTTTTGAAGTCACCTCACTCATATAACTATCCTTATTTTTGTATAACTTTTCTAGCTTTGTCATACTTTTTTTTGAAGGCAAAGAAAGATGACAGTACCCAGGATATGCATATACCACAGAGATATCCTGAACATAAAAGAATTTTCAGTTTGGCTCTCCACTTCTCTCCTAATTCTGATTAAGAATCGACATTTTGGCTTACACCTGAATTGATGTTTTCAAAGACCTAGCTATACTAATTTCAACATTTCTATACTGTATTTTAATAACCAGTTTAAACCTTATTATTTTGTGTGTATCGTTGGCCAATGCCATGAATAATACTGGGAATTTAATCTACCATTTTAATGCCTATTCACTGCAAAATCTTTCTGTAAAGCTGTAATAACATCTTTTGGTTTTTCTACCCTGAATACCACCATATCAATGGCACTTTTTTCCTACTGTGAATTCTACTGCATCATCAGCACACTTTGCCATTTCATCATTTATCCCTTTTCTGTACCACTTGGGAAGAACAGGCTAACAAGAGTTCTCAGTGACACCCCAGTTATCTTCAATTACAAAAACAGACTATTATTTTGTAGTGGTTTTGGTTCGACAGTCTCAGTTTCCTGGCCAATGCACCAATTACGTAGTGGGTATAGGGCTTGCCAGATGCCCAAGCACCCACTAAAATTATTTACTCATTTTCTGCTGTGAGATAGGATTAGGAGAAGAGCAAAGCAGGCTCAGACTTTAAAATGGTATAAAGAAAACTTTATTAACAGAACTACAAGAAAAATAGTAAGAATCAGAATAAAACCCTCATAATACTTCTCCTCCCCCCACAACCTTCTTCTCTTTCCCACTGACAATGTGCAGAGACAAAACTTGGGGCTTTCAGTCAGTTTTCCATCTCTAAAATAGTCTTTCTTCAATTCACTTAGGGAGAGGTGTCTCTCTTGGCATGATGTGGAGACCTCTCCACAAGAAGCAGTTCTCTCGTGGCTTCAATGTCAAAGCAAATCAGCCGCCCGGGAAAGGAGAATCTGATCACTGTGTAAAAAGTCCCTCCCCTTGACTTACAGCTTTCCCCACAATTGATTTTGAGGGCTCAATCTTTAGCTAATGGGCTACTTTTAAGGATGAGCTGCTCAAAAGCAAAGGTTCTCTTCATTTATCTCTGAGATCAACTTCATCTCTGGGAACAGAGGTTTTCTTCTCCTTCCCTAGAAGCAAAGTTTCTTCATCACTTTTGTCTCTCTCTGTTCAAGCTTTTCATTTGGATCATAGCTACATCAACATCTGCTTGCTTCAGCGTGAATGACTTTGCTCATGTCTACAGTTTGAATGCTCCATCCCCCATGCTTTTTCATCAATTACCAGGATAGTCTAGTGTATCACAGTCCATCACCATGGTCTCACAAAAAGAATTTCAGCCAAGACTAAGGCATCTCCTCATTCTCCTCCCATCTGGAATTTTACTTCTTTTTTAGTGACCTCAATGTCTCATGTTTTCTTCTACATGTCTTCACTCTTTCCTTTTCTTACATTTGAAAGAGAATTGATGTTTGCAAGGTTCTTCTGTGCACTAAAAGAATTAATATTTTGCCCAGGCCTGCAGATGGTCATGTGATTTCTGCTGGGTGGCAGCGGAGCTGTTTACCGTACTGGGGAGGTGGGGAGGGAGGCTAGGATCTCAGTAGCCAGGCTAGAACACAGCAGCAGCATGCCAGGGGCCGATGGCTTCCCCTCCCCCTGCCCGGTGGTTGCAGATGAACCTCAATGGTGAATGAATCTTGGCCGAGACAGCCCAGCCCAGGGCTGCTCCCGGAGCCCAGCAGACCCTGGCTCAGCCCGGGCCGGTGGCAGGGCAGAGCTTAGTGGCAGCAAGATGTTAGCAGCTGTGGCCTGGTCCAGCCTCAGCCGGAACCTGTGGCCTCGCCTTCCCCGTCTGGCCACCGTGCCGGGATGGGGTCTAGAACATCTTTCTTCAGAGTCCAGAAGCAAGAGAGCTTTTCCCAAGCTTGCCCCTCATTAAAATGTGTGTCACGGAGGCGTATTTACCTTTTTTAAAGTGGTTTAACCAGGTTTTAATCCTCAAAACTAGTCACTGATTGGTTTTGCTAGGCACAGTGGAAGCTCTTAGTAGCTTCTCTTAGAAAATCACTTCCATAGATGGCTCTTTTCCTCCTCACCAAAGAACAACCAATGCAAAACCAGCACATATTTCCACTATTCAATCAGCTCCTAGTTCCCAACAGTACCTTTTATCTTTAATGATTCATTTCAACACAGTTACTTAATGAAAGAGATTGTAAAATCTTTCTAGAAATTCATTTACACAATATCCACAACAGTATCTTTATTGACTCTTTCTAATGAATGAGAATAGATTTGTGAAAAAGAGATTTTCCCCTAAGATCATCACATTGATTTTTCCTCGTTCTATCATATCATTTATGGACATAGTAATTATATTATTTCTATCAGTTTCCTTGGTATGTAAGGAACACCAACAGTATTTACTCTCAATGAATTCTGTTACATTTGTATCACATTTGCCATTGCTTTGATACCAAATAGCAAATTAGGCAGCTTATGAACTGGAGTTGTTAGTTCACTATTTACTATTGGAGTTACCTTAGAACTTTTGGGTGAAAATCAGCTGATTCTGAAAAATGCATACACAATTATTCATTGCATCAGCTGGTCACAAAAGCTCGTTGCTGCCACTTGCTTGGAGACAACTCATCTGATCTGTCTCCCACCATGTAGTAAGCCTTCTAAACATCCAGAGAAGAAATGTCAATTAAAAGAATTAACTGAGATTTTTCTGTCATGATTTTGCTATCTGTGAATCTTCATTTCGGGAGCTGATATTCTACAGATCTTTTGGATTCTAACCTAGGCTTCTTCCTGAGGGAAGCTAATATTCCTTTAATATCCAGGATTAATACGAAACTACTCACTGTCTTGCTTAGAAGCTGTTACCTCCAGCCCACCACATACCTCTGATTTATAAATGTTTTTGAAGTTAATATTTTTGAAGTTGTTTCTACTACTTCTCTTTTGTAAAAACCTTTTCTAAAATGAAAAAGAAACAACCATTATTTTCACCAGAATGAAATATTTAACTTTAAAATATCTGGGTTTCTTTGGTGGTTTTTGGTTTTTTTTTTTCATGGGTAGTTTTGTTAAAAATGCTTCTGTGTAATCCAGCTTTTGATATTCCTTTCTGTTTTCTTTCTCCTCTACCTCCCGTTTTTTACAGTGTAGGGCTGAGCCAAAGCACATTTAGCATTTACATAACCTCTAATTAATTAATACTCATGAGATAAGGAAATTACATCATGCTCTAAGTATTATTTTGCATATTAATCAGAAAACAAAAGTCTTCATTAAAGCCACATGTCTCAGTTTAGGGCAAATTTGGGAGACAACTTCTAAAGGGGCTCTTTTAGAAAGCAAATTAAAGTGACCCCTCCCCCAACTGGTCTGGGAAAAGATTTCTTTGAAGAGAAGTGGAATCAAACTATTTAATAAGTAAAGCATTCATAAGCATAAAAAAATGAATAATACTAAACAATAAAACCTCTTCCTAATCTGAAGAGATGACAAACTCAGAAAGTCTCCTTTGTGGGTTGTAGTTCAGCTCACTCAGTTTGTTACCAATCTTTCCAGCGCTGGAAATGTCACGACTCAGGTCAGGCCCCAGTGGGCCACAACTGTGAGCTGCTGGTGCTCTTCTGGGTTTTTAGTCTAGAGCAGGCTTAAACAGTTCTAAGAAAAAGAAAAACCACAGTCCAGGGAACTTCTCTGCCTCAGCTAGCTAAAAACTAACTAAAAAGCAAAGGAGAGCTCTATCCCACCGTCTGTCTGTGTTGCAGACAACACAGTCCAGGAGCAGGATGCAGGGGAGCAAGTGCAGTTTCCGGTAACAAACTCCGTGCTTCTTCTCTCCCGTTTCACTCTTGGAACTAGTCTTAAAGGTGCAAAACTTATTTCTGGGCTAAATAGAGGAATGGGGATACAAGCATCGTATAGCCAACTCAAGACACCATAGTATGCTTCTCTCTGTTCCTGAATCAGCCCTCATGGGCTGTACAAATACAGCAAGTCTTCCTCTCTGTAATGTTGTTCTGGTGTCTTTTCTGCTCCCAGCCATTGCCCTCCCAGTCGCTAAATGTTAGATGATCCTTTTCAGAGCAGCCCCTTGTTTCAGTATATATACTTCATATACAGCTATAAAGAATCAGTTTACAGTCCCATTGGGAGTAAAACCCTATGCAGCATTTAGAACTGGTAGATACCATCAATGCGTCAAGGACACCTCTTTTTTTTTTGGAATGTGCAGTTCCAGGAACATGGAAGGATACAACAATGACAACTTCAAGACGCAAAACTATTAAGACCCTGTGATATTCCTTCCTTCCAGTACTGTACTTCTTGAAACAATCTCAGTAAGACTCATCACTCCTCTTTGCCGATTAAGCCCCACTCCTCAAATAGATTTAAGCAGAATGAAACCAGTATTCTTCATCTGCTGTCAGGCACACTTGTCCCTGAGTTGAAAGGAAACGTCCACCTTGACTTATGTCAAAGTGACCTACAGAATTTCATATGAATGGTGTTGCGAGTTACACAAGCCAATGAGCCTGCACAAAAGCTCTTGGAGTTCCACAGGTGAAAACAATCAAAATAATCTGAATCCCTAAGATACTGTCATCAATGTTTCTGTGTAACCCAGGAAAGGAGAACATTAATAATCTAAGCATTATCGGAGAGGGAAGCAAACACTCTCAGAGCTTTGAGCACTGCCAGCTGTCACTGTGTTTCTTTTCCTTCTGAGAAGCAGCTGAATATAGCCATAAACTGTAGTTACTCTTTGCTATCTCCTATAAAATAATTTTTTCTAGAGCACTTCTCAGACACCTGAACCATCATACAACACACCACACAACACATCTGCCAGGGCTTAATGATATAATCTGATCTTCCCCAGCCCAGCTTTCCCTTCTGGAGTTCAAGTTTTCCTCTTTTTTAAAAAAAGCAAAATACTAACCCAGAAAAGGTTTTCAACATTGCTACAACTTCTCTTTGCAACCCTTCCTTGCCACTTTTATTAAATCACAGGACTGCTTTTAGATCTAATAATATAAAAGAATTTGTTTGGTTTGTCAAGGAACCTGTTGACTAGACACAAACACAACCACAACCCCTATTTTTAAAACTAAAAGTAAAATCAGGGTACAGCTTACATATTTTTCATTCTTTTGACAATTGCCAAGATACTGATCCTGGGACATTGCAATGATTTTCTTTCTTTTCCAAGAGGTGGCAGAAGCAGCAGAGTTTTCAAGATAGCTGCACTTTCATGTCACTTGCAACTTAATGAAATACTTGCTTCCTGCTTGGTTAATAAGAACACTTCCAGCTGGCTATGGAAACAGGAAGCAGTGCAAAGAGCTGGTTTCTTGAAAGTAAACAGTGATAAAAAAATGATTGTTCAATAACAGTATGGTCAGTTTAGAACCTTTCCCTCCTCCCTTGTGGTCTCTGGAAACAAATACACACCTGCAAATGAACACTGCAGAACTGCTTGCCACTTTTTATGGTAAATTTCTTGTCTTGTTTTTATGAAATGAGAAGTTTTGGAAACCTGGGAGAGACAACCTACTACAGTAAGAGGAAGTGTCCTTTCCAAGAACACTCTGGCTTTAACTCACTCATCTTAAGACTCTTACATCCCATTGACAATTACTTTTCTGGGCTCTAAAACATCTTGTTCCTCAGATTACAGCACAGAGTCAGTCTCTCCTCCTACCTCAGACCCTGTCCCTTCTGATGCCACAGTTCATTCGTTTGCAGGTCACCCCACCTGCAATGTACCTACAGGCACAGCTCTTCTGTATCTTTCTACCTGTTACTGTAAAACACATTGAGTGCAACCAGTTACTGAAAAATGTCTGTTAGTCAACTGAAGCACCAACATATATGTTAAAGTCATTAAAACCCTCTTTAAGGATCTCCAATGACCTTGGTGTTCAAACTATGATTAACTTAAAACAGTCCGAAGGGTGAGAATATGGAATAAGAATAAGCTGTCTCAGCGTGTGTCCATTTCTAACCACAGCCAATGACAAATCCTATCAGAGAAGAATAAGCAAAGTGACAGTGGTATCACACAGTGATATCCCTCTCACACACTGTCCCAGCTTCCAGCAATATGGAAAGGCTGTCTGAGTCCAGGGCTATATCTCTGCATTTATCTCTGAAGTATGCCATGGATTCATGTGATGACTTTTTAAACCCAGGTACATTTTTTGCATCCAAAAGGAACTCATTTTCAGCTGCCTTCTGCCATACTCAGTTAAGATTTTCCCAAAACACACTGTCAGGTTACCTATAGTCATTCAGAGAAAAAGCTGTGAGACACATGCTTCTCCAGCTGATCTTTTAATCAAAGCCTCATCTCTGCCTCCTTTGGTTGCTCTCTGAAGCTAAGTTAGCACCAGCTGCTGGAAGCAAGGAAAAGCAAATGAAATATTGGCTGCACCAATATCTGTGGTGTTGGTATCTTCTGAGAAGGCTTGAGATATCCCAGGGTCAACACTTCATCTGAGACTCATTACTGGATATTTAGGTGTTTCTCCTTCACACTTTCTCTGGTAACCAGTACTTAAAGACACCTGACTCCTGGAGTTACCAGTCTCATTTAGCTGCTAGTCTGCAGCAATGCAGCCCTCACTTTACAACAGTTAACTGCCTTAAGTCATAAAAGATAACCTAAGCCTAAAATTTTTCAGTCCATTTGAAATAAAAGCCCCTACAATAGCAGGCCAGTATCATATTAGGCGACTAGTTCATTGCTAAGTTGGAGGAATGAAGGCCAAAACCCAAAGCCCCATTTTGCTACACCTTTTTGGTCTTCAAACTTTCCCAGCTTGCTAGGCCTTTTCTTTATTATGAGATATAGCAAGGTCACAGCTTGAGGTATTAGGAGTTTGAGCCCCTCAGTTCAATTCTTTGCTATCAACAGGCCAAATAATAGCTAATCCTGATTTTTTTAAGAAAAAAAATCTGTACTGATAGATATTTGTAATGGGGCTTACAAGGCTTAAGCTGTGTCTGTATGAGGCACTCAAACAGATTTGAGTGGAAAAGCCTAACAGAAGTCTCGAAATAAAGAACATGATTGAAAGCATAATGAAAAATAAATTTAAAGCATGAGGCTGATGTACCCAGCTGGAAGAGAAGAGCACATACATGAAATGTGTGGAAGATGAGAAGAATTTTAAAGCCAAATCAAATGTGAAAGCAAATCAATGCTTCAAACTTAAAAATTATGACCTCTAACTTCTGTGATGAAGTGCATTGGGCTTTGATTCTGGAGTGCTCTCTCTCTCTTACACCATTGGTAGTTGTGAGTAACCAATCTGTACATTTTTACCCAAGCTTTCCATACTACAGTGTATGGTGGAAAGATATGGCAGTTTCTGCCTTTGCTCAAACACCCAAAGAAAAGGAAAAAAAAGAGTGTAAGGGGAGAAAGAAAAAAAACCAAAATGCAAATTAATTTGCGGCAGAATTACTCTAAACTCTTGAGCCAGATTCAGAGGATTAATGTTACAGTAATACAAAACTACATAAAACAAATTATAACCCTAAATCCTGACTGTCCTTGAAAGAGCCTATACAGGTGTGATGACCCAAAGGCAAGACAGGAGGGCAACACAAAAATCAGAAACCAGAAGAAAAATTGTTAAGTACCTTCCCAGCTTCACACCAGATTACTGGTTTACAGGTGAGTATTCAACTCAGATTTCTGAATTCCCAGGCCAGGGCTTCAGACATACACTTCCTCTTAGGGGAACAACAACAATTTCAAGCAAAACTCTCCAGGACATGCCAAGTTTGGTGGTAGTGGTGTATGGGCCAGGTTTTTTTTCAGTTCTCTGGATTATTTAAACAACAAACTGGGTGGTCAGGAGTGCTTGCCATACACTGGTTAGTTGCTTGCTGCTTCACAAAGAAGATGGTAGCAGCTAATAAAGTGATCCCTTCAGTTCAAACAGTATGGTTGCCTAGGAGATCAAACATCAGGATTTCTTTACTGGAGATGGTAACTACCCAGGCATGTTTAGTATTGCATTTGTTAAACAGGGGTTCCTTGGAACATTACTCTTTTTCATGATGGGCCCATGAAGGAACCACTGAACACTTTGGAGTCTATTTTTATACTGAGAAAGACCAGGCAAAGAATCAGATCAGACCTAAATTCACCCTAAGCAGTAACTTCCTATCTTTAAACATTCAATGATGAGATTTTAGTGCTTCCAAAATCTATACAACATAGAAATTGTTTAAGAGGAGAAAAATAGGATTATTTCACCACTTCCTGCTAAGAAGGTAACTTCTTTGTGTAAAAAAAAAAAAAAAAAAAAAAATCAATATTAAAACCTAAGCATTTACCTGCATCTCTTGTGTTATTATTGACTTCCTTTTGGGGGTAAGGGGGAAAAGTGGTTGTGTGTTTTTTCAGGGTGGAGAGGTTAATAAGGGCAGTATTGTAGTGATACTATTTCTAAAAGCTTTAATTTCTATGAACCTCAAAGTCACACTCCAGTTATTGTCTTTCACATGAACATTCTCCTTCCCTAGATGATTCATATCAGAATCTTTATCACCTTAAACCATTTATAGTAGAGACATTGCAAGAGGTTAAGAGTGCAGTCTAGCATTCAAAGAGCGAAGATCACAATTTAATACAATTTTAAATGACTGAGTAAAATGAACAAGCCACTGAAGTGGAAAATGATCTCAATTTATTAAATTTAGACCAAACTAGAAAAGACCATGATGAAATTCAGAAACACATAAAAATGGAAAAGATAGTTGGAACACATGAAGTTTAATAAAGTTAGGATAATAATACTTCAAAGGAATAATTTAATTTATATTGTGGGGTACTGTGGCAGGCACATTTTTCTCTCTCTCAGGATTTTTTCATAGAGGAGCACAGAGGAAAGAAAGAGAAAACAATTTCTATTTCTGCTAATGTTTTTCCCCATGTGGAATGTGTTTGGAGAATTGTTTACCTGGGGTGATTGCTTGATTGGATTCTGGTGAGGACTGTTTGAGCCTGATGGCCAATCAAATCCGCCTGCGTCTAGACTCTCCCGAGAGGGTCACAAGTTGTGAGTCAGTGAGATATGGTAGTTAGAACAAGTAGGTTTGTAGTTTTAGTATCTCCTTTAAATAGTATATTAATGTATTATAGTATAGTTGTGATAAAGAAATCATTCAGCCTTCTGAACTGGAGTCAGACATCATCATTTCTTCCCACTGGGTTTACCTGCATTTACAATAGGGTACAACTCAAGATCTTAAGACAAAGAACAGGGCAGCACTATGGACAATTCAGGCAGACTCACCTCCCACAGTATGTAAGGCAGTAACCTGAAACAAAGACACTTGAATTAAATAATGAGATTCTGTTAGATATTAAAAAAACAGGTTCTTTTCTCTTTTGTGAGCCAATCTGCTCTTCAGTGTCTACCAGATCTCTCTATGAGTCCACATTCTTATTCTAAAACCTGGTTAATACACTCTTCTAGCTGAAGGGCTAGTCAAGGCTTCACTGGTGAAGAGTGTGCTATGCATCTGCCTCTGGGACAGAGAGAAAGTAGTCCTGCCTCAATTGTCTTATGCTAGGGGAAGTTTTGGTTCACACCCAATTTCATGTAATTCTCACAAATTTCTGCACTATTTGGTAAAGTACTTTTACATATGTGAGAGCTTTCAACCTTGCCAATAATTCTTAGATACACAGTCTTTGCCAGAGAAGGATAAATTTTTAGGGCTGTGAATCACATCAGCCAAGAAACGCACTGGAAACCCTGGTAAAAATAAATCCATACCACAATATGGCTACAATACGACTATATTGACTCAGAACTTGCAAAATTACAGTACACATCCACTGTAGGAGGAAATCTAGGGAAGTCATGCAAAACTTCCAACCAGTGAAAATTGCACATGCTTCTGTGAAACACACATGTAAAAAAGTAAAGAAATCCGGGAACTTCCTCTTTTTTCCAATCGGGAACTAGGCAACATCAGCTGGCCCGGCCTCTGTGTCGGCCGAGCTGGGCTGGGCGTCCCTGCGTGGGGGTGTCCCTTCCCCTCGGCCGCTTCCCAGCACCACCCCCACCCCCCCCGCCCCCCCGCCATCGGCCACCGGGCAGGGAGAGGGGGGGTGCCTTGGGCCGGGTGGAGCTGATCTTGCTAACTAACATCTAGCTGTTTACTACACTCCTCCCCCAACCCAGGGCCCCAGCTGAGCCCGCTGGACCCCGGGAGCAGCACCAGGTCAGCGCGGGAATTTTACCCCTGTGAAAGCTGCCGCAATCAATGGGCAGGGGGAAGGAGAAGCCCCCCACACACTCCCGGTGTACTGCTGCTGAGTTCTGGCCTGGCTGACTAGATACTAACCACACCTCCCAGCCGAAGCTCGCCACAAATTACTGGCGGGACAGATAACCACCTGCGAGGCCCAGGCAACATGTTAACCCTTTCAGTGCTTCAATCCACCCCTGTGTGAGAAAAAGGAACAAGATGCAAGCGTGTAAAGGAACAATATGAAAACATAGAGGTCAGTAAAGAAGAAGTCAAGTCCCAGACAGGAGGGATGAGGAGATGTGTCGATCTTGTTGCTGAAATCCTCTTACAAGCTATGGAAAAAAACCTCCTTTCCCTATAACGCATGAAACTATGAGGAGATAAAAGCTTCAAATTAATATCGAGCAAAAGCCTCTATGTTAAAATAAGCAGATGTTAAAGCAGCTGTGATCCCATAAAAAGTTTGAACAGGGGAAAGAGAGAAAAGTAATCCTGTGCCCCCAGGAGGAGAAGATCTCTGTTCCCAGGAATGAAGATGATTTTAGAGATAAATGAGAACTTTGCCTTTGAACAGCTCATCTTTAAAACAATATCCCGTAAGTTGACACAGCCCATCAACAAGCTGTGGGAAGGCTTATAGAAAATGGGAGGGATTTCACAATGGCAGGGTTCCCCAGGTGGCTGTTATCCATGAGGAAATTAAGAACTACTGTGGTGGTACTTGGCTATGCAGAAGGAGCAGAAAGCTTGGTGAATTTGAAATGGGAGTTTCTGTTTCGTAAATATGAGGTTGGAGTTTCTATTCTGTATTTTTACGTGTATTTACCCTTCCCCTGAAGCTATTCCCATTGGATTTCACCTGTAATGTATTCATACTGGGCATTGTTCTATTGGTTTCACCTTATCTCTTATATTCCCCTATAAAAACTGTAACCCAACCCCAGCCGGGGGTCACCTGTACGTGCGGCATTCAAGCAAATACAACCTACTTCAGACTGCACAACAAGTGTCCAATGTCTTGAGTCTCTTTATCTCGGTCATGGACGTGCTCTTGAAATAGCTCTGTCTGTATCAAACGAACCCCAAAGGTGGTTGTTGCTTCTCTCCAACTGCTCCCGGAAGTGCCTGGCCAGCACCCCGGGAAAAAAGAGCCGGGTGGAAACAGAGAAGTTGGAGAGAGAAAGAGACAAACTACGAGAGAACTGCTTTTTTCCTCTTGTGGGGAAGTCACTATAACATTAACAAGAAGGACTTCCTTCCCTAAGTGAACTAAAGAAAGACTATTTTAGAGGTGGTAAATTGATTGGAAATGTTAAGTTTTGTTTCTTTACATTGTCAGTGGAAAATAAAAGGTTGTGGGTGGAAGAGAAGTGTTCTAAAGGGTTTGTTTTGATTCTTACTATTTTTTTTCTTTTAGTTACTGTTAATAAAATTTTCTTTATACCCTTCTAAGGTTTTGAGCCTGCTTCGCCTTTCTCCTAATCCTATCTCACAGCAAGAAGTACATTGGTGATTAACCAGCACTAAAACCCACCACACTCTTCGGTGCGTTGGCCAAGAAATCTCAAATTTAGTGAAATTTCAAATTGACTAACCAAAACCACTACATCAACATAACAAAGTATTTGCATGGGTACATCTCACAAAGGGAAAAAAAAATTTAAAAACATCTCCAAGGTGTGAGTTGAAACCCTGGAATAAGGCCAAGGCCTACCTTTCCAGTAGTCATTTTCATGTCTGCTACCCTGTGTTTGAAATGCCAGGTCCATGATCCATGGGCACTGCATGACTCCTCTGACATGGGCCCCAAGAGCAGAGGATGCTGTCTCCTGGGAAGAGCAGAGGAGCTTGAGAGCACACAAGCCATGCAGTGCTGCAAGTGTGTGGGTCTTAGAAATGGTGGGCAGAGATGGTGCTGGCAGCTTGGTAACCACTAAGGCAACAAATTGGTCCCTCTTTGTATTCCTGATCACTGAAATCCAGGCTGCTGCAGCTCTAAAGCAATAATTTGCCTACACCAGAAGTCACTGCTGCAGCTTATCTATTATTTTGCTTGTCTGTTGACAGCAAGATGAAAATTCTCCAGCCCTCTTCCCTCCTCTTTCCATGACAAAGGCAACCTGGTCCTTCACAAAGGAAAACAAAACTGAGACTGAAATACATGTGCTGCAGCAAGAATGCAATTTCTCAGCAAAAATGTTGTTTGCTATGGAACAGCAATGATTTTTCCTTACTGTTCATGACACCTTCCTATCCACCAAAAAGTACAACCACTTTGTCACAGTACTCAGCAAAAGCCACTTCAGATTAGCACGATCTTTTCCACTGACACTTTGAATCAACCTCCCCACAGAAGCTTTTAAGAGATAAGCCTTCACATGTACAATCAATATTGCTTTACTCTTATGCAGATGTTCAACAGCTACTTATTTCAGCTCAACAAAATACGTGACAACAATTCAATAAAACTGAAGTGTTTAATACAGCTGTGGTCATTGCTAAGAAGAAAAAGGTGATGGCACTTAATTCTGACAGAGTCCTAACATAAACCTGAGATATCCCTTGCACTAGCATTCCCATGCCATGCCATTTGCCTTCTACACTCCACTGACTGATCTCCAAATTTTTAAACAATTACAAAAATGGCAAGAGTTATACTTTTGAATTCATGTACATATAATTTTCAATAAAGCAGGTTTTACCCCTATGCCCACTCAATTTTCAAAAGATAAGGTATATAATATGACAGGCTCCAAATACAAGGTAAATTTTATGGTCATTTCAACATGAAAAAGAAGTAGACCATAATAATGCTACCACTAAGCTCTTAATAGAAAAAATAATATGAACTATTTTAAACCATTTAACTAACATCTTTCACATCTATTGAGTTGTTTGCTGGGGCTCTGATCCAACTACTACTACAACTCTCAATAGAAAGGCTATGATGACCTCTTATGTGGATTGGTTACCATCTTAAAAAAGCAGGGTGGAATACCCAGCTGTAACACAGGAACACAAGTTTGACAATTATGGCTATCCATCAGATCACATTTCAGTAAAGCTGAAGAGAATTAGGATGTAGATATATAAAAGACTCCTGTATCTTTTATCCCATGACCAGCAGACAGAAAAAAAACAGGAACACTGGACAGAGTTGTTACCAAAAAAATCAGTAAAACAAGAAACTCCTTAATACTAACGTAACACTGAAAAGCAAGCATTCTTTATTTGGCCAGATGCACAAGGGAGATGGATAGCTCCTCCTAAAGTCATACATGCTGAGTACAGGAAAGTTTCTGTTTATATACTGTATTTTACATACATATCCATTGATGTCCCAGCATAAACATATATATGATAATATTTTCCCCAAAATCATTAACATATTTGCCCTTCCCTTTATGCATGAGTTCTTGTGTCCTGGGGGTCCCAGTGATGGTCCCTAGTGATCAGGGACCCCAGTGTTACAGACAACCTACTAAGTTACCAGGGCAATGGGACTGGTGAACTTCCAGTTGTATTTCTTACATCATGGGCATTGTGCAGTTCCACAGGCCAGTGTTTTTTGAAGAAGCATTGAAGAAACATCTCACCAGGTGTAGACAAATTTATCATCTAGTAACAAAATTGATCACTTTAATTTATTTTCACTCAATTAGACCTTGTATATGTCCTCAAGCTGAGTTCAGATTTACAGCTGAAAAGTATGAGGTTTTTTTTCATATTATTTGACTGCAAGGGGTGGGGGTGGAGTGAAAAATGGGTTTTTGACTGTACCAATTCTCTATTCCAGTCCTTTGGCTAAAATTCAATCTGATTCACTTAATAAACAGAATATTGGAAACAGATCAGTGTATCATTATCAACTGGGCACTTTTCCTTCTTAACAACAATGGACTGGATTGAGTGGGATTCCTTTGGCTAAGTGTTAACATCTGTAATACAGATGTCAACCTCCAATAAGATGCTTTTAGCTTTTTTGTGAGCCAGTAGAGACCTAGTCAATGGAGTCTTACTTGTCATGCCCTAAAACACACATATGTAGTGGCCCAAGTGAGTCATGCCCTAAAAATGTTTATTTCTTGCCACTAATTGCAAGGGCAACTGAAGATGAAAAGTAATAGATGTGTGATGAGACGAGTATCACCCATTATGCATATCAGCCTAAGGACAATACAGCTGTCACTTTTTCTCTCAGATGCCTGGTGCTGGCATCTTATTCCAGACAATCTCAGAAAATGTCTTAAGTCGTGTTATGTCCCCCTGAAAGTAGAATCAAGAGTTTCTTCCAAAGCCTAAAGTAGTACGAGATAAGTAGCTTTAATGACTGAGCTGGAATGAAATATGCTCAGCATCATAGCTTATTCTCTTTGCACTATTTGGGAAAGAGATTACAGGAAAAAATGCCACTTTCTTGTAAGCTAAAATGGAATATTCTACCTGCTTGACAAAAACCTGAGGGCTGCCAACTAAAGAGATCCATTTGCAAATACAATATTAAAACACCAATACAAAGTGACAACTTTGTATAAAGTGACAACTAAAAACACAGAGAAGATAACAAAGTTTCAGTTACCTGTAGTGTAGACAACTCACAAAATCCATCCACTCATATTATCTAGCTTCAGAGGTGGTGTGGTAAACACTGCAGTTGCCCTTTAGCTGATGGGCAGCGATGACTCCCAATGCCCCCCCCATGCATGTTCTTGGTCACCACTTCCTGAATAAGAAAGGGCCTGGTGTATTTTTGTATATGGTGGCAAAGACTTCCGGGGCTTTGGTTTATTGCCACAATACACAGCCACTGGCTGGTTGTGTTGGTTTTGCTCAGCTCTTTTTGGTACCAGGGGGCCACAGAGGCAGCTTCTGTGAGAAGTTGCTGGAAGCTTCCACCACGTCCAGCAGAGCCAATCTCTGGTGGCTCTGAGGATAGACATGCTGCTGGACAAAGCTGGGCGAATTAGAGATGAGGCTAACTCCTCTGTGATAACATATATAAGAAGAAATCAAAACAAAGTAGGGCACAGTTTTTTCTAGCCAGAGAAGACGTGAGAACATGTGAGAGAAACAACAGGGAGACACCAAGGTCAGTGGAGAAGGCGGGGCAGAAGGTGCTCCAGGCGCTAGAGCTGAGATTTCTCTACGGGCCATGGTGAAGACCACAGTGAAGCAGCTGTCCCCCTGCAGCCCATGGGGTTCCACAGGGGATGCAGAGATCTGCCCATAGCCTGTGGGGGAGGTGCTCACACCAGAGCAGGTAGATGCCTGGAGGAGGCTGTGATCAAGTGAGAGACACAGTGGAGAGAGGGGGCTCCTGCTTCCAGGCTGAAGCAGCCTGTCTTTGGAGGACTGCACCTGTGGAAGAGCAACCCATACTTCAGGAGTTTTGGGAGGACTGTTCTCTCTGGGAGGCACTCATATTGCAGCAGTTTTGGCAGGACTGCTGCTCATGAGATTGGAACCACATTGGAGAAGTTCATGAAGAACTGTCTCCCATGGGAAGGGACCCCATGGCATAGGGGAACAACTTACCTCCCTGAGCTAACTGACCAAAACCATCACACTGGCAAAAATCACGGCTAAGTAAGGATCCCTTTACCCATTTCAATTGTGTTTTTAAAAGCTAGGCTGGAAAGAGATCTATTTGAGATAAGTAGGAAAGATACATGCAAGATACATGCAGCTGTCTCTCATTTCCCTCAGTGACTTCTTCCTTGGATTATCCAGCAGCCATTCTCAAGCTAGCAGAGCAAGAGCGGTTCAGAGAGATCATCACATGCAAGGGGTAAAGACCTGTTCCTAAATATCCTTTTGTTCATGATTAGCACAGTAAAAGTTCGTGTCTTGTTAGGCATTTTTAGATGCTACTATACCAGTACTGTTTCTCCTTTCCTAGAGATGACATCTTATAAAATTCCTTTTAAACAAGCTTTGTTTTTCAAAGCAATTTTGATTAGGGGTGATTTATTTAAATAGTCTTTACACATTAAATGTACATATACATTAATATACACAGAAAAATAACATGAACCCCAGCATCATTCCCTCTCTTTGTAGGAACAAATCTGCTCCAAAGTAAGAGAAAAAGAGAAAGCAGGCGGCTTAGTTATGCAAGCAACTGGAGTTTATTCCCACCCATTACTTAGAAATCTGTGGTCTGTATAAAATGAAGGATAAGCTGAAAATGCATACTAAAAACTTGTAAATATTAATAAAAATATTAGTATATTAGTGGAAATAATCCTAAAGTAAAAACAGAGATTTGTTTGTACAGACACTTAATGACCCAAAGTCCTTTCCCACAGGCATGAAACTAACTTGCATATTTTGAGTTAGTTTCATACATCTGTCCAGTGCATCAGTCTTATGAGTCAAAACTTCTATCATTTCTGTTTACTGTGTACATATGTAATTATTTGCAGCCCACAGCTTGATGTAGTCCTGTATTGCATACCCACATGCACAAAAGTAAGTTTCTGCAACACCTCAAAAGGAAAAAATGTTCTGAGGGTGGAGAATAGATCAATGGTGAGGACAAAACTGAATAAGAATATTCCATCTGTTAAAAATTGCAAGTGGTACACAAAGGAGCAAAACCTGATCATACTGCTCCTTAACTATGCTATTACCAACTAAGTAACTATGAGGGAAATTAACACACTCACTTAAAACACTGCAGCCTGTAGTTACAGACAGAGTTTTGATACTTGTCAACTGAAAAAAAAAAGGTTTTAAAAGAAAAGTGTTTTGCAATAGAGGTATGCTAAATTCATCTGCTAAAGCCTACAGTGAGCTGAAGGTCCAGCATCGACCAATGAGCTCCTAGGTAGAGTTTAAGTTTGTCAGTATGCTTGCCAGATCTTGGAAATCTAAGCTAACCTCTCCAAGGATCACAAATCAAGCTCATTTTGGATAATGCTGAGCTGTTGGCAAACTGTTACACAACACTTGTCTCAGGGCCTACACCAATTATCCAGCCTGGCTCTGGAGGAAGGAATGCAGCAGAACAAGAAGCAACTTAGTAATAGAAAAACCAACATGCTAAACAACATCTGTTTTGCTGTGAAGACTCCCAGGTATCATTCTTTCATATTTTGTCCTTTGCAAAATATATCACAAAGCACAAACATCTGGCTCACTACATTTCCCTCTAGCACACACGTAACGTATCTCTAAGTAGGAAAAAAATCAAGCTGGAAAGGAAAATAAAGGAAGACGAGACATATATGACAATTAAAAACACATAATTAGATCCTAAATTCATTTAAACAGTCCTTGCAACTTGATGTTAGAAGCATATGACACATATATATATACACAAAATTGATGGTCTTCATTTCTTCTTCACACCTACTTAATTAATTTCCTGCTTCTCAGCTACCTCAGAACACGGCATTGTTCAGACGGCAAACACTGCAGCTATATCAAACAATAGCACATATACATTTATATAAGCCTTTTCAAGTATTGGTTTTTTATTTTTCTTAGTAGGATATTAATTATTTCTGACCTTCTTTTTTTTTTCTGGTTCCGACTAGAACTAATAGGACAACAGTACCTACCTACAGTCTCAGAAATGCTCCTACAAGGCAGACAAGCAGAACTCTGAGGTACAAGAGAGGAAAACCTCTCCTAGGATGTCCAGTCTAAATTTTGCTTTCTCAAAAGATTTAGATATACCCTTTTGGATTGTACTAGGGATGTCTATTAAAAGAAAACAACCCTTCAAACATTCAAACCTTACAATTTCCTCATCCATCATGGTGACTGTCCCACTGGCTGTTTATAAGCCATGAGCACTGCTGTGATTTATACAAAGGACTGTACCAGAGGTGGTTCCTTATCACAACAGCTCACAATCCAAAATCCTGGACTGATACAATCACTCACTAAAGAGACAATTAGGTCTTAGGAAATATCAGTGTGAAAACCAGATAAGTTGTTGCACTTCAATAATCCCACTGATTTTTTGGATTAAGTCCAAATGAGCTGTACTCATGTTGCTGCACCATGATTAAATTACTTAAAGGAACCAGACATCTGAGACTCAGCTATGGGATACCTACTGTCAAGACTGTGAGGGAAACCTGTCTGATTGCATGAGAGTGGTTTGTGTGTGGGGAGTCAAGCAGGGCCAATCCACTATGAGGGGGGTTTGGTTGCAGCAGAAGTCTGGAGTGGTGGGAATATAACTGGCAGTGGCTCCTGGATGGTCAGAGAGGAAACTTTCCTTAACATGACAAAGATCCTGGCTTTCCAATTTTGGTATTCTTTCTAGCTCATTGAGTAAGAGCATACAAGCCAGATTTCCAAGCCAAGCAATAGAGCATAGTCTCTTAAAGGAATTTTAAAGCCTTTTCATCAGACCATTTCCCTATACACTTTGTCTTTACTAACATTGCTTTTTATGGCTAATGGTACATTTCACATGCTACTATCTAGATTCTAGCAGGTCAACAACATGTAAAAGAAGGTATAAATTTATGACAACCTGTTTTAACTTACGTTCTTCGTTACTTGTTTCTGTTTTTATACTCTTTTCTTCTCACTAAAGTTATTAATGTCTGCTCCCTTTTAGTCAATCTTGCCAAATGAACAGCTGTAAGTCTGCTCATAGGATGAAAGTTACCAAGTCATGACAACTGTAATCAATTGTATTTTCAACTTCTTTTCTCATCTAAGAAGGAAGTAGTAAATTTACTTTACTCTCACATTAGATTCCCTTAGATTTACCACTAACTTTTCACATTTCAGTCTAGAATGTAACACTAGACCTGGGCCTTCTCCCAGGACAAAAATGAAATGAAATGAAATGAAATGAAATGAAATGAAATGAAATTAAATTAAATTAAATTAAATTAAATTAAATTAAATTAAATTAAATATAATGTATGAATGAAATATAATGAATAATATAATATAATATAAAATTATTTTTAAAAGGGGGCAATATAAACTACTACAGGATTCTCTCCCTTTTTGTTGTATTTTTTTGTTACAGTCAGGCTATCACCCAGTCCTACCCTTATGGTATTATGCACGTCCATATAATTCAAAGTAAAATATATTCAGGGTCTTAAAGCCCACTCATAAATGATTAAAAATAACTAGAACAAGAAGATGGAAATAAACCAACTTGTATAAAAAGCATGCAAAAGCAACTCATTTTAAGTATTTTTCAGGTTTTCACAAAGGAGATACATGTTCACAAATACTTTACAGGAAGACTTTTTACAAGAAACATCCTGTGTTACATATGAGAAATCACAAACACCACCATGTGCAACTTAGGCAGAAGTTGCTTAAGGTTAATAACTTGACAATAAACCCTCAAATCAAGATTGCACATATTCCTAAAATTTGACTACTTCAGTGCTTTGAGGATAGCTTTCATAAGTACACTTTTTTCAATCATGACCTTTTTTTCCAAGCACAAGTGACCACTGAAAGCAAGCATAGTGGTCAGTTGGTGACATAAACATTTGATGGTAGAAAAGGCCATTGTAAAATCATAACATTCTAATTTGCCTAATGCATCAAATCCATAAGAGCATCTAGTATTAAGTCAGGAAACAAGCTTAAGCATATGCCATCAGGGCAAAGATATTGTGGGCAAGAGGAAAATAATTTGAATTCCCGGATAAATATCCATTTCAAATCTCTGGAGAACAGCTAATACAGGACAAAATACTACACACTACTGTAGTATTAATACAAAATACTAAACATTCCCTAAAGTAACTAGGATTCCAGAAGTCACAGAGCTCTATAAGCTGAACTGACAAATAACAATAGCAAACTACAAGTCTATTACCAGGGATTTAACTTCTGATCACCAGCACAACCATACCAATTGTAACTACCCTGTTGCTTATGTAAGTGCTGGTGGGTATGTGAGGGTAACGTGACAGAGTATGCACCTCTTCTCAATTTCTGGATCCTAGGAGGTCAAAATTAATTGAGTTCCACACCTGAAGTTACGTAGTGAGTACCTCCTTATGACAGAAAGGGAGAAAAGGCATTTTGTGCAAAAGAAGCTCCATGCTGCAACCTATTATTCCAACATTTCTTCAAACATATTGACATGCATTTTTGGTATGAACTAGGACACTGGATTACCATTATGTTGTTGCCACCCAAACTAAACACAGCATGTGTAAGAGTCTTCTAGGAAGACTCTATTCGACTAGTCTAGACTCTTAGTCTATTCGACTAAGAGGATGTTATACGTTTGGAACATATCCAGAAGCCACAGCCAGCAAAATTAATTGTTTTCTCTTTAGCCTAGAGAGCTTTCTATTGGAATTTGCTTTCAGTGTTTCCTGATGAAGTGCCTTGGTCAGTCCTTTCTAAGGGTAGCAAAATGAAAGGGTAATAATTTAAGGCACTCCAGTTTGGACAGAAGGTGACTGTGCATATGTGTGTGTGTGTGTGTGTGGGTGGGTGTGTGTTGTTGGTATGTGTGTGTGTGTTTGAGATTAGCGCACATTCTGATATTTTTCCATGTATTCTAAACAGGAAAACCACTAAGATAAATAAGCTGTTCTCTACTGCAGTTTTCTGCAGCAAAACTCTACCCTTAAGTGTATTCCCCTTAAATGTAAATTTGTCCTAAAGAAGCAAATAATAAACTTTCACAGCACAATTTGCCATCACATATTTAGTTTATATAACTCTACCAAAAAAATGTTAGAAAGTTTCAAAACCAGTAGTGTTGCCTTCTCTGCTACTTCTTTCCACCTAAGAAGAACTCTTCAGTTAACTAGGAGTGCCAGAGAAAGCAAAAAATATTCCTATCCACCATTACCTGCCTTTTAAAATTATTTTTTCCTAGCACAAAGCTAACATTCATCTCTGTTTGGCCATTCACTTCCTAAAGTGCCATCACTGGGAAATACAATTACTTCTTTCAGATAAAAGTCCCATGGACTGCCTCACAAATCTGTGGACTCTGGTATCAAAGAATCATGGAAAGGCTTGGGATGGAAGGGACACTATCAGTTAATTCCAACCCCACATACCCCACAGACAGGGACACCTTTCACTAGACCAGGTTGCTCAGGGCCCCATCCAACCTGGCCTTGAACACTTCCAGGGACAGGGCATCCACAACTTCTTTGGCCAACCTGTTCCAGTGCATCACCAACCTCTGAATAAAGATCTTCCTAACCTCTAATCTAAACTTACTGTCTACTAGTTTTTAAAAAGTCACTCTTTTTTGTAAGTCCCCTTCAAGTCCTGAAAGGCTGCAATGAGGTCTCCCTGGAGCCATCTCTTCTCCAGGGTGAACAACTCCAAGCCTTTCAGACCATCTCTGTAGGAGAGGGGCTCCAGCCCTCTGACCAACCTCCACCCTTAAAGTGCCATGCTCTGTCGAGGCCTATATCTGCCTCTCCATCTCCAAAAGCTTTTATCTGCAAATGAAATCTCTTTTTGAGAAACTACAGTATCAGACAGAAATATGTCAGTGGGCAGATGGCAAAGCTAGGCATATGTCTGTGACTGAATATCTAAAAGCAGTGAAGTGTCATGCTTCATTAAGAGTCTGCATGCAGTAAAAATAATTCTCAACTCTGCCAAAACTTGAGAAATATGCTTTTTTGAGATATTCTGCTTGAAAAATAAATTGTATTTCTTGGCATTACAGAACATATCAAAGGGACAAGTACATGAAAGGGCTCAAGATTAAAGATTTGCACCCTTTTAAGGTTCAGCAGGGTACGCTACAGTTTAAAAAAGGGAGGCAAGGCAGAATTTCATCAGCTACTGTGCTGCAAGTCTACTAACTGAGCTTCATTCAAAATGCCATTTATTTCGTTTGGGAACTACAAAATCTCTACTTGGAGTCATAAATATGATTAGCCAGACACTTTGACAGCTACTTCACCACAGCAACCAAATTTTTGTCTGGGCCATAAACAACATATTTGGCCATTTTCATACATAATGGCAGAAGTCAAAGAGCAACAGTGAACTTCAATAAAATCAATTATCTTGTTAAGACTTGAAATTGGATTTTTTTTCCATAGATTTTATGATGGATAAGCTCTGTACAGAGCAGAAGACATTCAAAGACAACTCTCCAACTATAAAGGAAATAGTCGCTCACCCAGTTATGTCACCCAACAGTGTAAGAAAAGGGGAAAAAAAAAAGCAATTTCTTTAAAAACATGTGAGGATGGGCAGAGGAGGATTTCTGGACAAAACCTCTACCTTCAGCTCAAAGCTGAAAACCTCCCAATGGCCTCAAGACACAAGCACCTTTGGGCTACCACACAGCTCTCTAGCTACACTGTCCACTAAACAGCTCCCAAAGAGTTAACGGAACAGTAGCTGATACAACTTGTTTTCCCACTTAGCTGCACTACTAGCCCTTACAGATCTCACAGCACTTAACTACTTGCAGTATTGGTCCCCTCCTGAAAGGAAGCATATCTGGTAGCTTGATTTTGGTCATATTGTGCAGGACAGTTTTTAACTGGACTATAAACTGACCCCTGGAAGATAATCTTCCTTGTTCTTGGTGAGCCTTGTAAAAACCATTAAAAATGCCAAAGATAACTCCATGATCATTAACAGTACTTAAATCTTGATACAGTTAATGCTCAGCTCAAAGACGTCACTGACTCCTAATACTCCTTCTGGTACTCCTAAATCCATTTACCTAAGAGGGGATGAAAAGAGTTACGCAGTTGACCATGTTCTTCCCTTGCCCATATGAGCTATGCAGGAAAAAATGCAGCTTCTCTTCTCCCTGGCTTATTTTTCAAGGTGAGACATCAGCTCTACTCAGTGCCAGACAGAATTTATCCAAAAAGAGATGACTGATCACTTTACAGAATAAGGCAACAAAAACCACTATTTACTTATTTTTATTTTTATTTCATATTTGTTTTGCTGTGCTGGAGGGGAGGCAGGCTGTCCTAAGAGATTATCAGTGGGCTTTGCACAGTTTTGGAAAATAGAACTGTTCTGGAAAGCATGCTTCTTGTAAATAAACCCCTGTCCATGCTTCATGATCACCCCACCTATCCCACAGCCTTTTAAGGCTGCACACGTTATGATTGCATCTGGCTGGGCCTAGCAGTTTCTCCAGTTGGCTCTGCAAAGGGGTAAAAGAAAGTTACATAAAGCAAACAAAACTAATAAACCCAAAGGTATCAACTCTGCTCTCGGTCTTAGTACGGAATCTCACTGCAGTTACCATTCCTGGTAAAACTACACAGCAGCTTTAGTCTTGTAGTGATGATAAACGTTCCACTACAGGCTGGAACAGTTCAGTATTCTCTTTGTCTACCAAGTGGTCCAAACCCTGTGAAATTCTAGATAATCATGACCGAGTTTTTATTGTTGTTGTTGCTGGAAAAGCAGTCTCTGCTTCAAGTGTTATCTCTATCCTGTAATACTACCAACCAAACCTTTACATAGAGATATTAATTCATAGGCAGGCAACTCTCAGAAGAAAGCATATGATCAAGGTGACACCATCTCTACATCTGACGTGACTGAGATCAAATGCTTTGTTACCCAACCTCTAGAAAAATGAGTACTATGAATCAAAAAGAAAATACTTCAATACATGCAACCCCCTCAGATGAGATCAAACAGCTATACAGGGAGAAACAAACATGACCACAGACCTTGACTGAAATAGATGAGCAGCACTAGAGATTGTTTGTGTGATATCAGCAGCCTAGAGTATCTTTAAAAGCAAGTGATGCATGGCAAACAAAGACCAGAAACATACCCATAAAAATGCAAATTTTTGGTTATAGGACTCAGCAATGAATAAAGCACAATTGTGCAATTTCTGTTGAAAAGTCTGTGGTTTTTTCCAAACTTGTCTGTACAAAGACTAATTCTTCACTTACACATATATTATGCAAAGGCTGTTACTTCTCAGCCCCACACTTCCCATAAGCTACGTTTGGATCCATTAAGAATTAATATTATGACTTACATGAAACTGCTTAAAACAACCAAGAAAAAGATCTCTGGAAAATATAAATGCTATGTCTAATTTAACCATGTGCCAGCACCACTGATGGTGTCTGCAGCTATTAAAGTATCCACTCTGTACACAGACAATAGTGACTGGCAGCAATAGGCAGCCCAGCTGGCTGGCCTACAGTGGGGTAAGAAACCAGGTGGTGCTTCTTTAATAAATGCACGAATTCTTCAAGGGGCTTTCAACATGATCACCATTACACCTTTGTAATAAATCAAGGAAGATGTGTTTTGATCCTGCATAAATCTGCAGGCACAGTGTCCTTTGGTTCTACTGTAAAATTCTCATCCTATACACTGATAAATCTATCCTAAATATTAGGAGAGCCCACATAACCAGGAGACAACCAGTTATTGGAAAAGGGAAACAAGTTTCCTCAGAGTCACTACCTTGATCACAGCACCTCTTAAGCCCATTGCCCTAGTCTTCTGAACACCATCAAATGAGTGCAGTTGCCATGAGAAAATTCTACATTTCAGCTGCAGGCCCAGATATTAAGGAGACACTTCTAAAGCCTCCAAATCTATTTGTTTTCTTAGTCTTCTCTGATTCTATCCCCTTCTGCAAACTCTGCTTCTTTTCCTCTTAGTACCACATTCAATTTTCCCACCATTCCTTATACAAAAAAAAAATCAAATCCTTTTACAAAAGAAAAGGAAGAAAACCAAATAGCTTTAAACTTCGCATCCTTGTACTGCAGCAAAACTGACAGACAGTTGTCACAGAAGGCACTCATCTGCTCTTAATAGTTTTATCACCATGGAAGGAGAGATGGTCTTTAGCAGCAGCACCATCATCCCCAGAGAGCTGGAAGAAGAATGGTCCAGCAGTGAAGCACCTTCTAAGAGACACAAGGGATCAGCTATGTATTGACATAAGAAAGCCTGGGGTGCTCCTGAACTTCTCAACTAACAGCCATGTTCTACTCAATGTATCAGTCAAACCTTCAAAAGATGTTTAAATTAAAGCAATACAGCTTTTGGAGATGTCACCTGAGTTTCTGTCAGTATTGGTTTTATTACCCACGTATACTAAAGAAAGCTTCTTAACTAGTAATCATCAAAAAACTTCCAGTGAGGATAGGCAATTTTAAGAGTATAAGAGAATCATAAACCCATATCACTCCTCTACAACTCTATGCCCACTACAAAACCATATGTAATGCATTTTGAAGTCCCAAAGCATTTCCATTTAATTCTCTGTTCTCAACCAGAAATCATGTTTTCTCATGAACTATCACAGCTCTAGCAACTTGAGCTGTAATTTGATAGCCTGCCGTGTACAAAATGAAGATCCCAGCTACATGTATCCTATAAATCTTCTGAGATCCACTTAGTCACACAGATAAGAGGAAATACAGACTTTAATAGTCAAATTTAGTCGCAGCAATAAGAAACATAGCTACTGTCCTGAAAGGGAATCTCAAATAGGAAATGAGTCATGCTCAAAACATGGACACTTATCAATTGCAAAACAATTAAATATCAGTTTATTTGCAGACTGTAACTCTTTTAGTGCTCAGTTTTTCTGGGGTTTCTTGAGATCAAATCTATCAAAAAATGCAGGCAGCTTGCAGAGATCTGTTTATTCAATGGCTTTTCTCAGTCCTTCCATTTTGTGCCTCCAGCATAGTAGAATTACATGTTGATAAAACAATATCATCCAGCAAGGCCTGGAACAGGCTTTCATTTAACTAACTTAACCCATAGAGTTCTGCTGTGTTCCATTTGGACTGGAGACCTTGTGTACCTAGCAGAGTTAGTCAAATTAGTACGAGGTGACACACAAGTCCAAAGAACTTCTCTATCCTTCATTATAGGCAGTCCAGAATTGACATTGTTAAGCCACATAGATCCCTTTGTGACCAGTGACACAAATAAACAATAATAAAAGGAATGTATTAAGGATGCAACTACAAACAACTCAATTTGCCATGCAGGAGAATTCATCAGACATACAGTAAATAAAAGCAAAACAGGAAGCCTAAATGAAATATTTGTATATTTTAAGCCCACATATTTTTAATCACCCATTCCATCACAAATATACGCAATTAAGGAGAGCTCTGGTTGGAGTTTGTGGAGGGTTTTTTTTGTTTGGTTTTTCAGGAGGAATGTTTTACTATTAGTTCAGGATGGCAGTGATCATGACCCCATTTCCACTCCTTCAGAGTGTGCAGGGCTCTCTTTGATGCTTCTAACATCATGTAGTCTTGTGGATTACACCATCTTTTTCAGAAAAGCACAGGGATTATCTTCCTCCATTACTTTTCATTCTCCTTACAATTCTTATTCTTCCAACAGTGAAAAATGGCTCCTTATATCACATAGAAAACCAGTAGCCTTGTTTGTTAACCAGTTATTTTGCTTTAAGTTATTGGTATTTTTAGACATGTTTAAATGTTTCTCTTGACTATAAAAATCCAATTTCCCAGGAATTTTCCAGAAGAACAGTTTTTACTCACAATAATTGAAAGAGTTTCTTGGGCATATGTAGCTCTTTAATGAATTCTGTGTAGGAGCCAAAAACTACAAGAGCTAGTATGAAAGAAATCATTATTGGGTTAAGAAAGGCACATGGCTCCTTTGGATCCAAACTCAACAAATTGAAATCTAACCAAATGTGTTCATTGGAGAAAGACCAGGATTAGTAAATTCAGTGATACATTTTGTAAGTAAAGGTAATCTTGTAGGCCTACATTTTCTTTAACAAGCTTTTCTACAGCAGACAGGAATGGTTGTTCCAGAAGCAAAAAAAATGTGGAAGATACATAGTTTCTTCATAGATATCCACAGGACAGCATTTCCTCTTTGGTGGCCTTATTTATATTATTTTCTCTCAACAGGCATGCACAAAATGTTGATAGAGTCAAAGGATGCATTTTATCTCCCATTCTCAGAGTTTTTAGGTACAAAAAAGCTTCCTGGAAAAGTTTATACATTTAGAAAAAGCTGGATATGCTGTATTCTCAAAACAAGAGAGTACTAAGTGTTATCCATAAAATTTAGGTCACACTCATCTATGGGAAGAAGTCCTTCAGTAAGGACTGATGATAAAGATTAGTGTTTGTAAGAAAGACATAGGTGGTTTAAAAGATAAATCTCCTTCCTATGTAATTTTAAAATACATTCTATACATTTTTAGCATAGAAGAAAATTGTGCTTACTCTGAAAGCAATGGCACCTGGGTGACATTTCTTCAACACTTGCCAAATGAGGATAACTACAGTCTTAGCAAGCTCTAGATGAAGAGTTTGTCACAGGAAAAACAGACCCTTTCTATGTCTCAGTCTGGAAAGCACTCTTTGTATCCCAGGACCGTGACACATGTGGAATTAAGTTATCCCACTGCTGTTTTAAAGCCCAGATGAAATTCACAGGATTCTTCAAATCCAAGAGCCAAATTATTTCATTGCAGGCCTATTGTTATCCTGCCATCCCCATGCAGATTGTATCACTCGTCTTTTGTGCAGTCAGACCTTAAACAAAACTAAACACTAAACCTGCTGTTCCTAATAAAACAAAAATGTTGTCTCCTTGGGAATAATACCTGTACCAACAAACCGATGCAAAAGGAGAAAGAAAAGAAAGGAGAGAAAGAGAGAAAGAGAGAAAAAGAGAGAGGGAGAGAAAGAAAGAGAGAAAGAAAGAAAGAGAGAGAGAGAGAAAGAAAGAGAGAAAGAGAGAGAGAGAAAAAGAAAAAAGAGAAAAAAAGAAAAAAATAGAGAAAGACCTGCCTGACCAAACATAAAAAAAAAGTATTTTCCTGGCAGCAGGTCTTGAAGGTGCTCAGATTGACAAAGCATGCCAAGCAAGAAGATCTGAACTTCTACCTATCAGGAAATCAAACATCTGAAACCAAAGCAGCATCACTTTGATTGGTTGAATATTTTTTTTTTAAGAGTGGAATGTAGTAATGCCAAAGTTAGGAAGGACATGAACTGACCTTGACATATGCTAGGTAATGCTCGCACTTTTCCTGCATGAATGACAGTTGTAACTTCTCTGTAATCTGCCCTGCTGTCTCTCCAGAAGTCACAAAATAAACTCTGGGTTGCTGGCTCTTTTCCTTCTTTGCCACATCAGCGGTCAAGTTATAATTCAAACCTGTTTTAAAAAGGAAGAAGAAGAAAACAAAGGAAGTCAGTGAACAATAGTTATTTTCCAGCCACCTATCAATGGATCGTGCTGCCTCCAGGGCATCTGTGCTTGAAGAAAGGTCAACCCTTGAGAGCCCTCAATCAATCACTAAGTTCCCTGCACTACAGAAAACCATCCAATTATGAACATACTCCCATGCTTAATATAGCTATTATTCCCAGCCCATCCTTTCCTGTAGGAAATGATGTGTAATAATAAATCTAGAAACATACACTTAACAGAAAAAACAAACAAACAAACAAACAAAAAATCCTACAAAAAAAGTTTATGTTTAAACTGTGTTTCTGACAGAAAAGGCAAAAAAAAAAAACCACAACACAAACAACAGCAGCAACCTAAAAACATATTCTGAAACAGCACAAACCGTGTTGTGATAAGTTAGAAAAGACTCTTTGTTCATCAAGACAGAAACGAGAAGCCTTGTGTAGATAACAGAAAACCAAAGGAGAAGCCTTGTGTAGATAACAAAAAACCGCCAGACAGAAACTAGCTAGTATGTTGATTACTTAAGCTGATTGTGTAACTAGAACTTAGGTGCATATAACCTTATAACCTTATATGGAAAAGATCATTACAAGGCGGTGGACTTTCACAGAGGAAGAAGAGAGGAGCCTTCGTCAAACGACCACCAGAGAGTAGAAGAAGACCCCCTAGCAACAGAGGGCGCAAGCGCAGAGTACACCCAGAGATACCGCAGACATGGAAGAAAGAGAGTATAAAAAGACTGCGGGAAGGGGGAAATGGTGTGAGCCGTTTGCAGAGTGGTGACTCCCCGGCTGCACCCAGGGCTGTTTGCTTGCCATTGCTTGCTGTAATCAATAAATTTCTGATTGACTCTTGAAAGGCTGAACAAATTATTCGCCTCAATTTATAACAATCTGGTGCCGTGACTCGGATATGGGCTATCCGTTGGAAGCTCCTCACGGGGAGGCGCCCTCACTGCCTTGGCAGCGAGCCCCGCTCAGGAGTCTTCCCTCTGGGACCCTTACCGACGAACCCAAATTCAGTGGCAAGCAAAGAATAGCCGGCAACCCCTTAATCTTTGTGCACGAAGTCCCGGGCGAAGACACAGGATTGTGTAAGTACCTTTCAGTGGTCCTTCGGAGCTACTGAGGTTGCTCCGTTCAGAGGGAATGGGGCCCACTCGGTCGGGGTTGGGATCCCGGAGTGTGATGAGTGAGACATCTCTGTGAGACAACGTGAGTGTGGACCTAATAGTAGTGCATGTCCCACACCTGGCGACAGGCTGGGCCACGAATTGAGGGAAGCGTAGAGGTGTGTGTAAGAAGGCACTCCGGAAGATGGGACAGAGGAAAAGCAAGCCCTCTGGTCCCATGGGTAGGGGAAGCCCTGTAAAGCTTCCCCAAATTCCTCCAGATAATCCATAAAGACTAATGATTAAAAATTGGGATGCCTTCCCCTCCAGGAAAGGAAAGGACAAGGTGAAAATGGTGCACTAGTGCACAGAGGTTTGGGGAGGGAAACAAATAAGAGGGGACCATTTGTACTGGCCAGTGTTTGGCTCTTTTGAGGATTAGATATGTCAGGCTTTAAATATTTATGTGAACTCTAAAGAGCCCTTGAACTTAGAGGAAAGCGAGTACGCCTCCCTCTAGATAGGGGGGGAAACTCGCACTAAGTTGTTTGCACTTAGTACTAGGGAGAAGAAAAAAAGATTGAAAGAGGATACAGACCTACCCGATTCCACCCCTCCACCCTACATACCTCCTCCCCCTCCACCCCTACCTCCACATTCACAACATCCCTCTGCCCCGGTACAAGACGACTGGGTACAAGGTGAGTCGGAGGGGGATGAGGTGAGAATGAGGTGAATGTTGAGCTCCAGGGGAATAACCAGCAGGTAACTAGAAGCCAGACTAGGAAAAGGCGGGAGGTCCTCCCCAGCTGATAGCGCGGATCGGGGAGGGAGAAATCGCTGTTTCAGTGTGCTGTGTGTTGTGTCCCGATTGCAGTGTGGTGTGCCCCAGTTTCGGTGTGGTGTGTCTGTTACATCCGGACGTGCGTGCTTGTGTGCGTGTGTGTGTATGTGTGAAGCGCGGTGCGGCGTTACTAAGATACAGAGACGCGGCGCGGCGGTGCCGAAGAGCGCATGCGCGGGGCAGTTCAGCTACACCACCTGATAGAGCGAGTAGTGCGCATGCGTGGCACAGGCTGTCCCTGGCGAGCGCGGGGAGCGCGGCGTGGGGCTTAAGTCGGGGTTTGCAAAAGTGCTTTAGGCGCAGCCTAGCGCAGCGAGCGCGCGGGCACAAGCCGCGGTTTGAGAAGCTGCTTTGAACGCCGCTAGCTGACAGTGCAGCTAGTGGGAGCGTGGTACAAGTTGGGAGTTACAAGCACCGCTTAAAAGCATCGCTGGTTGGTAAAGGGCTTGCAAAAGTAGCCAGCGAACCCGGCTGGGCTAAGAGTTAAGTGTTTGTTGTGCGATTGCACTGCCCTTTAGTGTTAAAAGCTGTCACTGGGAGATCCTTTGAATTACGAGGTTTGCTGTTTAGTTCTTGTTACAAGTGAGAGGTGATCTGCCCACAGTAGCTGCAGAACTCCAAGCCCGGGCCGAGGGAGTCTGGCCTCCCAGACAGGCTCTCCACAGGTGGTTTCAGCTTGAACCAAGTCAGTCTCTTCATCCTTCAGGGGACTGGGTAGTCATAGAGCGGGAGGACGGAGGGAGAGACAGAATATTCTTAACTAGGATATACCAAAGTTCAACAAGTTGCTATCTAGCCTTTGACTGGGAACAACCATCAGTTGAACGGGTGCTTAGGAACCCCTTGAGGTGGGGTCTGGAAGGGGTAATCCCCCGCTTCATGTGTGGATTGACAACCTTTTGCTAGAAGCCAGACTGGCACACAGCTTGGGTTCTCCTCCGATGCTTGAAGTATCAGAGGAGGTGGTATTGTATTTCATATAGACGGAGATCCACATGTCGTGCATGTACCCCTGAATTGCCGAGATACTATAACCCAGGGGTTGAACAAGCAAGGTGTGAAATAGTGAATTTAAAAGCCACCTAGTCCCTGAAACCTGAGTCGTGTTTGAAGAAGATTGAGAAAGGATAAAGGAGTGGCACAGCCTTAGCATTAAAAGGAAGAACTAAGGCAATTTTTTTCTCCTTTTCTTTCCTCCCCAGTAGTTTAGATTGAACCCTTAGGAGTTTATAAATTTATGTGAGACGGGGCGAATAAAGGGAGAATGAATGTTTGTCAATGAGAGGCGGGCTGGTTACCCCAGACCTGCTAAGCGAGAGCAGTAGTCTCCCATGCTGCATTTCCGTCTTTTTCGCGAGAAAAGCGGCCAGTAAAGAGACGAAGCGAGTGATAAAAAGAGTGAGAGAACCCCTCCCCCCCCCCCGGGTCTGGGTCTCAGAGAAAGAGTGGGACCCCTTGGTGGGGGGGGGAATAAAAGGTAATTAATTAGAAAAAAAAATTAATTAAAAGGTAAAAAGAGGGTTTTCTTGGCATAATCTATTGGGGAAAAATAAAAGGTAAAATGTGTAGGAGGGGCCCCTAAAAATTCTGCTGGATTGAGGGATAAGAATGCCCAAGAACATCCAAGATTAAACCTGCTGAGTTAAGGGATTAATATTCCAAGAGCATCCAGGGTTGATTCAAACCTGCTGGATTGAGGGATTAATATTCCAAGAGCATCCAGGGTTGATTCAAACCTGCTGGAATGAGGGATTAATGTTCCAAGAGCATCCAGGGTTGATTCAAACCTGCTGGCTTGAGGGATTAATATTCCAAGGGCATCCAGGGTTGATTAAACCTGCTGGATTGAGGGATTAATATTCCAAGAGCATCCAGGGTTGATTCAAACCTGCTGGGTTGAGGGATTAACATTCCAAGAGCACCCAGAATTAAGTTTGCTGGGTTGAGATATTAATATTCGAGAGCACCCAGAATTAAGTTTTGCTGGGTTGAGATATTAATATTCGAGAGCACCCAGAATTGAATAAAAATTTTGCCGGTTTGAAGATAAATCTGAGAGGATCTGGAATTAGGAACAACACAGCTAGATTAAGGGGTATCCAAGAACACTGGGACTGGCCAGGGAAACCTAAAAGTGTAATAAGTGTGTTGAAAAATAAAAGGTACCTTGTTGTTGTGATTGTTTTGTTGTGCGTGAGAGTAAGTGAAAAATAAAGTTAAGTGAATGTGGACAAATAAAAGTATATGTATGCATCCTGCCCTGTTAGGCAGCCTCACTGTACTCCCCTAGTGTGACCCACAGACGCCGGTTACGATCCAATAGACAAAAGGACTACAGCTGACCATTAGAGAGTAACAAGCCAACCCGAAACCTGAAGGTCACCTTGAAGAAAAACTGACGGACTCAGTGTGGGTAATCCAGATAGACCAAGAAGGGGAACAGAAAGGATACACTCACCCCTTGGCTGATGATTATGGAGTAGTGTGTAAAGAAATACGTTGTGATTGTTATCCTTTTGTGTGTTTTGTTTGCAAAACTTGCCAAGAACAGTGGTGGGTCCATTGCCACAAAGGAAAGCCACCTACTGGGATTTTCTCCAGCTGCTACAAGCTAGAGCGAGGATTAACAAGAATCATATTAGAGTTAGGGGAATTGGAGATTAAGTGGGTAAGGTTCAAATCAGAAGAGTGGTGGAAGGTTTACAGAAAAGGGGTTAACCCTGAAAATTTTTGTTTCCACCTGAATGAACCTGCCCCCTTTGTTGCCCATATTGTAAACCGGTGTTGTCGGAAAGAGCTGAAAGAAATCCCGTGTAACTCATCCCCGATCAAGGATAAGAACTGGGAGCAGTAAAAGGCTAGAAGGGGAAAAGGGAATAGATGCGCTGGAGAGTACTGCTGCTGCCGAGAAGATGGTAATCCCCGCGGCTCAAAGCACCCGAGTTGGCGGGCGAGGCAGAGGGGAAAGAACCAGGCTCTTTCCAATCCCAAGTGGAATAATGCAAAGATACTCCAAATATTACCGACTGGGTATTGATAATCTCCCCAAAGGTACCGACTCAACCACCCCAGGTAGACAAAAAGGGCAACAAGCTAAAAGGGAAATGGTAGGAAATTATGAGTTAAGTGCAAAACCAGGACTCCATCCTCCTTGGCAAGTTATCGTTATTGTAATTCTGATTATGTTATTACCAGGAAGATATTCTCAATTTTCACATCAACCCTTTAAATAGATATTAACCCGAGTAGATAGGAAGGAAATTCAAACTCAGATATTGTCCAGATATCCTAGTTTTACATCATCATTATGCACATTGGCCCCCATCGATGTGTCCAGCATCAAATCCAGGAAAGGGATATTGCAATTACCCCGGGGAATACTTCTGTGGGTATTGGGGCTGTGAAACAATAGCATCAGATTGGTCAGTAGAAGGAGATCAATGGCTTACTGTTTCTTAAGGACCCCACGGCTGTAAAGCTCTGCAGAAGGACTGGTCGGGCAGCATAGTCAATCAGGGGAATTGTCAATTTGTGTATCTGAATGTAACTAAACCATCAGATCCAAGATGGACAGTAGGACGAACATGGGGTTTTTGGTACATGGAACCCAGTAAGAAGGAGCCTATCCCACCAGATACCCGGCCAGTAGGCCCTAACCCGGTAATAGCCAAAGATAGAGAGCCAGGTTATATTGAAATAATCAGTAATCAAAGTAACTCAGGAATGGAAAATTCAACTATTGATAACTAGACAATAATACCCACTAGCGAGGATTCTCGATTTAACACCCTTTAGAAGCTAGTAGAGGGAGCGTACCTAACCCCCAGATTACAGAACATTGTTAGCTTTGTTTTGATGTTAAATCCCCATTTTATGACACTGTTAAAATATCAGAAAAGACAAGACGTGCAAATGGCAGTAACCCCCCTTCATGTAATTAGAAAGATTCACAAGAGCAAGGAATCACATTAGCCTCAGTAACAGGGAAGGGGAGATGCATTAGCCGAGTACCCCAGCACATGGAGTTCCTGTGCAAAACAATGACTACAGCAAAACGAGAGGATACTCCCTGCTAAAAACACAAAGTGGATCTGTGCAAAAAGAGGACTCACACCCTACATCTCCCTAGAAATTTTCAATGAGACCTCAAATTACTGCATACAAGTAGTTATAATCCCAAAAATTATATATCACCCTCAAGAATGCTCACGGGGGGAGCGGGTGGAAACACAGGAGTGGCCTCCTTAGTAAAACAAACGAAAGAATTTCACTCTCTAAAAGGAGCGGTGGACGAAGACTTAGAGCAAATAGAGCAATCGATATCAGCCTTAGAGGAATCAGTAAAATCCCTATCTGAAGTAGTTTTGCAAAATAAGAGAAGATTAGACCTCCTGTTCCTACAGCAAAGAGGGCTATATGCAGCACTCAGAGAGGAGTGTTGTATCTATGCAGATCACACAGGGGTAGTCAGGGAAACCTAGTTCAACAGTTCCCCGGAGCTGACTACCCTATTATCCACAATTGCAGGGCCCCTAATTTTGCTGATTTTGGGACTAACCTTTAGCCCGTGTATTTTTAATACGATTATAAACATAGTAAAGGGGAGATTAGAAGCCACTCACCTCATGTCGATAAAGGCCAAATATGAACCCACACCAGAGAATCCTGAGACTAATGAAACCTTAACCCTTAGCGTACAAGAACTAAAAAGGTTTGATGAACAAAATAAAGAAAAAGAAAAGGGGGGATTGTGATAAGCTAGAAAAGACTCTTTGTTCATCAAGACAGAAATGAGAAGCCTTGTGTAGATAACAGAAAACCAAAGGAGAAGCCTTGTGTAGATAACAGAAAACCGCCAGACAGAAACTAGCTAGTATGTTGATTACTTAACCTGATTGTGTAACTAGAACTTAGGTGCATATAACATATAACCTTATATGGAAAAGATCATTACAAGGCGGTGGACTTTCACCGAGGAAGAAGAGAGGAGCCTTCGTCAAACGACCACCAGAGAGTAGAAGAAGACCCCCTAGCAACAGAGGGCGCAAGTGCAGAGTACACCCAGAGATACCGCAGACATGGAAGAAAGAGAGTATAAAAAGACTGCGGGAAGGGGGAAACGGTGTGAGCCGTTTGCAGAGTGGTGACTCCCCGGCTGCACCCAGCACTGTTTGCTTGCCATTGCTTGCTGTAATCAATAAATTTCTGATTGACTCTTGAAAGGCTGAACAAATTATTCGCCTCAATTTATAACAATGTCAACCAGGATGTGGCACTTCCTGACAATTTTTTTCTTTACTTGCAGTCATCCTAGCAATGAATCTTAGCATTCATACCATATACTTTGCTGCTTCCAAAAAGCAACCTGGAGCAGTGGAGGGTTAGGGAGATAACTGGCCAAACTTATCACTGCTGGTGGTGTTAAGTTCTTACTGCTCACTCTAGTAGGAGATCATAAGGCAAGTTTTCACTAGCAAATTAAATTTCCCAAGTAATGTCTTCAAACATTTGTCTAGCAGCTCTCAGGTTTCTCTCTTTCTCCTGAGGATCTACCCACCCAACTTCACACAATGAAATAAAACTCTGGCATGAATTTGATGAGCTCAGAAGAAGGGCTCAATTCTTCTACAGACTATTCATTTTCCATAACTAAAGTTAAATGCCTAAAAGCTTTGATAATGGCTCCCTCTGAGAAATTTTTGCTCATATCTTCAAGATGGCTTACTACCCAGCCAACCAGGTGAACTATTCCAGCCAGTAAATGGCAGCAGGCATTTTATAATGGATTTTCATCCTAAACAGCATATATATAGTTATGATGGCAAGAGCCATCCCATAGGGCTGAAAGCACCCCTGAAGCAGTGATGAGAGAGAAAAGATTAAGATCAGGCCATGGTATTCCACAAGCTACAGAACAGCTGGCTGTGCTAATGGACGGGTTGCACCCTCTGAACCACTTAGAATATCCCTTCCTCACCCACTAAGATAATGACAAAGCACACAAACACCAGGAGACAAAATACTCATCAGGAATAAGCACATCTCTAAATGCTTGCTAAACTACTAGCTATAGCACTGATTTGCCAGGGGGTAAGTGGGAGGCATCACATGGAAACAATGAAGAACTAACTAAATAATTACACAAAGTCATTGGAAAAGGAATGTGATTTTTTAATATCTCTGCTAGTAATTATGAGGACAAAATGATTAATGAACTCTGTTTGCAAAGAAAATTCTTAAGTAATGGAAGCATTAAAAAAAGCTTTTGGACATTCCCTCCATTCCCTTCCAAAAAGCTTTCTTTTTCCCAGTACTTCCCACCTTGTTTCGAATCGTCTCTCATAGTGTTTTCCTTGGGTCTAAGTAGGGAGTGATCCACACTGCTCCATACACTGAACAACACATCCCTGCAGCACGTCTGCTTCTGAGGCATTCTGAGGGTAGCACTGACTCATGCCTGCCTCCAAACAGACTGGAAAAATGAGAGACAGGCAAATAATACTCCAGCACCAAACTGTATCTGTGCACGGGTTAGAAGAGGTGAGTCTACTTTTTAAAAGTTTTTAACAATGGAGGTTTCTTCAGTCCTAGGAACATGTTTAAACAGTGAAAATATCAAACAACCTATTATCCTATACTAAGCCTTGCCAGTCTTTCAGGCAATAGTATTAGTGACATGAGGACTACCCTAGGAACGGATCAACACACAAGCAATGTACATCTGAAATGAAGAGTACAGGAGAAAATCTGGAGCAATTTTAACATATCTATCTGCCTAACTCTAGTCAAATTACCAAAACCCTTCATTTTCATAGCCACTAAAATTCACCTAATTCTCAGACTGGCACTATTACTACTGTACTGTTGTTATTATTGTAGAGGAAATTATCTAGACTGTTGTCAGAGACTGAAGTAATTCATGCCTCAAACACTGATATAAAATTTTGCTCATAGTAGCAAAACTGTATAGAGGAGTCATTGAAGCCCATCCCTTCCTAAAGATGCTTTTCAGGGGGACCATCACCACCAAGAAGACCAGCTGGAGAGGATCAATGGAACATCGTTGTGTGATAGATGAATAACGCAATGTTTGACTCTCACAATTAAAGGGCAAATATTATGTATATATTAAGAGAAGTTGCACAGATTTATCGTTAAGTTTCACTCCCCCCACCGCTTGCATTGTTATCACGGAATGGCCTGGGTAGTTGGGGCATTTGGGAGGGCCGGCTTGTTACTGCAGCAACACCTGACCTCCAATCAAGATCTAAGAAAGTGATTTTCACCACTGGACAGCAAAGAAGGAGTCTATGGACAGAACATGAGGAGGGGCTAAAGGGTTAAAAGGCAGAATATCCATTGTGTGAATGAGCACATGGTGGGAAAAAATCCTCTGCTCCTGGCGCTGTATCATTTTTTCTATTCAGTCTTCTGTTGTATTTTTTTGCTAAGGTTTTAATAAACCTTTTTAGATTTTTGAGAATTAGTATTATTCTCACAAATGGAGGCTCTTTCCAGGATTCACACCTCGCCCCGGAAGCCCTAGGAGTTTTTGAAAAAGGCATGCCCCACCACAAGTTCGGTGGATGCTATTGGACTCTCCCAGGGCTATTGGTGATTGCAGGTTGGAACCTCGAAGACACCAGGAAACTGAATAAAGAAAAAAAAAAGGGGGAAGGGTAGGTGAACAGCATCCTCATAACTGTTTTTGGTCAGATTGTAATTCGTAATTCCGGGTGTAGGAAACTCAGCTTCAGACGAGTACTACACAGGACCCATCCTGGTCTGTTGAAACTTCAGGATAATGGATGGGCGGGACTCGTGGGAAAGGAAAGCGAGGAGCCCGTGATGCAGACCCCATGGCCGGCGGGACACATGAGATTGAAAGATTTGTGATGACTCGGGAGCAGGGCGGCAGCCGAAGGGTTTGTGGCAGGGGTCGCCCATCAAGGAAAACTGTGCTCGTCTCGGAACGGGGAGCCGCGACGGGCTTCCCAGCCCGCCTGCAGAAAGAGAGTCGGTGTAGTACTCCATGTGGTGCAGAGGCTCACGCGGTGCTCGGAGCGGGGGCAGCTTCTGGTGCGCACTCAGAGCCAGACGAAGCCGGGCTGGGAGCGGAGCGGCAGCCGAAGGGTTTGCAGCAGGAGTCGCCTATCGGGGAGACCGCGCTCGGGTCAGGACCGGGGCTGAAGCCGAGCGGAGCCAGGTGGGGTGAAGCCGCAGCCGAAGGCAGATTGGGCCGGAAGCGGGGCTACAGCCGAGTGGAGCCGGGCAGGCCGAGCTGAAGCAGTCGGGGCGAGCGGAGCCACCGAGGGAAGGCGGAGCTGCCGGGCGGAGCCGGGGCGGGCGGAGCCGCTGAGCCGACCCGGGAAAGCCGGGTCAAGCGGAGGCGCTGTGCCAAACCGAAAAAGTCGGGGCGGGCTGGCCACCAAAGCCGAGCCAAGTTGGGCTGGGAGCGGGGCCACAGCCGAGCTGAGTGAGCCAGGTGGGGTGGGGAGCAGAGTGCAACCGTGGGACCAGAATATTGTACCGAGGAGGAGAGAAAGGCAGGGACCAATCCGGTGACATGGAAGTCCTTGGATCGTGGTTTTTTTGTTGTTGTTGTTGTTGCGTTGTTTTTTTTTTTTTTTTTTTGTGGGTTGTGGTTTTTTGTTGTTTCGGTTTTTTTGGTTTGTTTTTTTTTTTTTTTTAAGAGAAGTAAAGTTTTTTCTCCCTTTCCTTTCCTTTCCTTTCCTTTCCTTTCCTTTCCTTTCCTTTCCTTTCCTTTCCTTTCCTTTCCTTTCCTTTCCTTTCCTTTCCTTTCCTTTCCTTTCCTTTCCTTTCCTTTCCTTTCCTTTCCTTTCCTTTCCTTTCCTTTCCTTTCCTTTCCTTTCCTTTCCTTTCCTTTCCCTCTTTCCTCCTTTCCTTGTTTCTTTTTTTCCCTCCTTTCCTTTTCCCTTCTTGAGGAGTCAGGCTCTGTCGGGAGGGCCTGTGGTTGGAAAGGCGGGAAAGGCGAGCTCTGTTGGGGGAGGGCCTGTGATCAGCTAGTCAGGATAAGACTATGAGAGAGTACTCCTCAAGGGGAATCCTCAAGGGGAGAAGTAGAAATTGAGGAGGTACCAATAGGTATATCCCCTGATAGCTCACTGGGAAGGAAACTAGCCCGGTGGAAATATGACCCCAATACCAGAGATAAGACAAGAGCAAAATGATTCAGTACTGCATGGTAGAATGGACCAGAAGAGAAATTAGGAGCAATCATGTACACTGGCCAAGTTATGGATCATATGAAGGATGGATATGTCTAAGAGCTAAGAAACCATTCAGTCAGGAAGAGAGTGACTACACTGCTTGTTGGGAGGGGGAGACTTTACCCTCGGAGGTGAGCATGTTTAAGGTATCAGAAAACAAAGACTGGGACCCATTAGAACACTTGCCACCCCACCCCCCACCCCGACCTCCAGTAGCCCCAACTGAACCTCCCTTGCCCCCTGATCAGGGGATGGGAGCCAAGCATCGGGATTATACCCCCTGAGGGAAATACTCCTGGGTGGGGTGCAGGGAGGAATTGGATTTGTAACCTCTCAGTTCCTCTGGCATGAGAATGTTCAAGAAAGAATTAAAAGAGTTACTAGACGACCCCCACTGGATTAGCGGAGCAGTTAGACCAGTTTCTGGGGCCCAGTATGGGAAGATATGCAATCAATAATGACCATGTTATTCACACCAGAAGAAAGACAGATGATCCAGGCGGCTGGGATATGGATATGGGAAAGGGAGCATGTGTAAGGACCTCCTGGGGACCTGAAAATGCCCACAGTGCACCCCAATTGGGACCACAACAGCACTGAGGGAAGGCAGGACATGGAGGAGTATAGAACATCAATTATAAGAGGTATGACATAGGCAGCTCCACGAAATCAAAATGCTCATAAAGCTTTTGATGAGCAGCAAAAGAGGGAAGAAACCCCAAAGGAGTGGCTAGAAAGACTGAGGAAAAATATGAGGCAATATTCAGGGGTTGACCTTGATACAGTGGCTGGACAGATAAATTTCATCACTCATGCTTGGCCAGATATATGGAGAAAGTTAGAAAAGTCAGATGGCTGGCAAGAAAGGAGATTAGAAGATCTTTTAAGAGAGGCACAGAAGGTGTATGTAAAGACGGACGAAGAGAAGGCCAAGGCAAAAGCCTAGGTAATAGTAACCACTCTTGGGGAAGGAAACCAGCATAACCCATGTAAGGAAGGGGGACCCTGAATGGGAGAAGATAGATGGAGGGGGGATGCAGCTCCTTGGGATTGGACAAAAAAAGTAGCACTTCGGAGATGGGGGAACCTAGGACCAGTTTGCTTTCACTGTAAAGAGAATGGGCATACCAGAAAGAAGTGCCCCCAGAGGGAAAAGGAGCTGAGGGTCTATGAGACTGAGCAAAAAGGGGAAGCAGAAGACTAGGGGTGTCAGGGGCTCTACCTCCCGGGGACAGAATACCATCAGGAGCCCTTGATAACTTTAAAAATATGCCCCCGGGAGGAAGAATCTGAATTCTTAGTAGACACGGGGGCTGAAAGAACTTGTATTTGTAGAATTCCAAAGGGGTGCAAAAAAGGTCAAGATACCGTGCAAGTAATAGGTACAAAAGGGGAAGGGTTCAAAGTCTCAGTTAGAAAGGAAGTAAAGTTTGAAGGGGCAAATAAAATAGCAATTGGGGATATTCCATTAGTTCCAGAAGCAGGGTGCAATCTATTGGGATGGGATTTGCAGGTGCAGTTAGACATTGGAGTACTCCCAGAGGAACAGAAAATGGTACTTAAGCTTCTCCAATTAAGGGAAGAAGATGAGGAGAAAATTCATGAGATGGTGTGGGCAAAATCAAAAAATCGAGGTAAATTGAACATGAAACCTATAGTAATAAAAATAGTTAATAAGAACCATCCAGTTCAGGTACAATACCCACCTTCCCTGTAAGGGAGTTGAGGACTGCAGCCGGTGATCCAGGACCTACTTGAAGAAGGGATCTTAGAACCATGTACATCCCCCCTATAATACACCCATATTACCAGTAAAGAAGTCAGATGGGACTTACAGGCTTGTCCAAGACTTGAGAGAAGTGAATAAAGAACAATGAGTTGATACCCAGTAGTGCCAACCCCTATGCACTACTGAGTAATATGCTCCAGCACACCAGTGGTTTAGTGTGATAGACCTAAAAGATGCCTTTTGGGCTTGCCCATTAGGAGAGAAAGTAAGAGATATATTTGCCTTTGAATGGGAGGACCTTGATTCCAGGAGGAAGTAACAGCTTCAGTGGACTAGGTGACCCCAAGGGTTTTCCGAATCCCCAGACCTATTCAGTCAAGCACTAGAAGTACTACAACTTTTCTCCATCAAACCTGAGATAAAACTCATCCAATATGTAGATGATTTTCTTCTCTCAGGACGGGAAGAAAAAGAAGTTCAGGAATCCACCAGAGCTTTGTTAAATTTTCTGGGAGACCAAGGACTTCAGCTATCAAAACAGAAACTCCGATTTGTAGAGCAGGAAGTAAAATAGCTAGGACATGTGATTTGTCAAGGGAGCTGGCAAAATGAACCCTGAGAGAATTACAGGGATAGTCTCCCTCCCATGGCCAAAATCTAAGAGGGAAGTTATAAGGTTTCTAGGCTGGTTGGGGTATTGTAGGCTATGGATTGAAGGATACATGCAGCCTGTCCAGTTCTTGTATGAAAAGTTAGTAGAAGAAGAGATTAGGTGGGAAAAAGATAATGAGCAAAAGTTTGAAGCTTTAAGTAAAAATTAGTCAGTGCATCAGCACCGAGTCTTCCTGCCTTAGACAAACCCTTCTGTTTGTAGATATAGAAAAAGGGGTAGCACATGGACTACTAGCCCAGGACTGGGAAGGATCCAGGAAACCAGTGGCCTATTTATCAAAACTGCTAGACCCTGTCAGTTCAGGGGTGGCCAACCTGCATTCAGGAGATGGTAGTGACCGCCCTACTCATAGAAGAAAGCAAAAAATTAACATTTGGGACAAAAGTGAAAATATATGCCTCACACTCAGTTAGAAGTATCCTAAGCCAAAAGGCTGAGAAATGGCTCACTGATTCCCAAGTGTTAAAGTATGAAGCCATCTTAATAAATAATGATTTAGAACTAATTGTGAGTAACCAACTCAACCCTGCCCAGTTTTTATATGGAGAACCAGGTGAGGAATTAATACATAATTGTCTAGAAGTTATAAACTATTAAACTAAAGTAAGAGAGGACCTAACAGATCAACCACTCCAAGGAGGGAAATGATTGTACATTGACGGGTAATCCAGGGGCACTGGGTATTGGGGTACGCTGTAATGGATGAAAGGTTCGTCACCATAGAAAAGGGAAAGTTACCTTCCAACTGGTCAGCCCAAGCATGTGAGTTGTATGCCCTAAAATGAGCTCTGGAAATATTAGCACAGAAAAGGGGAACAATATATACAGATTCAAAATATGCTTTTGGAGTGCATACCTCTGGAAAAATTTGGGAAAAGAGGGGCTATTAAATTCAAAGGGAAAGGGACTGATTCACAAAAAACTTATTTTAGAACTGTTGAAACCTTACAATTACCAGAGGAAGTGGCAGTAGTATATGTCAAAGTAGTATACATCAAAAAGGGGCGACTCAAGAGGCACAAGGGAACAATTTAGCGAATTTGGAAGCTAAAAATCAGGGAATGAGCTAAGAATCAGGGACAAAAAAACTAATGATGGTGTTAACCCCCATGAGAGAAATGCAAGAAGTCCTGGTATTCAGTAGGACAGAAGAGGAGGAACTCCTTAAAATAGGAGCCAATAACAAAGGGAAGTGGAGATTAGCAGATGGGAGGCAAATGTTTAAGAAGTCCCTTGCCAAGAAAATGCTAGAAGGCATAGATGGAACAACGCATTGGGGTACACAAGTGATAAGTGATCGATTTCTCAGGGACAAGGGCTGCATAGGAATTTTTGGAATAGCTAAGCGAATAACCAAATGGTGTGTGATGTGTCAACAAGTGAATAAGAAACTCATAAGGCAAATACCCAGGGGAGGGTGAGAACTTGCCTTACGGCCCTTTCAAAATATCCAAGTAGACTTTACCGAGCTTCCCCAGGTATAACGGTGGAAGTTTTTGCTCGTGATAGTAGATCACTTGACTCATTGGGTAGAGGCAGTACCCACTGTGAAAGCCAATGCCAATGTTGTGAGTAAAACACTCCTAGAATCAATCATCCCCTGATATGGGATGGTGAACAGGATTGATTCAGACCAAGGACCTCATATCACATCGAAGATATTGCAGAAAGTTGTTCAAGCCCTGGGAGTAAAATGGAATTACACACTCCATGGCATCCACAGAGCTCTGGTCATGTTGAGAGGATGAATCAAACTCTTAAAAGAATTCCAGTTAAACTGATGATTGAAACCCAGATGTCATAGATAAAATGTCTCCCTTTAGCCTTATTAACAATTAGACCCAAACCCCGGTCAGATCTGGGGGTGTCACCCTATGAAATGATGTTTGGGTTACCCTTCTTGACCTCACCCCAGAAGGTTGCCAACTATGAGGAACAGGAAGCCAATGTCAAGAAATACGTTATGGCTATAGCACAAACCTTAGAAGGGCTAAGACATAAAGGGGCAATTCTTCAAACTACCACCCTGGATTTCAGAATCCGTAAGATTAATCCCAGGGACTGGGTAATGATCAGGTCGTGGAGAGATCAGCCTCTAGCTCCTCAGTGGGAAGGTCCCTTTCAGGTACTGCTCACCACTCAGTCAGCTGTGTGAACTGCAGAGTGGGGATGGACCCATGCCAACAGAGTTAAAGGCCCAGTAGAAGAACCCAAAGAATGGACTATAACATCCAGACCGGGTGAAATGAGGTTGACTCTCAAGCAGAGGCTGAGAGACAACCAGAAAAATAACAAGATGCCCAAAAAGTAGAGTCAAGTTTCCACCACCCAGCTCAAGAACAGTTTTCCTGTTTTAATGGGCAAGAATTACAAGCATCTGTTGAGGGGAAGTACACAAGGGACCATAAGAGGTAATGGGACAGCATCCTTAAGAACCACAAGGAAAGTAAGACAAGGAATGGACGGCAAGACCGGGTTGGCCCCTTTGTTCACTACCAAGAAGATTCCGTAGCCGTGCTGTGGGTAGCAACCCTATACGCATGGCAAGGTAGGGGCAAAAAGGCCATGCCAGACCTCTATAATTCCTCATCTGTCTTTTAACACAAAAGGGACTGGAGGGCAAGACCAAGTTTGCCTCTGTACTCAGCACTAAGATACACCTACTATGGGTAGCAATCCCATTGGCAAGGCAGATGGGATTCAAAGCCATACTGGACCTCTGTTATGTGTTTTTGTTTATTCCAAATAAGTGTGTCTAGGGAAAACCTGGGATTTTTCTCTTGTTCCCACTGTCCTTGCCCACATCAACAGATGCTAGTATGACTCATTCAAGAGAGAAAAAAAAAATTTTTTGAGGTAATTGTTCGAGCCAAATTACTTCTAAAAAGGAAAAGGGTGGGGTTGTGATAGATGAGTGATGTGATGGTCGACTCTCACATTTAAAGGGCAAATATTATGTATATGTTAAGAGAAGTTTTATAGATGTACAGTTAAGTTTCACCCCTCCACACCGCTTGCATTGTTATCACAGGATGGCCTGGGTAGTTGGGGCATTTGGGAGGGCTGGCTTGTTACTACGGCAACATCTGACCTCCAATCAAGATCTAAGAAAGTGATCTCCACCACTGGACAGCTGTGGCAAGCACATTTTTCTCTCTCTCAGAATTTTTCATAAAGGTACACAGAGAGAAATTAAAGAGAAAACAATTTCTATTTCTGCTTCTTGTTTTTCTCTTGTGGATGTGTTTGGAGAATTGTTTACCTAGAGTGATTGCTTGGATGGATCCTGGTAGATTGTTTGTGCCTGATGGCCAATCGGATCCATCTGTGTCTGGACTCTGGAGAACAGGGTCACGAGTTGTTAGTAGTTAGATATGATAGTTAGAGAAAGTAGCATGTAGTTTTTAGTATCCTCTTTTATATAGTATATTAATGTATTATAGCATAATTATAATAAAGAAATCATTCAGCCTTCTGAACTAAGTCAGACATTGTCATTCTTCCCACTGGGTTCACCAACATCTACAACAGACAGCAAAGAAAGCGTCGATGGACAGAACATTGGGAGGGGCTAAAGGGTTAAAGGCGGAATATCAATTGTGTGGGTGAGCACATGATGCGAAAAAAATCCTTTGCTCCCGGCACTGTATCATTTCCTCTATTCAGTCTTCTGTTGTATTTTTGGATAAGGTTTTAATAAACCTTTTTAAATTTTTGGAAGTAAGTATTATTTCTCACAACTGTGATCCACAGATGGCAGTGTGTTCTTTATTCTGTCTCTGTCACTTTCTGTTCCACTCACCTATTTTCTATTTCTTTCTTTCCTTCCCTCTCTCTCTCATATTTACTATCAAATAAAATCCATACTACTGACTTTGAAATATGGTCTTGGTCTTATTTGCACCTTAATTTGGGCAGAGGCATTTCTAATAACTTTAAGAACTAGATCTTGACATTTAGTTGGCATAGTCAGCAGGATTGATATTCTCTGACCCAAAGTGTCTTTCACAATAGTATTGTCTCCTCTCCCAAAATTATTTTATATACTTCCTTCTGTAGTAAATCCTAGAAATATAAACACTTCTTTTAAGGAGCTGTGAGGATTGTTAGGATTCCATCCATAGGAATTCTTAGCACTTGGACCAACTTCCTTTGAGGGGCTGTGGAGACTGTGGTTTCTTCTGGAGGCTTAGATATTTGAACGTATATTTCTTTGAGGGAATTGTGGAAATTATGGTAAACACATGGTGTTTTGTGTGGAGCCAAAAGCTCCTGTTTAGTAGGGACTAATGCCACCATACTTTTTGTGTGTTTTGTTGTGAAAAGCCATAATTGGCAGGTTCCAGTCCTTGAAGCCAATTCTGCAGCTCCTAGCTTGTGTGGAATGCCCCCCCCATAAGTCTGTGGTTTGTTGTGGAGAACCAGAAGCAGGCAGGTTCTGATCCTGACGCCAATCCTGCAGCTACTGCCTTGGGGGGATGGTTTTGACCCTTTGCAGGCTTAGGTATTTATCATGCAGCTTCCTCTGTGGGGGTGGTAGGAAAACTTTAAGGGGAAATGTTTTGTTGTCTTTCCTTAATTAATTAGTTAGTCACCGCTCTACCCCTGGGGTGGATGTAGTGAAAAAAAAAAAAATTGGGATAGGGAGCAATTGGTTACTAAAAAGGTGACGCATTATTAAAAAAGACTTTAGGCAGTGGCATTGCTTGCCGCCAAATTCAATCATGTCCAAAAGGAAAATCACTAGAATAAAAGGAGCTAACTGACAAGGCTGACTGCTCCCAGGCAAAAAGGAGAAACCTACTAAAACCCTGAAAAAAAAAAGGCAACTCAAATGCCAAAACCACTCCCTAATTCAGATTGCAATTAAAGCAGTCTCACTCCCTCCACTGAACATGAAATCAGTTGGAGGAGACCTCACTCAAAAACTGTGGGAAACAACAGAAGTGTTGTACAACAAGCACTTCATAGAATAAATGCTAAAACTTCACCTAAAAAAAGTTAATGCAATTAGCAACTTGTTTCATTCTGGCATATTTTGCCAAGGAAGTTTATTTCTCTTCTTTTTTACTAGGAAGGTCAAACATCCCCACATTGAAAATAAGGAAAACAGTTTGGGAGCAGAAAAACTGCAAACAACATATTCACTTTCTTTTTATAGGAGCCTACCAACACATGAAAAGGAGCTGTATGAAAATCAATGAAATTTAAAGTGTCATCATAACTGTTTGCATTTTCAGTTTGTTAATGTTTGTACTTCGTATTTTTATTGCAAGTGGCTTGCTGGGAGATTAAATATTAGTTTGTGTTCTAGGTAATAAGTATTCTAGGTAAGTTTGATTTTTTTCTAACTTATTTTCTTTTTACTGAAAAATGGTGTGGCAAAAGGTCTTATGAATGTATAATTTGTGTCAACCAATTCTATCCTGAGAGATGGTATAAAAATTTGTACATATTTGAAATCATACAAATATATACTAACCACCCCAGTTATGCTTCAGAGGGCTTTAAAATTATTATCATTTGGCTACATTTTTTCTGATTTACTAATTAGAGAACTAAAAAAATCTTAACAAAATACAAAAAAAGGCACTTAAGAAATTATTGAATCCCGCTTCCTAAACCTGGAGGGATAGCCATGGATTGCAAAAAGGACATGAATAAAATACAAAAAAAGCCTTCTACCAGCTTTGTTATATTTCCTGCCATATGTCCAAAGAGAGTATTTTAATTTTGCCTCACTTCTTCTATTTATGCTAATCAGTGTAGTGATTATAGCACATTTTGCAATATACATGCTTCTCAGTTGTGGGTGCAGAATATGATGAGGGTAATTTACTCACTGAAATTCAAAAGAAGAAAGCTACTTGGGATAATACAACTAAGTTTGAAAGCAAATTAATTTAATTTCTAATCCCACCAATAATAAATCCACAGTTTCTACTCTGTGTCAAGATTAAACTACAACTATCTCCTGGAAAACAGAGCATTGCCCTGATATAAAAATAAGTATGCATGAGAACATTTTGCATGAATATGTTTTGTGTAGTAATTTTGTATTATAAAAACTGGTTTTCATAATATATAAAATTATCTAGTGGATTAAGAATATTACATATAATATTCTTCCAACTATACGTGAATGCAGTCAAGAAGAAAACACACATCCTCAAAAAATCCATTTACTTTTATTCCAGGATGCAAAGTTACTCAATTGTAATACAAGAGCCAGGAATCCTCTCAAAACTTGGCTGATTGAAACATCTTAATATGTGTATCTGTTGAGGCTACTCCTCTACAGAATTTGAAAATGAAAACCCACTGTATAATTCTATAACTCATTTCAAAACATATTGAACCAACACCTAAGAGATACAATATTGTGATATCCCTCATACCCACACCAATTCCCGATCTTCACAGAGATTCCTGGGAGCACTGACTAATCAGAGTTGGGTTGATGATTATTGTACACTCTATGATTACTCATGTTATTGCTTCTGTTGTTTCTATCTTTACTCCTATTATCTTTCCATTATCACCTCCATGGACAACCATGGACAACCATAAACCAAAGAAGATTGGAAGGAAAGAGACATTCATTATATGTTTGAGTCAAGGGATGGATGTCTGAAACCGAAATAGTTCATGCCTACTGATATAAAATTTTCCTCATTATAGTCGAATGAGCAAAGGAGCCATAAAAGCCCACTCCTCCCTAAAGATGCTTTTTGGGGGGAACATCACCACTGAGAAGATCAACTAGAGAAGATCAACGGAACATTGTGGGATCCACGGATGGTGGTGTGTTCTTTATTCTGTCTCTGTCACTATCTTTCTGTTCCCCTCACCTGTTTTCTATTTCTTTCTTTCTTTCTTTCTCTCTCTCTCTCATATTTACTATCAAATAAAATCCATACTATTGACTTTGGCATATGGTCTTGTTTGCACATTAATTTGGGCAGAGGCATTTCTAATATCTTTAATAACTAGATCTCAACAACTTTACTACACAAGTTTACTTCCATTTTCCCTCAGGGATAAATGCAGAAGCAGCACTTGATGCAGAGATGCCAGCAGCCTCTTTCTTGTCCTGGTCACACAAAATTAAACAGTCTGAAACCTTTTCATCCAAGATAAGAAAGGCCTTCCTCCAATCTCTGTCTTTCCTGGCAATACAGAGACCCCAGGGGAGACAGAGCAAGGACCCCTCAAGCGAGGGAGGAACAGTCTAAGTGAGATTCTGAGATGACAGTGAAAACTTAAAATGCTGTACTTCTCATATGTCCAAGACATACTGCAAGCTGTCAGGAGGCATACAACTAGATGTTCAGTTCTCCAACAAGCACTGAGGCAGAGTGAAGGGTCAGACAGAGTGGCAGAAAGTGCAGAGCACATGTTTCACTTGGCCATGGGTCTTTGCTCAGACAAAAACATTTCAGCAGTAAATTCATACTTCTGAAAAATATAGTCTGCAAGAAACAGCTTAATGGAAATTGTACTGTCATTTGCAGTGTCAAGCAGTATCCATAAACACAGATCCTCAGATAGCTGTTTCAGTATTGCAACTACCACCAGAAGGAGAAGGAAAAAAAAAGGTAGGTAATGTTTACATGGAAGTGTGAGGCAGATGAAGATGACTTTTCTTCGCATTCTTGCTAACAAAATAACCACACATTCAAATAAGTACTGAAGACACACATTTGCCACAGAAGAACACTGCATGCATGTTCAGCTTGATTTCTGAACATTATGTAGTAGATGGCAAATTTCAGCTGCCAAAAAGCAGGAGAAATGCTCAGGTTTACACCAGTAAGCAGTAATCTTGAGAATCCATGCTGACAAGCCCTAGGGCAGTGCCACTCTAGATGAGCACTCTGTTCTTGCAGTCTGATTTAACAAAATGCACCCAGACATCCGAGGGTGAGACAATCCCAACATTTTCAGCCACAAAATTCTGGCATAGCATTTACCACCTCTGTAAGCCTTTCAAAGTCTGAACTGCATAACAATGCATTAACAGGGATATTCTAGGGTTTTTTCCTGGTACATTTAACCATGCAGGAAAGGAAACACTACAATATTTCCATTAATTGTTCCATCTTTTGTAAATTAATATTCTTCAACTGCAACATAATTAAAATGGCCTGACTGCTAGAATACTAACTGAAAGATTATTTGAGATATTTTATCCAAATCATATGCTGAAGGGGTTTTATACAGTCAGATAGCTCTGGCTGTAACATTTTCAAGAAAAATCACTTTGTTAGAAGCATTGTATGAAAGGGCAATGGTTGAAGTATATAATAACTTACTTAATAATAAAAAAGTTCCTTGTAATGTAATAGATGTTAGTCATCGAAAAAGATGCATATGTGCTTTTACCCAGTAACTCATGGGCAGTACAGTTTGCATGATAACACAGGAAATTCAACCAGCTCTTACAAGACATTAGGAACAGGAAGATAGGTCTTTTGTAAACAAGGGAAAATGATACTTAGATTAGAAAAAATGCAGTTTACTTCTTTGCCTTACTTACTACTTTGGCCACAGATCCAAAGATACAAAATTAAAGCAAAGGAAACATTTTAAATGGTACCCCAGGAATGTAAGAACACCTAGATATCCAGAAAAATCTATTTGTAATTTTTCAGAGAGGAATTAACACCTCAGGAACCCTCAGAAATGCATTTCCTTAAAGACAGAGTAGTGGGTAGTAAAAAAAATACTTTATCAAAGCATGTATTTGTCTACTTAGAGTCATCATCTACAGGGAAGGAAAAAGACAGCATTTAGAAGAAGCAAAAATTGAAATTGAAGTCTCAGTTGCACCAATATGTTAGAATACAGAGAAATCTTAAATATAGTAATTCTATTGTTTTGAGCTGTTCAGGTGACAGTGACAAGCTGCTTACAGTTCTCACTTCATGTGAATGCAAGAAGTAGCAAGAAGCGTTTTCCTTTTCTGACTTAGTTAAAAACAGAATACTGCAGCAGGTTCGAGTGAGGATACACAGATACAACTCACCCTTCTCAACTAGCTGCTCAAAAAGGTTAGGGCACAGAGCAGGAGGAGTCAGTGCTTCCCCCACCTCCTCACCAGACTCATTGTCAAGACACAGCATGCTGTGAGGCTGAGGCATCTTTGCTGAACAGTACAGTACAAGTCCTCTGCCATTCTTAAAGCATGACAAAGGTGAAATATGAAAAAAATTAACCCAGGCCTTAAATATTTAGAAATGCTGTATCTGTCCAATACAACTTCATAAAACAGCTAAGATTTGTAAGCATTGGGATGTAAAAGACATGAGTAATATTTCAATAGAGCCAAGATGTAAAGGCTAGGGCAATTACATGTTACACAGTTCCATTCACCTGAGAAAATCTAAGTGTTTCACTTAATCTCGAAGACATTCTTACAATCAGTAAAATACTGAGCTATTTATAATCATTTTACAAACAGGTAAACTGATGCACAGAAAAGGATTTTCTCATGTCTGTTTCAAGAGCTCCTTGCAGACTTTCAAACACTATTAATCCAGAGCAAATCATACCTGTTTTCTAATAACATTGATAGAGGATATGGATACAGGTATGTATTATCAAGAGGCAGACAGAATATGAACTCAGAAGGCTGTGTTCTCTATCCTTGCAGTAAGCCCATTTTCCTCATTTCACTCAGGAAGAATCTGCTTCGGTATTATGTCAGCCTCATCAGAAGGTGAAAGTATGCCCAAGAAAGTTCTCAAGCCTCCAGCTTTCTGGGATTGTATGGCCTATGTTCATCTTGAAACTACTTATTTCACACAAAAGCTTTGTTACTAAGTACAAAGAGAGACCTTGACTCTGGGTCAACCTGTTACTGTGCTCCTGTCTAGGGCTGGCACAGGTACCTTACCTATTTCTCCAGGAACATGCTTGCCACTGAAACGAAAGCATGCTGTGATGTTGAGGCAGTTCACCAGCTGCAAACCATCATGGCACTGAGGAGCTGTGATATTGATGGATATGGGCAGGAAAATGGCTATATCCATGGTAATGACAGGCCTGGATCTGGAGATCAACAGAGAAGTAAAATTGAGTGACCATTCAGAGGGAAATTCTCCATGAAAGGAAAAAAAAAGCAATTTTGATAAACTGCTCTATTTCAAGCAGACAAGAAAAATAAGAGAGTACATTTGAATTGTAAAATAAACTAGCATCTTATCTAGCTGGCAAGGGCTACTAGCATTTAAATGAAAGGTGTAATGCCCGCTTGAAGTTTAGTGCTCAGATACAGGCTACAGGCTGGCAGCTGAGAAAACTGATAACATGTAATAACAATAATCATCTCCAGCAAAGGGTGCATAAGCCTTCCTAATGACTGAAGAGGATAACAAAATTACCAGAAGAGCAAACAAGAACAGCAAGTTCATGCAAATGAGACTGGTTGCTAACCTCTTGGATGAACAGGGACAGGTAGGGAGAGATTGTGGGTTTCCACAAAATGGAAATGGTTTCCACAGTAAAATTTGTGACCTCAAAGTCAAGAAGAGAGCACAGAAGTCCTCCACAGGAGATAGATTCATACATACTTTTTCTGACAGTATAAGAGAGAAAACAGACACCACAACATGTTTTCTGGAGGAAAAAGTTTGGCTAATTCTGTCCTGGCAAGTGACAAGGATTGAATATTCTTATCACGTTGCTGAACTGTGTTTCAGGAAATTATCCAGTGCACTGTGAACAAAACCTTTCTACTCTTGCAACTCCAGCACCAGGTTACTGCTACCAGTCCTCCTGGCTGAGGGAGACCTCAGCCAGAATCATAGAGCAAGTTGACTGCCTTAAGGCAGAGGTGTCTTGCTGAGGAAACTTCTCTGTCTGACCATCCAGGAGGTACTCAGGCAGTCACACTCCCACCACCAGAGACTTTAAGTGCTGGGACCAAAGCTCATTACAGTGTGTGGCTCCAGTGAACTGACAGGTGCCCGCCTTGACTCCCTACACATACCACACTCACACAGTCAGACCAGGTTTCTCATAGTTTCATAAAGCCTTTTATTCACAGTGCAGTAAGACAGAAACAGCTGGAGGTGATGCCTCCAAGGAGGGATCCCAAACAAACTGTGGGCTTTTATAGCCTCACAGTCCAAGCACACTTAAGTCTCTGCTCTGCTTCCTGAGTCCTAGGATCATTTTACACCTTAAAAAAAAAAAAAAAACACCAAAAAAACCACACTCTTTCTGAATGCTTAGAGAGACATAAAAGAGTAAATGCTATAACTGATTTAGAAAAATATTTCTCCTTCAGAAAAGTATTTCTCCAGCTATCATGCACTGTGTGATTTTTCCTTAATGTTATGTCACTTGGTTATTCACTAGGGAAAAACAACCCAATGCATCTGTCAAAGAGGCATACACACACACGATCAACAGAATGTGTCTGCCCCAAGTCAAGAAAGGCTTTCACCAAAGGTGTTAAATATCACTTGGCAAAACATTTGTTAGTTTTGGTTAAAGAACTTCACAAAAGCAAGAAGGGTGAGGGGATGCATGGGGGAGAAAAAGTTTATCTCATTATCCTAACAGCAAGAGGGACACACTGTAAATTGGCGGTAACAGCAATTAATCAAGCTGTTCACAAAGTTAGTCAGTAATGCACTAATTTCCCCTGAATGCACAAGCATAACTGAATGCATGAACAGAGGTCATCATGCAGTTGTGATGTATGTGGTTTTAATCACAATAAGCCTTTCAGTTTGTCTTTCCCTCTCTGCAAGTAACATCAATGTAGACAAAAAATGCAGTTTTCTTTCTAGCACCTTCAGAGACGTGAGACTGTGAATTCCCATCTGGGGTATGGCACACCTTTTCACAGAAGCAGTTTATTAGCGTTCTCTATATATGATGAAGAAACAGAAAACTCTTCAAAAGCCTTGACCACCTGCCATGCTGATCATCAAGAGTATTTCTTCCCTCACTCTCCTTTTTCTTTTTCTTCAGTGTAACTGATTCAAATTTAATCACAATAAGCCTTTCAGTTTGTCTTCCCCTCTCTGCAAGTAACATCAATCTAGGCGAAAAATGCAGTTTTCTTTCTAGCACCTTCAGAGACATGAGACTGTGAATTCCCATCTGGGGCATGGCACACCTTTTCACAGAAGCAGTTTATTAGCGTTCTCTATATATGATGAAGAAACAGAAAACTCTTCAAAAGCCTTGACCACCTGCCATGCTGATCATCAAGAGTATTTCTTCCCTCACTCTCCTTTTTCTTTTTCTTCAGTGTAACTGATTCAAATGGAAACAAAGCCAAGTTTCTCCTGCCTTGAACAGGAAGAAGGTTGGCACATCTGTTCTGCAGCTCCAGCATTTGTCTTACCTGGGTCACCCCATCCCTGTAACTTCCATTAAGATGCAGGAGTTCCTAAAGATATCTAAGTATTGAAAGGATTTTTTTATTTAATATTAACAAGTGTAACAAAGGAGCTACTGACAAAAATCCAGCTTTCCATTTTGTTACCCAGGTCACTTGCACTCTAACTCTCCACCTGTATAATTTGGTGAACCAAGCTGTCCCACCTCTCTAAGACAGAATTACAATTACACTTAACTTACAAACTTGAAATAGCAGCTCAGCTCATGTGTGCACTGAAAACGTATCTTTATTTAACTTCCCTAAACACCCTTATTTCACTCTGCATCCCATTACAAATTTATATATATGCAAAACAGTCTATCTACCTGTATCTGTAAAACTGCATCCTGGCATACTATGCAGCTCATTTTTTGCTCAACTGCATTCCCTTTAATCACCATTGATTTACTTTAGGTAAACATCACAACAATAAAAAAGCCTTGTCACAAGTCAGGAGCAGCCTTTCTAAAGAGGCACTGAGATGCAACACATCTTCTTTCGGCTCTAACCCTTTTTCTTCATAGACTAGGTATTATCACCCCCCATTATTCTATTTAAATTAGACTGCATTCTTTGACACCATTCATGTCTAAGGTTTTGCTTAAAAAGTAATCCAGCTAGCTTCTTCTGGCCACAATAAACTAGGGAAGGAAACTGGACTTAGACCAAATAAGATATAAACAGAAAACAGAAGAAAACAACAGTGAATGAAAAAGACATCTCACCTCAGAAGTACCACATTGTCTGACAGGAAGGCTCCAACAGTCATATCTGAAATGTTTGTAACATTAAGGCAGTTACAAAGGAGGCACAGAATTCAGTTCTCTCAAATCTGTTGCTGAATCACAGAACATGAATCCAAAAAAAGCATTTTCTGACTTAGCCAGTTTGTCCCTTCAAATATCATTGTCATAAGTCTTGTTATTGAAGGATTAGTTCTGTGATGTTCACTTCTACTTCATTGTTTGATTTTTATTACTACTATTATATTATTGTCTACTTTTTGGGTTATTTTAAGATTGCCATCCTGACAGAGCAGCTTCCCAGTAACTTAAAACCTTGGCCAGATACTGAATCATTGTAACTGTCCAAATACTTTAATTAGGCAACCACTGAAAATTTTTATCAGGAGTTTTGAGTGGCAGAAGGGAAACAGAAAAAGCAGCTCATTTTCACTGATCACCTGCAATGGCAAGAACTAGGAGCCTGAAAACAAGCAGCTCTGCTGTTTTCTCAGCCTACTGCTGTATTTTCCTGATGCTCTCACTGCCAGAGTAATTGACATACCTGGGTAACCATTGCTATCCATATCAACTCCCCCTGATATGGACTGGCCAAACATACGCAGGTTTGGGTTTATTGTTTTTCCAGATAGCTTCTGCAGTAGAAAACACACAAGTGAAATTAGTCATTAACACAAAAAATCCTCTAAAAAAAACCCTTACCAAAACAAAAAGTCCCAAAACATTTAAGCATGATTTCCATGGCCACTGGGTCTCTCTTCTGTGGGCTGGAAGTGCTATGCACCTGCTGTCTTGCACTGCACCCACACAGCTCTAACAGGAAGGCTGTCAACTGCCCTTCTGCTCCTGGCTAGTAGGAGACCAGGGTTGACTTGAACTAAAAACCCACACCTGCATTACAATACTCATGCAGACCTAAGCAAAATAAGGAACACATCAAACAGATTTCTGCATGAGGAAAAATGTAACTGCACTCAAGAGATTTTTTTTTTATTACCTTAATTTTTGTGAATAAGAGTTTTAAGAAGCATTTTAACAATATCAACGATTAGTTAAAACAAAAAATCACACACAACCATTTCTTTTCATGAAGTCTGCCAGCATACTCAAAGTCAAAATTATTCCCATTTGGAAATTCTGGTTTCCATCATCTATTACAGAGTATTTCTGCCAGTTTGGATGTTGCATTTCATTTTTGCCTCCCCCACACAAAGATTAATTGACTTCTAACATAGTTTCTTTCTTCTTTTAATTACTAACACAAAACTTTCTCTAAATTACTTGCATTGTAAATGTCTTTGTCTGAAGCAAATTAACATATCAAAATCTCTTTTTCTAAGAAGGCAATCAGCCCACTTTCAGTCATTCTGCTGGGCCACCAATGCAAGACCTGAACTCAAATCAACTTCTGACTGCAGAAGTTACAGAGGAAACCATGAAGTAATTTTAAGTCTGTTGGAGGTGCTTCACTGTTTGTAACATGTGACCAACTTTTCCTGGCCCTCCTATAAAAGAATGCAATATTGGACAAAAGATCAGGCAGGAAATTTATGGAAAAAAAGACTAGTTGAAGGTAAGAAAGATATCCTGACAGTTAGTTTACAGGGAAAACAGTGCTCCTCTGAGTACAGATCTCTTTTTCTACTTGTGGGGAGGGTAAGCTTAAGACAACTGGAAGTAACTTCATCCCCATATTACACCCACATTCCATTTTTGGGGGTCCCAGTTATGGTGGTAAATCCCACCTGCAAATACCTAAAAGACATCTGTGGGTTCTTTCAGCCTACAAGACAGAAGAATAACGCTGCTTTTAAGTACCATAAATGAAAATAGCAGGACACAAAGCCAAGTCAGCTGCTTCTGCTAATAGCTGCCACTGAAGTTGCTGAAGGGACATCAGAGAATGACACTTATCAGCACTTTAAATTATGAAAGCAGGAGGAAGGAGAAGGAGGAGCTAACAAAATGAAAAGGGTAAAAATATACACCCTGCTGGACAGCCCCCCCTCCACCTCTCACAGCTTATTTCAAAGAGGAACTCCACAGCAGTAAGATGGATCAGGAATATAGTAATAAGATACAAAATGTCTTCCACCTCCAGGTTAAAATCCAGGGCAGATAGGTGAAGAGATGAAATTGTTACACAGTTTTGGTTACACACAGGACTTGAACCAGTGGTCTGTCTAGTGCCCTGCACCAGACATTGGGAAATGGCAGAGACAGACAGTGCCTGTAAGCGGTGCCCCCTTGGCTGCCTCAGGACATGGGACAATGATAGGAATAGTTTATCAAGAGTCAATGACCACATACCCTGCCACACTCTTGAGCTGGGTGTTTTCCCACTGACCAAATAGAGAGATATGTGCTGGCCTTGCTCCAATGGAGAGGGAGAGATCACAAACAGGATGCCTTCCTTCCCACCCTGCTGATCTGTCCTTAAAAATGTAAAATTTTCCCAAGAATGACCAAAAAAAAAAAAAATCTAAAGAATCAAACCAATCCAAAAAACTAAACTATACTAAACAAAACAAAAAAATCTGATCCTTTTCAGCAAGAGATGGAAAGCTCTGCGGTTTTCAGAGAAGAACCTCCCAACCACTGGCTCTTGGCAAAAATCAGGCAGAATCCTCCACATGCCATACATTATGAATACTTCTAAAATGCACTGAAGAGTCACTTAACTTCCTTTCTTCTCAAAAGAAGTGCATGCCATATACATGGTAAAGGAAGAAGGACTAAACTTTTATAGTCTGTTGAAAGAGTTGCCAATATAACCACTGAACTCTTTAATTCTGCGTAAACTGATTTACGATGAAGGATCCCACCCAGCAACAAAACAAAACAACCAGAACTTCAAACACACAGAGAGAGGGAAGAGTCAGACTTTTGGAACAATAAAATGTGCTAGACAGAGACTATGAGACACATGTTGGGCAGCATGAGCATGAATTTATCTTCTCTACTGCCTGGCTACAGCAGCTAAATTGCACTGTGCTGTCTCTGCACAAGATACCATAGCATATCCCTAGCAAGGTTTTACTTCATCATAGGTGGATAAGGGGGATGGCACCTAAGAATGGCCTTCTGACATATTGTTAGAATGCAAGAAGGCCAACAAAGTGGGTAAAGAGGTACAAAAGAACAGTTAGTAACTCTTCATTCTCACAAAGTCTGCTTCTACAGGAAGAAAGTGCAACCTCACAACTTCCCACAGACCTCTCCATAATTTGCATGTTCAACCTTTCCAGGGTTTTCATTTCTCCTCTGCATTACTACTATCCCTAAAAACTAACACTCAACTTTTAAGACCCTGCTTGCTTCAAGAAGATATAGCTGACAACTGTAACAAAAGACAGTAAAAAATACCTCCTAACATAATTTTACCTTTCAGCATAGATACAGACAAACTTTGGGAGAAGCTATCTTCAAACCAGGACTGAGAAAAGGATGTAGAGCTATGACAAGGTTACCTATCAACAGACCCTTAAGTATTGTTTATTTCTGTGGGTCCTGGGAAAGTGACTTTCAGATAGGGATCATAAACAATATTAGCACATACCATAGAGTACTGAGGTATAATACCATTGGCATCCCCATGGTAAATGTACACTGCTCCTATGCAGTTATCCTCCTTAGGTGCTCCAATGGCAACATCTGTAAAACATTGCAGATTTCACAATCCATTCCATTAATCCAACTTTTCCCTAATTTTAGGGTACAACTATCCATAGGAAAACAGCTCCCTATGAAAAGACGATCAGCAGCTTATATGAACCTCGGTAGAAGAACTTATTTAATTAAGAGCTCATGTTAAGATAAACTTTAAAAATACACAAATGCATATGAATTTGTACACATATGTATGTTTCACATAATCAGATGTTGTGCCTAATTAGACACATGTTCTTTTACAAAAATGTGTTTATCAACCAGCAACAATACTCAAAAAAGTGAATTAAGAATCCCTTCATAACCAGATCTTCAACCCATGAGAACATCAGCTTTGTGAACCAAGACAAGACTGGCAAAATATTTACTGTAGCAGTACATTAAGGTTGGTTGAAAATCCAAGACTACACAAAGAGGCTGGGTATATTAAATGGATAGGCAAGAATTAAAAACAACTGCTGAGAGTGAATTTTCAAATTACAATTGATCCAATTTAATTGCAAACTCCTACAGAGAGCATGATCCCACCTCCCATTCTCCTCTCCTACTTGGATCTAGTGACTATGCTATCTGCTAAAATTAAGCTCTTCACAACTGCTTCATACCCACAGGCTGATCCAACTCCCTCTGCAGTCTCAGCATCACCATGACTGACTATAAATATTAGCAATTACACACAAGTACACATCCAGATACAGAGGAAAAGCATGTTCACGATTTGTGAGGACAACCTGTAATGAGGCTGGGTTAGGCTTAATGGGATACTGCGTCCTGAGTTGCCTGGAAGAAATAAATCCAAGCACACACTAAGCTGGCCTTTGTTTAGAAGTCCTTAATCTGCACTTCCAGAAATCAGGGCAGAAAAGGAACACCCGTATTTTGTTCTCACCTACTGCTCTCACAGCATGGGGTCTCACACTGAGTATCCTGAGAATGGAGCAGGGGGAGAACAAAGCAAAAGAGAGAAATTAATAGACTATGTGCTATCAGGAGTGAGAAGCTACTTCTGAATTATACTTCTTGATAAGAAGTGAGATTATGTCAATGAAACCAGAAACGCATGGAAACATAAGGAAATGGTCAAGAAGAAAGAAGTCAGACACAGGTTTCTGTTTTGTTTAGGGTGAGGGTATCTACAGCCTTTTATAAGCCATACAGAGAAGAAGAAAATACAATAGCAAGGCAAGCAAAGCAATGTTAATGTGACCTGCACAGACACAAACTAAACCAACAGCAAAGACAGTCAGCTACAAAACACTTTAGCACACAAATCCTACCAAAGCAGATTTACCCTTAGGATGAACCCAGGTGCTAGTCAGGTCTGGATAAGCAATGCATGCCATGCAAGACTGACAGTGTCACCAGTGTAGCTCACACTTATGGAGAAACGGCAATGGAGGAAATTGCACTGACCTGGGAAGCCATCATCATCAATATCGCCAAGGGCAGCCATGCTCTCCCCAAAGTGTGCATTATAGGCGCTGTCACCATCCAGGCTGAGCTGCTCTTCCAGCACTCCCTAGCAAGCAAGAAATAAAAAAAGTCAGGGAAATGGTGCAAGCCCTGGATAAGGCAAGCCTTCCCCATGGAAGCTGCCCATGTGCTGTAGAAATGACCTGGGGCAAAGATGCAGCCTGTCTCTTGCTCTCTTTGCAGTCAGATTACCTGAGCTCTAGAAATGGAATTTACTTGTGTTTTAAACCTTTTGGGTTTTAGTTTTAAAGGGGGAAGGGAAAACAAAGGAGTGCATGACTTAACTAAAATACTAAATTAATTGAACAGTAACTCAGAGGTGTAATTAAATGCAGTCACAGGGACTGGTGAATCATGAAAGTTTACAGATGCGTAAAATGTAACAGCCCAGAGTTTGCTCTATTCGCAGATTATATCCAAGGATCAAAATCCCCAGTCCAAGTTTATTCAGCTAAACTCCAGCAAGCTAAGGAGTATTTTTCCCTAAGCAAAGAACATTTAATAATTTGATTTGAGAACATTTTAAGTACAGGACAGAAGAATTAAAGCAAAGTCCTCCAAAAGCCTTCTTAAATTAAGAATACAGAAATATATTTAATGAAATAAAGAGACGGAGAAAAGTTGACAATTAAGTAGCTTGGTACTACTATGCCGTGAGAAGCCTTATATGGTGCTGGTATTTCCCACCCACCCACCTTCTGGTCAGATATGTAAGTTTTATTTTCTTTCAGTCTTCTCTTCAGGGAAAATGAACATTTCCACAAGAAAAATAAATTTAGTGACACATTCTACGTCTGTACCCACCTCAGGGCTGTTTGGTTTTGCTTCCTTTGTGAATGAGAATAAGCTACTCTCTGGAACATGTAATAAAATCTTTTCTCAGCTGCAAGGAGTTGCAGACTTTAAGAAAATCCCACATAATGAAATTGAAACACAACAGATAGAAGACAGGCAGGCCTGTATGTGTGACTCAATTCTTTTCAGTTGTCACAGGAAAGGGCAAAATATAAGTGTTTTAAATGTAGCATCGTCATGTGTGTTTGTTTTATAATACAGTGTTCTCTGATCCTCTACAACAACCTTTTAAACAATGGTGCTTGCAGAATGAAACTGATGTCATAATTTTTTGCCTTTTTTTTTAATATACCTTTTATATATCTTTTATATACCTTTTATGTATCCTCAGTGCTCTTAGCATGCATTATTGTAATTCCTTAAGTCTGATAACTCAGCATAGTCCTGGTATTCTGTTAGGCCAGAAGACCAAACATCCTAGAGACCTCACAGTTGGAGGCCGGAAAACTGTATGCTATCTTGAGAAACCAAGGTCCTCTTTAAAATACATCCTGTAAATTAAGATTAGGCACATGCAGGGGGGAATTCTTCAAGATGGGGAGATATCACGCTATTCATTCAAGCCTCTCATTGGGGCATCTTTGTTAGATATGGTAATTTGTAAGGTCTATAAAATTGTACATGATCTATCAAGTACATTTCGGTGCATTCCACCTTGGCAAAGTGGTGCACCATAAGGATCCTTATCAAATACTGAAGTAAAAACCCTTTATCCCTTAACTATGTCTGACTCTTAATTTTTAGGGCCAAGGAAAAGGCATCAAAACAAAGTTTAAATTGTCCATTGCTCAAAATAAAGCCCACAATCCTGCAAGCCATTGCTTGTGCAAGTAATTCTAACACTCCTGGTGCACGAGTATAAGAAAATTATCTTGACTATTTTATAGAAGATAAACATTAACTCATGTATACTCTCACTGTGAGCAGGAAATGTTGGCTATCTGTTTGGCATTCTGAACCTTATCCTGACACCCAACAGCAACACTGCAACATAAAAGGTGGAACCTCCTGTGGATAAAGCTGAAAAAGTAAAGCTCAATTAAAGGAGCAGTAATAAAAAAAAATTACAGCAAAAACACTTCTCAAGTCTCCTAAATGCTAGGACTTCTGGTGAATTTGAAGTCTAGCATAAATAAATTCAAAGTTCACTAAATACAAGCCAATTTAACTTTAGTCTGTAACAACTCTTCCTTTAAGACAGCAGCTTTAGTACCTGAATATTAAATATTTAATAGTATGTAAACAATCACTGTTTTCCTAGAAATAAAACATAAGAATGGCCTTGGTTAGCCAATGCAACAAAGTTCAGACTTTTCCAAGACTGTTGTTAGGTCATGTAAAATCCAACAATACCAGCTGATAAGAACCTCCCCTAAAACCTCTATACGGGGCATAATATGAAAGTAACATTAATTCAATCTCTGCTTTCTCTCCTCTTCCTCAATCCTCATATATTTGTTTTCCAATTTGTATTTCAGGTTTTAGTGACCATTCAAAACTCAAAGGAAACTCAGTCAAAGCTGCTGACTCTTACTTGGTTTTGGCATTAAATCCACATAAAGCCACAAATGCCACCGAGTTTCAACACAGAACCAGAGACTTTCTCAGATCTCTTTGAAAGATTTACAGGTCTGTGATGAATTTGGGCTGGCATCTGGCAAACTACGATACCAGATGAGTCTTCCTGTGACTTCATGCTTTGCTAGAGACATCCAGAGCCCCACTTACTTGAAACATCGAGTTTCACCATGCAGTGCTGGAAGGACATAAGCACTGCCTTGCCAGGGACCCACACCCTCATCCCTTACCAAGTCACCTCCTGTACATACTTACATTTCCTCTGTTGATATAGACTGTGACTTGCCCCTCATCTCTGATCTCAGAAAACATAGGTGCTCCAACCAGTAGGTCTGACAAACCATCAGAATTCAGGTCAACTGCACATAAGGAGGAGCCAAAGTAAGAGCCCATCTGTAACCAAGTTGAGTCACAACAAAGCATTCAGTATCTGCCCACACACAGCAGGAAATCATATAGGTGTGGTTTTTGTTTGAGTTGGTTATTCTTTTCATTTCACATGGTAACTTGCTGCTTTATCACTCACAAGCACTCCTATAGAGAAAGCTTTATGAATAATTCTGGCAGAAATGAAAACACTGTACTATAACAGTGTACCAAGCCTGGATGTTTTAACAACAGAATAGAAGTTATACTCTGGGACATACTTAAGTGAGACACTTAAAGAGCTTTCTTAGACTAGCTTTTGCTTGTCAAATGCTTAAAACTAAGAAGGGGTGAAATGAATTTCCCAAACCAGACCTGGACAGTGATTATTCATGCCTAAAGTTCCTTGAAGTTGGGCACCACAGATGATCTGGGGATACCTTAAAGAAATAATGAAAGAAAGAAAGAAAAATAGGCAAGAGGCCATGAAAACAGGTATCTAAGACTACCTCTTGATTCTAAACTATCTTTCCCTATTCTATTTGCATTTATTTGTATAACTCACTGTCAAAGGGCATACTGGTTGTGCATCTTAATCATTGCCTTTCCTCTCATATACAGGCAGGTAAGTTGAAACAGAAACAAAGACTTTCAATAAAAGCTTTTCAGTTGATACAGAACAAATGTAAACCACTTTCAATTTTCACTTGCTATTACTTGATAAACTTAACTGCTTAAAATAAAGAAATACATTAATTTCACTTCATTATTTTTTTATATGGGTGAACATTGAAGACTATCTCCCAGCCAGCACCCACATTACAAATTTCAAAACACATTTAAACACAAGAAGGAAACCAAAAGCAAGAATGATATTTCACTCTTATTTCATTCACTTCTGCTAAGGTAACATAAGGAATACTCTTTGAAACCAACTACAAACTATAGCCTAAAAATTAAAAGCTACTTCAGCAGGAAAGTGGGGAAGATGCCACTTCGTATTGGAAATTGAGTGCTGTTTTCTACAAAGTAGGAAAATCTGAGATAAAAGGAATAATTATTTATGTTCTTGAATGCTTTTGCATTCCTCATAGGAGATGTGTGACCTCCGTACCTGTAAGTTAACATGCATGAACCCGAACTATTGGACATACTAGAAGATGGGCAGCAGCAACTCTATTCTATGTAGTCTGTAAGATTTAAAAGTTGCTAAATATATAATGCAATGGTGATTGAAGATTAGCATTTCAGTTTGTTAATGCAGATTTTTGTGCTTCTGTAGGTTTAAAGCTGGACCTCAAATATAATTTAATTCCAGTTATTTTGTAGCTTAAGTTCCCTTGTGGATTTTTTTGTTTATTTTTTTAATCCACAAAGGTTTCAGAAGAAATTTCTCATGGGTAAATATCTCATGGGTAAGGAACAAAAGTTATGAAAAAGCATTTTATTATGTATTCAGGCAGTTTTCAGGAAAAAGCTATTATTTACTTAACTGCAATATGGCATGTCTGCAGCATGGGTGAGTTCACAGTGTTCACAGTTCAGGTAAGAACCTGAAGTTTGCAAGATTAACATTTGTAAGAAGGTACTGGATTTTCTCTTTTTGTCTGAATTTGATTTCCTAGTTCAGCCTCCATTAATAAAAAAGGAAGGAATAAACTGGCCTGCTGTTCATATCTGCCTACCAAGAACATCAAAGCAATGAACTTTCACACCACTGGGGAGGATGTAGCATTTTATGACAGCTAATTTCCAAGAAGTGCTCATTGCTGAGCAGGTCTGGTTTCGCCTCTATCTCAAAACAAAACAATAAACAATAACCAAACAAAAAAAGTGATTTAGCACAGCCTTGTTTTTAAAATAAAATTCTCATTTGGAATAGATAATTTATAGAAGAAGATGCTAATGAAAAAGAACCCTGGAAGTACTTGAATGATGTAAATACTTGATTAGTTAAGTTACATGTAAGAGTAAAGCAATTAAATTGAAAGGGAAAAGGTTTTGGCTAAGACCTGGAAACTTTCTGATGGCTCTGTTTATTAGTTTGAGGAATAGTCAGGAGCACATCCTTAGAGACATTTAAAACTGAACAGGGAAAGAAATTAACAGGAAGCAATCAAACACAGGAAATGCGCTGGATTAACTGGGAGGTCTTTTCCTTTCAAGATGTCTGTAATTCTGCTAGAGCAGAGAAAGTAAAATTTTGGAGAGGCCCTAAAATACAAGTCAGTAGTTTATTTCATTAAATTTATTTCATTAAATTCAGTAAATTAGCATCTCCTATTTCAGGTAAGTTTTTTAATACTGCAACTGTGTCTTGCTGGGAAAAAAAATAATAAGATATAGTAACATTTCCAACCTGAGGATACAGGCAAACACTTTGGGTCTTCATGAGGGTAGCAGGTCTTCCCAGAGCCAAAAGCCTCCAGAAACCATTTTTCTCTATATTTCTTATCCCCCCAGAAGAACACAGGAGACCCCAGATAAGAGGTATCATTTAATCACTAAGTTATTCCCAAATAAAGCTCTTTTTTTTGTTACCTATAGCTAGACATACTGTCCATTTTGTTTCTCCTGCAACACAGCTCCAGTAAGCCCCCAAATGAAGAACACAAACTGCTGCCCATTCAAACACAACACCACACTGGGGAAGCTAGATCTCACTAGCATTCACTAAATTTCATGGAGGGGGAAGACAGTTCAGCTTTCAGACAGCAGTTTCAAGAAGAGAATGCAAGACTGATTTATAGTTGGAAGGAGAAATCATCATCTGTTGAGGCAATGAAACTGCTCCTCCACAAAACAGTGTAACTGCAATATCTCCCTCGTCACAACACAACACAGGAAAACAGATTGGGGCTTTGCATATTAAACTGAACTCCAGGTTACCCACATCTCCCAGTAACATCTACTAAGAGGAAACCTCTGCATCTAGGCTCACCTGGTACCCCATGTCCCGCATCTCAGAGGTACTGCTACAGTCACATAAAACTCAAGAGAACTATTACAATTTCCAGCAAGACCTTTTATTTCAGTCACATGGGCATTGAGCAGACATTGCGGTCATGACTGCTACAGAAGAAACGGCATACAGCTGATCTGTAAAATAGGTTTAGTTCTTCTAGGAGGATAAGAAGAAACAGGGTTTGCTGGACAACTTATGAAGGAGTGGAATGAAAATGATGCTCCAGGATGACTCTGCCATTATTTCCAACCCCCTCTACCCCTCTACTAATAGAAAACACACATATAAATGCTCACCTTTTTTCCTGAAGCCTGAAAAATCTTTATTAGAGAGCCTGATTGTCTGTCCGTTCTGAAAATATAAACCTGAAAGGTGAAAAAATAAAAGAAGTTAACCAATACTAACTATGAAGCACTTGTGCTTTCTAAATAATATCTAAATCATGATCATGACTATTTCCAGGATCCAACTTCATAGCCACTTTACTGGTCAGTCTTCTTTTAAAAGATGACACAGGGTTCGCCACTGTCCTGAAAAATCACAGGATTGTCATAAGAAACACTTGAATATTCATCTTGTTGCCTACTTTTTTTTTATTTGCTTATGTATGTGCACATATGTGCACTTAAACGCATCTAGCCAGGCAACTTTACAACTCTCAAATAAGTGGCATCTCGAGACTGTCTGGAAATAAGTAGGGCTGAGAATGCATAACCCTGCTCCCTTTCCCTTATCCAGCATTCCCTTATCAAGAAAATGTGCCTGCAAATACTGCATTGCAAACTTCATGATGCTTTAGGAACAGTCAGAGTAGAAATCCCAATCAGACTACCCACAACAATCCCACTGTTTCTGTCTGAAACAATTTCTAAATCAGAAAACTGTTCAAACACAGCCTATTCATTGCTCATTTCCACAGGAGAAACTGTTTAATCCGGAATCCTCAGGGATAAAATTATTGATGATTCAAGTTCACGAACACATCTTGTACCAAAATTTCAGATGTGAAGCACATGGCTTGTAGAAAGGGATTCCCTTCAACAGAAAGGCTGGTTCAGTCAGTCTTTGAGCCTCCTATGGCATTTGACAGGCTCCCTCCTAGCAGGTGCTCACACAGTTTGTAGGACAGAGGACCTCTTACTTCCAAGGCCTTGTGGAAGAGCCAAGCACTGGAATGTGGTGAGTTATTAACAGGTGGTGAGACAGAGTTCAAAGCTGTTTTCAGTCAAGAACACAGCACAGGTTTACTGTGGACAATTGCTCTATATACACAGGACTCCCTAGCTTATGCAGTGGCATGTTTAGCACCAACAGCATGTTGCCAGATGTCTCAACTCTAAACCCAGTCTTAAATAATGACAATCTTTGCAACTTTGGAGAAATGACCCAGTCTCATTAAGAATCTTGGCTTTAACTTAAGTGAAAAGGTGTGGCAATGCTAATCACTTTCTATCAGAGAAGTGGAAAAGATCAGCTTATTAGAGTATTTGGAAAGCACAACAGGACTGCCCATTGTAACATTCTATATTCAGCACCTCTTACCGAGACTTTGCTATGTGTTCCTGCTACCTGCATCCCATGCCAAGGGAGAATAATGTAAGCTTTAAAGACTAGAGCAGTAGTCTTTAAACTACAGAGCCAGGTGCTTTCTTGTGGATCTCTTGCTACCAGCTGTGTTTCCACACCCTCCTCCTTGTAGACAAATTAAATTGGTTCCACACAAAAAACAGCTTGGAAGGAAGGTGCACTGTAGCAGCCATAACAGAACATCTGGGATAAGGAAACTGCCTTTCTCATGCACATGTCCTCTCAGTAGCAACTGTGATGCTACTATATCCTGTATGCGCTAGTCATGCCAGATCAGGTGTAAATACCAAGTTCATCCTCTACTTTTATCCCATTTTCCCCACTTGCACTGCTATCCCAGGACATAGTCATTATCAAAAATAATCTGCCTAAACAGGATAGTGTTCCTGGTAGTGAAGACTTCTCACTGCTTGTTATGATTCAGCTACAGCTTATGTCACTAAAGAGCATGAAAACCAAAGGGAGGAAGATGGAAGGGGGCTGCAGGACATCTCTGCTCAAGAAAGTGATGACAGCAGGTCCCAAATGGATTGCATTTTGAAGAGAGACAAAAGCAGATCCTTTACATTCCTTCTCTCACTCTCCCCACTCCCAATTTTTTACACCTTTGGTTTAGAAGAATATAAGTGGTCACAGTGCTCACCTTCAACCAGTTTCTCCAACAGCACATGGATACTCAGCACAGGAGGACCAGGCTTGCCTAATTCACTAGCCACTTCCATCTAGCCATTCACTTGTTTACATCTTTGGGACATTGAACCTACATATGCCCACAGGAAGATCTTTTTTGTTTCCTCCCTTTTTAAGAGACTATCACCAAGATTTCTAAGTATAGCTGGCAAAAATCCCAGACTCTAATACACTAAACATCAAAGTATTATGAAGTTTAAAAATGGCATCAAATAATCTAACTTCATTCTAATTAGAGATGTTATCTTGAAGTAAATACTGAAATAATCAAATGTGTAAATAAAAGAAACAGAAGACAAGTATTTTCATTTATAGGAAAGTTTTAAGTAATACCTAAATGTAACAAATCCTAAACAAAAGCAGTGTGAAAGAGATCTTGTCTGTGTCTTATTAAAATGGGTATTGTAAGGACTGGGTGGGAAAGAGAGGGAAGAAGGGCGAAGGATGTGATGCATCAGGACGGACAGGTTGAGAAAATTTGACAACTTCTCCAAACTACCTCATCTCTCCCCTGCTCAGTGCTCAAAACTACCCTGCAGACAAAAAACTCTTGTCTTCTCTTACATGTTAGAACTGCATCAGTATTAGATTTCATGCACTGTTGCATCCAACCCACATTACTGTTTGATAAAGAGCCACACCTTTCCGATGCCTCCATCCTGGGGAGCTCCTCCTACAATATCAGTCGTAGTCGGCTGAGAGAAATGACCTGCTGTCACCGCATATCCTGAGTAGTAAAGGAAATAAATAAATAACATGACAGGAAATCAAATCAGCCAGACAGATCAGGCTTATAAGGCTTCCCTCCTCCTGGGCTGCACTTAAGAGTTCAACAACCTTTCTGCTCAGGATGCACCAATATTCTGTTCAAAAGTTCATGGGGATGGGAAGTGCGAGTGCACCCTCCAGTAACCTTCCAAAAGCTGAGACAAGAAAGCCATGTGTGTGGAGATGACCAAGGGACACAAGGAGCTCATATTGGCAGCAATTTGCCAACTGCAAGTCAAGAAAGGGAAGCAGTAAAACAGGAAAAGGTATACACAAAAAGAGAAAAGCGATCATATGACCACAGAGAAAGTATCACGTCAAAGAGCAACAGTCCCACTTGGATCAGACAGGAGTGTCCTCCTTTGGTTAAAATCACTGCCCAGGAAGGTTTGGAAAATCATGGTCCTTTTTGGTCAGGGGAGATAGATGAGGACATTAGGCAAAGAGAAGTCAATAGCTTAAAGTAGATAAAGATAAGTCAATAGCTTAAAAAGTTTTTTTTCTAGGCAAGAAGAAAAATGGGACAATATATCAAAGAAAATAGTATGTATTTGAAAGAAAAAGATCAAAGATTCAGCTTTATTTCATATATTAAAACAATATATAATAACTAAAAGATGAGTAGAGTGGCTTTCCTTCTAAGGCTCTTTCGTCTTTGCCTTGCTCTTTTACTACACATTATGAGGCCCTCATCAACATGGTAAACTCTATAATAATTCAAGTCTATTAGTGGCAAAACCTATTGATGTCTGCAAATAGGTAAACATTTACTCTTCATTTGGTTATCACCAAGCAGTATCTACAGAATGATGGGTTTTTAAATATTAAAGGTTAAGGGGACAATGAGAGGTCAGTGCAAGACTTTAGTCAAACAGTATCTAACTGCTGAAATGCCTTCTAGGTCTCAACAGTCTTAAGCACCTCTGATTAGGTGGAAGCCTTTAAATTAAGCATGTCAGGGACATTAGCTGGTTTTAGAGCAAGTAAAACCAATTGAGTTAAAGATGTACCTATATCCAAACCTTTCACAACTTCCTTCAGTTGCCAGTAACACATTTAGATTGTGTTATTTTTGTTGAAATAAATGCATCTGCAATACAAATTCTGTAATTAGTTACTGCACCTATTTTAAAGGCACATGTAAGCAGACATGCAGTTCAACTAGTAACAAGTAATTTGCCTGTTACAGGGCAAAGGCAAGAATGTTAAGAAGCTCACCACAATCCAATGTGCTGTTAAAATGCCTTTTCTATATTAGTAAAAAAAATTATAACAAAGTGTGGGGGGAGGGTGTTAGAACAAGGAGAGAAAAACTTAGTATTTTGAATGCTTCTTTGCTTCCAGATAAGTATCATTTTAATTCAAATATTCTTCCTTTCACACTTTTTATAAAAATACTCTATATCACCATAGAAACAAACACTACCAACTTTATAGTATCAAAGCCTTGAAACACATTGTTGGACAATTTCCTATTCACAGTGAGCACTAGAGAGCAGCTTACCAAGGTATGTGTACCTCCTGGCTATCATGGCATCATCATTCAGCTTGTAATACGTGTTGTCAGTGAGATTCAGTACTTTGACAGTTCCTGTCCAATAGTAAGATCCTGGTGCCCCCATGATGACAAGTTCCTACAACAGGAAAAAGGGAAGTGTGTGGGGAAAAGGGTAGAAAGAAAAATAACAATCAAAACTTTACACATTAACAGAGAGGGGACAGGACATTTACTTAAAACACCAATAACGTCTATCTGTAACAACCTCCATTCTGTGTGCATTTGGACAGTATCCTTCCTTCTTCCCAAACCTGGGGGTCACTGTACATACCCTAGTGACAGACTGCCCTTTTATAGTCCGCTTCTGCTCAGCTCTTCCGCTGCAACAGAAGACTTTCCTCAACCTTACTAACCATCAAGCTTATCCCTGCTAACATAGTTCTCCGAAAAGTCTCTCTACTTGCTGCCTTTCCAAATATCCTTCAGAAGACCCAGAGACAGAAGTACTTCAGCCCACCCAGAACCCATCACCCAGCTACAGATCATGCCCTGATGCTTGCTGACATGCTATACTAACCAACCAGGATGGAAACAACACAAAGGATTTTGATTTTACAACTATGAAGCTAAACAGCTGCCATGCACTCAACAAGCAGGGTTTGTGTTATGTCCTAGGTGGAATATTTTGCCCAGCTCTGTCATCAGACACTCTGGTCTTTGAAAGACAGCCTGAATATAGAGTTATTATAGCATCATAAAATGGCTTGGGATCATTACAGACAACCAGAGTGATGGAATATTTTAAAAGACCATAGAAATCAGGCACAGTTTCATCCAACATTCAAAGGTAGATGGTCATGGATAATGTTTTTGAGTCAAAATCCACAGTACATTTACATTCAAGAAAAATTCACAAAATGTTGTCCCAAAACACCCAGCATCCTTGCAAAAAACCTTGCTCCTGGATGTGGTTTTAAATACCTTCAGCAAGGGACCAAATTAAGCCTGAGGAGCATTAACCCCAGTTAATGTTCTTCATCCCCCAAGAAGACACATATGTGAAAAGCTGCTTTCCTCACATCTCCATTCAATGCAAAGCCATGGACTCCATCCTTGTGGGAAATTGCTATCATATCTGAGTCCCCTTCAGGTGATCAGTTCCAGTTGGGGGAAGATGTAAAACAAGGGATTCTTCTAATAAGACTACAGGGACAGGAATACAAAACCAACCAAAGAGCAGCATGTGTTTAGAAATAGCTTTTTCCTTGTTATGGGCTATACCTGTCAGGTTACTTACTGACAGGAAAAACTACCATCCACAGCACTGAATACAAGATAGAGGATCACCTGTTTGACCCAAAACACCATTTATCTGCATATCCTGCTGCCATTAGACTGAAGTGATAAAAGTTCAAAGGTATCTTTTGAACTAGGGTAGCAAGGGAGAATTTAAGCCTGGGAACAGAAACAGGCTGGGGAGAGCAGACAAGTCAGGAAACAGCTGCTGCTGGCTGAACATCCAGTTACCAGACAGTGCCCTTGTGGCAACATTGCCTGCCATCCCAGTTTACTGAAATGGCAGAAGGCAATTTTTAACTTATTTTATTTGTATCAGTCTGGACAGTACCTTCTGTAGATCAGTGCATATATATAATTAGGAGAGGGTATGTGTTCTTAAAAAATTTAAAATAAAAGCAAAACAAACAAGTGAAAAGGCCACAACCCTGAAACATTAACGAAAGAAAAAAAATCCAAGTATAAGGGAACAAATTAGTTATTGACAAAACTGAAACATGGCTGATAGACTTCTGTCCAGGAAAGAATGTGGTCAAGTATTTAGAACAACTGTGGTGCATATATTCTAACACTTTTTTTTCCCTCTATCTTTCTGCAACAAAGAACTGTAGTAGAACTGAAAAAAAGTGTTTATCTTCTGTATGCATGTGTATGTATGTGCATTATATTCATGCACAGGTACACATACATAAACAAAATGATTCAAGAAAGACTTTTACATCATCACTTACAGTAAAGAGCTAATGACAGAGGAAAAACCTCTATGCAAGTTTTGGGATGTACATAATAGGAATATTCCCTGAAGACATTTCCAGAGTCAATTCATTTATACTTGTCCACAGACCTTGAGAGACACATACACATACATATGAACCACTGCGCAGTCACTGTGCAAGAAACAGACACCTGAGAAACTAGACAAGGCAGAAGGGTATTTGCTAGCAGGAAGGGACCATTCTCAGCACTCAGCCCACTGTCCAAGCCGTACTTCGGAATCTCCTCCTGGAACATGCAACAGGGGAGCCACTTACCACCCCCAAGCCTTCCATGCATGTGCCTCAGCTCACCTCAGTGAAGAAGCCTGCGATCCCTGCCTGGCATGAACCATGCTCCTCCCCATACTTCTTCTTGTACTCTGGATGGAAGAAGGGAAGAAAACAGTGGTCATCCCTGGCACAGCACACACTCTTCACCTAAGCCACCTGCATTGCTACTCACACAGCCTGGAGACACACCAACATGCAGAGCTCCTCGGTTTTATCAGTGGATCAGCCACCAAGGTGCACCATGCAGCATACCCACCCACATCAGGGAGTATCGCAAGGAGCCAGCTGGGGAGAGAGGCCAGAATGCTCCTACAGAGACGCTAAACAAGCAGTACCACTGTATTATGAAAAGAGCAGCAGCATCGCTCCAGTAAAGGTACATTAGAAGAGGCTTCCATCTGTAGCAGATCACCATAGCTCGGAAGGGAGGAGCAAAAAGTGATGCACATGCCTGTGTGCCACAGACTCTGCTCTAGGGGGTTTAACTCTCAGGCCCATTACTACCTCAGAGAAATAAAGTGATATTCCCCTAAAATGACAGTCATCAAAGCCCCCAGAAACACTTCTGGTGAGGATGCTTCAGGACACAAGCTTCAGGAAGAAAACAGTGACTGAGGAAAAACCATGTGTTTCTACATGATCAGACAACGGTCTCTTTTGCAGAATGTTTAGATCTGCTGCTTTTCATGGCCATGTGCTCAGAGCTCCCACTTCACAGGGAACCCAACCACCACCTTACAGCTTTTGTTTGTGGCATAGCAATCATTTGCCCTCTCAAACCTGAGGAATTTTTACTTTATCTTTTTGATGATAAGAAAAAAAATATTTCTAGGAATACTTTAAGTTCACAGTGAGGAACAGGAAAAAGAGGAAAAAAAGAAAATCACTTTCCACCCCACCTTAATTCAAATAGTTTCATCTTGGAAGTATTTAAAACTTACAGCTGGATCAGAGCCTTTCCAATTTTTTTCCAGAGCATTATTTTCAAGTATCTACCATACTATCACTACTTCCTGTATGTTACAGTAATTCACGTCCAGAAACAACTTAACATATAACCTGATAACTGCTAAACTTTTTAATACTTTTTTATTTTAAGCCTCATTAACTCATCGCTAAATGATAAAAATTATAATGAAAATGATGAGAAAATGCCTCTGGAACCAAGCAAGTTTGGAGTTCCATTTTGTCTTATTGAAAATCAGAAGGAATTAATTATAAAAAATACTGCCTTCTTGCAAAATATTTTATGTAGACATACGTACACACACACACATCATTCTCCCTTTTGTACTACATGCAGCCTCTTCCTAACATCATAAAGATGTTCAGAATTTCAGACATTTGCTGAGGTCATACCAGTTGCACAGGGAGAAGTTCAGTTGGAGACACCATGCAGAATAGAGACTTGATCCACAAATTACAGTCCAAATGCCCAACACTCTTGGCCAAGACAGGGTCCTGTCAAAGTGATATGCACCCCAGCAGACCAGAAGCACAGCTGGGTGTCCTAGCGGTAACGCATGACAATTCCACTGAAAACTGAAGCCCGTATTAGCCCATTGCTATTCAGCAAGTGTTGGGGTTCTGAACTGCTAACTCTCCACATACAGATTCTCCAGGCAGTACTTGCCTGGGGAAAATATTTTTTTATCAATGTGAACTTTTTTTTTCATTAAGAGAGCCAAGGAAAGGAGATTCCTCCCTCCAGCATTTCCTGAAAAATAATTCTGTGCATGTCCTAAAAGCCTTGCATTCACTATAGCAGGATCCCCACCCTTGCATGATGCAATGAGGAAGGTCAAAGCCCATTTGGAATGAAATCTGGTGAAAGATATCAAGGCTAACAAGAAGGGCTTCTTCAGATACATCAACAACTAAAGAAAAGGATACTAAAGAAAATGTAGGTTCCACGGCTGAGTGGAAACAGGGACCCCTTGCAACAGAAACTGCAGAGAAGGCTGGAATATTGAATGGCTTCTTTGGCTGCCTGTTTCGAAGTCTGGGGTGACATTTGCTTTCTTCCTGTCTTCAGGCTCTCTTTGGTTCAGTCTTCACTGCCAAGGCCATGACGTTTCACAAGTGGAAATATAAGCATGGAGGCCCAAACACCTCAGACATCGGGGCTGGTTGAGAATTTAAAGCTCTAGTGACACAGAGGAGAGATCAGCACACCAGTTTCGGGGGGAATCAAGATAGGTGTAGTCCTCCCCAACAAGCCAGCAGCCCCGTACAGACAGACATTGGGCTCCTGCATTTCTGCCTAACCCTTTCAGCACAAAACTACCCCTTCCTTGTCTGCTCCCCTAACTCACATCTGCAGTGATGTACACCTGCCTCCATATCCAAGCAAGATTCCTTTCCATCCATGCACCCATGGCCAAGGGGTGCCATTCATCCTAGATGGTCACATCCCAGCATCACAGACTTCTGTCTGCTCCCTAGAGCCACTCTGCCCCTCCCAAGCAATAGATGAGCCCAAAAGGGATGAAAACCAAGATTGCTTCTACCTCACCTCCACTTCAGTGCATGGTAGTGACACCTGTCACTCATACAACATAGCCAGCCAGCCAGCCATGAAATAAAGGAACCAACTAGATGGGAATTGTGCAGTTATTGTATCAGCTCACAGTTTTTGTACGTCTGAAAAACAAACTTTGCATGATTTTAAATTGATTTGTTTTCACATAGCTCCGGGCAATAACTGCAGTCAAGGACAAATTTGCTGCTTCTACACTTCTTTGTTCTTTCTTGTCTGTGTGCGGACTGCTGTGCATTCCTGATGACACAGACTGCAAGCCATGAAACTGCTGCAGCAACAGCTGACAGCAAAGCAGCATGATAAGGTTGAATCTGGAGGAGGTTGCAGCCTGTGCAACTTCAAAGACATGCCATGAATAATACATACAGGAAAAAAGAGAAGATGGCACTGGTTTTTAGCCAGGATGATCTCAGGTTACAAGAGAAGTGAGACAGAGGAAGGAGTAATTGAATAAAACAACACACAACCAAAAAGAATAAACTTTGATGTGCAACAATTCTGAAGGTAAATGCCCCTGAACTTTTTCTTTGAATAAAACTCTCTGCCAGTCTCTAAGCAAACTTCAATGCCATAACATAAACTAAGCTACAGAGTACAATAAAATTATCATTCTCAAAGATGTAAACTATCACATGTGCTGAAAGCTTTTTGTATTCTATCTTACAGTATTTCACTACTCTAGGAAGAAACAGTAGTAATCTTTCTGACCTGGCATTGTGATACTGAGTTTCCACCACAAAGCAGGGATGTTTTGATGGCTCCCAGAAAACCAAATGTGGTTTGGACCTGTGGGGAAAATTACTTTTTGTTTTGAATGCAAGGAATATGAGCATGTGCTGTTCCCCTTATTTACTAACCAAAGGGATCATCAGTCTTCCCCACTTCCATCATCAATTCTTACCACGAAGGAGTAGGAAACCATTCCAGTTCTCCTCATCAGCTGGACTGCCTCTCACAGTACACACAAACATCCTTCTTTGTAAACTGAATGCACTGCGGGAATGAAGAGGCAGCTCCGTTTTTTGGAAAGCCTTTAAAACTATGGGAAAATTAACCAATTGAAAGTATTGCCTGGAAAACTGTGACCTCATACATCAGCTATACCATATCCAGCTCATCTAAACCAAATTAGTTCCTACTTAGAGAGACTGTATTTAACTATTAAGTTTGCTGCTGTGTTCTAATTATCTCTCAATTCCAGACTTCTGTCAGCCCTTTCAGGGAAGCCAGGCAAGAGTAAGATGGATTGAGACTATTATGCTGTTGCACCAGTGCCATCTAGTCTGGAAATTTCCATTTCCTCCATGGATGGACACTGACGTGCACTCAGCTGGCCTGCACCCTTCACCTGTTGAGGCTTATCACCTTAGCTGGACTAAAAACAAGGTTTCTGGAAGCAAGCATGCCACTGTCTACCCCTATTTGCACATGGCAAGATACAGAGAAGGTTGAGACACTGTAATCTTGTCAGGCAAAGGCATGTGTCCTAGTGCAGCGTTTGCAGCCACAGGTCTGGCAGCCTCCCAGCAACAGCCACAGAGGCCGTCAGTGCAGAAGCTCTTCAGACTCAATGCTTTGCACTAGCAAAGTGTCATGAGGAAAATTATTCTGCTTCTTTCAGAAAGTGAAGGGAAAAAAGTTACAAGGATGACTGCAAACTTATTTCACAGCAAACCTTAAACAATGAACTCCTCTGTGTGTGTGGAGCTTGTTTTATTGAAATTTAAAGAATCAGGAGTAAAAAAATGCAGCCATTCCTTGTGACACTGTGATTTCATGTCTGATGGGGTGGGGGGCTGGGTGGAAATCAGTCCCAAATGTTCAATTTTCACTTTACTATGCAGTGAAATTAAGCCAGCATAGTACTGCATCAACCCTGCCAACTTTCCACTGGCTGCTCTACATGTACTAGGCCCACACATTTCTATTTTTTAGCAATTCCTGGCAAATATCCCATCAGATTAACAGCAGTTTTATTCCAAAAACATGACGCATAGATAAACACAAGTGATTCTTCTCTTCCAGAAACCACATCCCCACCATGGCTTCAGGCAGTGCAGGAGCAGTACCAAAGGTTCAGAGGGAGCCCCGGTGGCATTCCTGCATGTGCACTATGTCCATAAAGTTAGTATCAGATGATTTGCAGTGTATGACATGAGTGTGAGGACTTATCCTGATTTTGCTGACACTAACAAGGAGGGCAGAGAGGCAGAGAAGGGCAAATACAGTAGAACAGTACCCACAACAGGAAGGCTTACATAGGTTATATGTACTCTGCTGCACAGCAGCTAGCATGGCTGGTACAAGTCCCTCAAAACTTCTCACATATCAAATAATGACCAATTTCAGGGCAGAAAAACATAAATGCACAACTGTTTGCCATCTCCAAAAGGTGTGTAGGTTTGCAATGGCAGATTCCTAAGCAAAGCCCAGAGGGAGATGAGGAGCCACCTCAGAACAGTGAGCATGAAATGGACACAGTTCTGTCACAGACCTGGCTTTACAGGCCACCAAGCTAGGACCTAGCCACTCGATAGCAACAGAGAAACTTGCCGGGACATTCACTGCCTTATCCCTCTCCAACTTACTAATGCCAGCAGCAAGCCTGCTGCTGGCTGCTGCCAGCTATGGACAGGAGGGCAGACGGTTAAAAGCAATTAAGTAAAATCAGAGGTCTTGCCCACAACAAACCCTGCTGTGTTTTGTCCTCCAAACTTGCCCACTTCCTCAGGCTCCTACAATGAAGAAACAAAAGAAAGGAGGAAGCAAGGATGCTTTCCCCAAAACATTCCTCTCAAGGCCAAGAATCTTAGGAGATACCATATCTTCTACCTAACAATACATTTGTGCCTCTAATTCAGTTAATTGCTCTTGGCCAAGGAGACTTTGTCTTCTGAAGTCTTCAAAAAATGGAAACATGATATAAAAGTCTCATGCACTAGAGAAGGAGAAATTAAAATGATGGCATATGGGATTTGGTGCAGAACCAAGAGGCACAGCCACCCACGGCTCAGAGCTGGAGCCCTCCCTCTGTATCCACCTCAAATCCAGACCTTAACACAGCAGCAATTTAATATGAATTGTTGCAGAAGTACCCCAAAGTGAGGAAAGTAACCCTCCTCCCTGTCCCACATCCCAATCCTCTGATAAATGACAATATAAAAATGGAAATGTTTCCATAAGATAGGCAAATTGGTTCATGATTGCAACATAATTCAGGATTTTTATTCCATGTCACAGTGAAGGACAAAAGGCCAAGCTCATAGCAGTATCTTCTCATTATTTACCTAAGGGGAGAGCTGCTGCCTCAAAACACAATTCAGAAACTTTTTATTCCTCCAGTAAAATGCAGCCATGCACTTCACCAGCCACAGAACCCAGTCATTATGCTATTCTCCCAACTTCATCTAAAACCCAACTGCCACCACAGCTGGGCCATGAGGCAGTCACATGTTAAAAAAAAAAAATCAGTAGTGAAGGTTATTGTCTTATTAGAAGCATAGCAAGGGATATTATAAGCTCCACTCCTGTCCTGACTCCTTACCTTCATAGCAGGGCAAGAGCTTCCTCCCTTTAGACTGCAGGTTAGCAGGAATGATGTTGCAGAAACCATGGGGCAAGATGTACTCTGTCTCATAGTAGATGTTTTTCCAGCGGTGTGCACATGCCTAAACAGATCACATAACATGGGTTATTGGTCCAGAGTCACAGGAGATCACACTGACCAAGGCAGAGCATGCATGAACAGGAGCACTCAGCATCACCTTCACCCCACAAATCCATTGTACTCTCCTTACATTCCACTGTTTCTAAAATATCTTCTCATTGTTACCTTCTGCAGCTCAGGACATTGTCTGACCTGGCAGCTCAGATCTCAGCCTTCATATGTACATAACTAGGAAAACAAGAAGTCTCAGAGCCTATGATGGAAATTTCAAAATCTCTGACTGTGCATGAATCCTCGCAGACAACAAAGCTTTTCTAACTAAAGATGCACTAACATAACCCAGCAAAAGGTGAAAAACAGGAATAAAGACACTGAGAATACTCAGAAGGCTAAACCACCAAATGATGCATGTGAGAGTCAAAGGTTGGCTTCCATTGGGAAAGGCAGCTCTGCGCTCTGGTGACAGATGTGCTGAGCCTTGCTTAATGGTAGTAAATTTAATTGAAAATGCCAAGGATTTTGTAGCAACAAGAGTGGCAACATTAGCCAAGGTGCAGACAAGCTGCAGAGCTTTATAGTGAAGAATGAGATCATCCTGAAAAACAGGACTCACCAGACACTTGCTCAGTACAACTGCCACACACAGGCACACATGCAAGCAATGTAGAGCCTGGTTCACAGCTTCTCAGAACCCATTTGCTCCAAAAACTAACACTGCATTGCTGCCAGTCAAACCACAAGTTAGCTTCTGCTCAGGATTTATTTGGAATAAAAGAAAAGGAAATGTGAAACAGCAATGGCTTTGAACTTAGCACGTGCCAGACCATATCTCCAACTGGTCTGAGTCTACACTTAAGTCACTGTAGATGTGTCAATTTATATCATTTAACGCTTAACCCCATGACAACAGACCAAGACTCTATGCTACAAATCATCTCCACATGCTTTCATCTTTTCCTGGATGCTTTGCATCAACCCCCTCCACAAATCCCATATTTAACCTCATCCTCCCCAGATGAGATACCCTCCATCTTCCATTTCTGTGTGCTACCCCACTTTTCTGCCTCAGCCTCAGCACCTCAGAGCTGCCCATAGGAGCAGCTCAACATTGTTCAAAACTATATTCACTCATAAAGCAGGCACAGCTGTGTCACCTCTCCACTAAAGGACATGGGAAGTGTATCGGCCACTGAGAAGCCCAAAATTCAATCCAGCCATCAACAGATATCAATATACTTATGTCCAAAGAGATATAAATAGGTAATACTACTCTCAAAGAGCAAAATCAGTTGTGCAAAACCTGCTCTACTGTTAGCAGTGCTACATTTGATATTTATTGCTTTCCTAACTTCCCGTGCTCAAAGAGAAGCACATATTTCCACATATGGCTATCACAGAGGGACAGTGAGGGGCTCTGGGGGCTGCAGAAATTTTTGCACCACACTGCATGCTGCAGGCTGCCACATGTGATGCAAAGAATCCATCTGAGGGCACTTGGCTGCACAGCCAAATGCATGTGAGAAGTACAATAAAGAGAAGCTTTGGAGACTCCTGTATGCACTTTGAGGAGGCTCAATTATGATTTCCATCCTCATGCACTACTCATTCAATATTCAACAGCAACAGATAACCAACATGTGAAATGTTCATTTTCAGCAAAACCAGGAAATAGCTTCTCTCCTGATGGATATGTGCTGTGAGAACGAATATACACATTCACAACCATTGTAAAGACAATACCATAAATACACATACCGTTACAGCAACAGTGTTGTCAATCCCAACTCTGGATATAAACTCAAATAGAAAGAGACCAAGAGTATTTCTTTTAATTTTGGAAAGATAAAGAATTCTGGTATTATAAATTCCTTGCTATTTTATATTTCAGAAACTGCAAGACACTCACATAAATTAACCTACTAGTTAATCTCTCTCAGAAGAGTACAAACAATGGAGTCAGGGAGAACAGCAGCATTTCATCACAAGCAGGTGGCTTTGCTCAGGAGTAAGGTGCAGAGGCCAAAAAATATAAAACAATATAAGGAGAGAAAAAGCTGCTGCTGGGTAAGAAGTATGTTCAAAATCAACTGGAGGCTATGGGCTCAGTCTAGCAATTCTGGGCACACTTAAACCAGTCTGTTAAGTCTTGGGTTAATGACCACTTTTCTGTACCTGCATCATGATGTATATTCAGGCACACTATAGTTCAGCACTGACTGCCTTAGTCTGCAAACCTTCAAGGGATGAACTCTCCTTGATTACCTGAGTTAGTGCTTCCCCTGACTTTCCTGTGCTACTGCTACAGAATTTGACATTTTTACAATGGACAGGAGTCCAGCAGCTCCTCTTCCTCCTCAAAACTCATTTCTCTGCAGCCAGACAACCAGCACATTTGTCTCCCTCCCACAACACCTCTGATTTTGTTTTTTTCTGTCTTCTCAAAAGCATTTAGAGTTGATTACAGTTCACTGTCACTCAACGTTTCCAAGGCAAGGTGATGTGGCTACAGGCTTCCTTCTCTGGCAGGAACAGCACATGTCTGAAGAGGTCATTGGAACAGAAGTGAGTCACCTGAATTTGAGGCAATTGCAAACAACTGACAGCCTATGCACCCTATTTTAGATGCAAGTTATAGGTAAGTCCCTGTGCAAAAAGGAAACCATGAGCATACTCTGGTGCTCAGCAGCTGCTGCTGGAGTACAGGTTCCAGCTCTACAACACAACAGGGGAGAAATAATGCAAACCCTTGAAGCAAAATAAAATGCTTCCGAGCAAAGCAAGATGAGATATCTATTGATGGTCAACACTGCAGTACTGCAATATAATGAATAGGACATTTCAGAACTGCTGACACTTGGCTCTTTTGCATATTGTTGCAGACACCAGCTTTGCTCCACTGGAAGAGCAACACAATGACAGAAGTGGCAGGTGTTTAGGAAGAGCAAGACTGAAGGATGCAGCTTATCTCCCAGTCACACTGCAACACCCCGGTTCCTCTCCCAACAAAAGTAAAAGGAGGATTTTACTGTTTCAGTTTGGAAAGAGTGGGCAATCTCAGATGTATTATTGCAGTACTGAGGTTAATGCAGACTGACTGATAGTATATCCAAGGACAAGAAACTTTCTCATTCAATCTTAGTCCTACATTTGTTTATATCCTCACTGTTTGATGCTTTACTATTTAATCCATCACATAAACACCAAATTCTGGTTTAGTAACATCCTGGCACAATATGGGCTCAAACACAATCCACCTTTTACCAAACACCAACTAAAGTCCTCTGGCATGCTCCTCACCTTCCGTATTGCCCCCTTGCCACAGTAGCTGGTAGTCTTATCAGGCAACTGGGGAAGGCTGATAAGAAAAAAATTTAGGCCACTAAGCAGCTACAAAACAAAAGCATCAACATCTTTATACAACCGACAATTAAACTGTGTGACTAGTAAATCTAACACAGGATGCCAAGAGCATGAATATTTCACACAGTCAACTACACTTGTTTATGGAAAAAAAAGCCAATCCACCCAGGGCTACTGACCAGAAAGATATTACTCTGATTTTAAAGAATTCCTGGAGGGGTACAGTAAATAGAGCCGTAATGTCTGACAATATAGACTCTACACACTCCTAACTAAAGAAACACACTCACATTATCTAGCAATTAAAAAAAAAAAATGGCAAATAGAGCTATGAAGACATATTCAGACACATCTTCTCAGAAAACCAGTTTTTCAAATGGACCTCAAGGAAAAGCTACATTTTAAAGAAACACTAATCCTTAAAATTAGAAGAGCACACGTATGGAAAACCATCTGTGGGAAAATCACAACTCTTTTGCAGTAAAAACTACTCAAAACAGAGAGCAATAATGACCTGAAACATCCAGGTAATTTCCTTCCACAAAGGAATCTGTATGCATTAATTTCAGGCTCTGTTTACACACAGATGCGCACAGATGTATAATTAGTAGTTTAAGACTTTGGTGATAAATAATAAGAAGAATTATACAATTAAATAGTCTCCGGCATCCAGACATGGTCTACATGGTGAGGAGCAGCATTATCTTGTCAAATGCCTGGATGAGGATTGTTTTAAATCAGTGTCACTTGTGGAGACATTTTACCAGCCTAAGCTGCACTGAAATAAGCATACTAACAGCTGTGTATTTCACTTTACCTACATTTCACTTTTAACCTGTTTTATGAGTGAAATTTCTACCCCCTCAGCCCTAATCCAGGACTGCCCATGTCTCTCACCCTTGTAGCCTCCATTCAGTCAGCCAGCACCCAGCTTGGCAGCTGCTTGACTTTCTGGCCCACCAGCATTCCCTTCAATTGCTGCTTTCTCTAGGGAGATGACCCCTAAGCATCAGCTGCAACCTGTTTCCCTTTGAACAAACTCACTATTCTTAAAATAATAGTTTTGACAACAAATTAAGAGTTGCTTAAAAAAATGTATGAACAACCTTCTAAAAATTAATTAGGATGAATTTCTCTATTTCAGCCTGATGACTGGACAATGAAAAGGGTGTCTCAAGGGTAGTGTTATCCTGATAAATGCAAGTTACTCCTCAGTTGTCACACACAACTGAGCACATACAGCTCAGGATACACCCTGAAAATATGAATTGCTTGCACTAGCATGAATGCCTTATTTTTGTCCTCTGTTGTATATGTTTACAGTGTATTTTATTTATGCTCTTCTTTCTCCCTTCCTCCTCTAGTCCTGAACATGTTTAAAACATCCAAGAAAAGTAAAGGTAGCCCCTTATCACCCTAACAAGGTATATACCAAGAGAGACGAGACAAAAAAATATCACAATACTCTGACAGAAAGGTATCAAGCCTACGCGCTCTCCCATGGGGAAGTCGGTGCACAAGGATTTGGGGCATAAGCACCCGTACACTAAGCACATATTAAAAAAAAAAAGTCTTTGAGGGAAGCAGGTTTGTCCTCTTGCCTTTTACAGGTGATTGGTACAGTAATCACTGCACAAAATCTTTCTCACTAGCTGCTTTTTGACAGTATGATGTTACATACAAGGGCAGTCCTCTGTATCACTGGAAAGATGGGGCCAACTGAAAGTTTCCTATTCACAAACAGTGCTGTTTAGAATTAGACTGCTGTCAAGGGTATTCTGATACAACCTTGATATTTGCCTGCCACATATAATATGCACAACATTTTGCTGCAAATTACCTTTTAGTTCTATTAACTTCCCTGCAGACATACTCACTCAGGTAGACAGTCAGAACCCAACCATGGATGTCTATACAAGCAATAAATGTAAAATCATAATGTAAAATGCATTCTAGAAAGGGTTTTGCCCAGGACTCTTTACAGTATCACAGGAAAAGTTTCATAGAGAAATACTGCACATCCTAAGGATCACATCTGCTCTCCTTGTCCCGTCTATGTGCACAGTAACCACACTGAAAACAGTAAGTCAATCCACACACAGTTAAGACATCTCTATTTGTAACTCTTCTACCTTGTCAATAGGAAATTAATATAGATAAATGAAAAATATGGCCACAAAGAGCAATTTACATTTTTCCCTGTAAGTTTTGAGACGCAATTAATATGCTCAAGGAAAATGTATGCTTTCATATTTCCTACATAAACACAGGCAAAGTACAAAAAGAACAAATTAGTAGAATCCCAGGTAAATTGTATTTATTCAGTTCAAAGATATAAAACCTCAGATTTAGGAGGAAGTCCTTGGCTAACACAAGTCAGGCATGATGGCTTGGAATCCTCCCTCTATAAATCACATCCTCTGGCTGGGGCTCACTTCTGCTTGAAGCAAAGGACTACAGAATCTGCTGTCTCTTACTCTGGACTCCATCAGTCACTGCCAAACACAATCCTGATGTGCTTAGTCAGGAAGCAGCTACATTTTTAATGAGATCAAAGAATAGTATGGACTTACCAGCACACTTCCACCAGCCTTTGGCTGTCTAGCTAGGCTCACACCCATCCATTCATCATCTCTGTCTTCCTTACAGGTCTTTCCACAGAGCATGCCCCGAGAATTGCCTATAGAAAAAAAGGGAAAGACAGCAAGGCAAGGAGATTTGAGTTTTAAATACCTACCAAAGAATCCTGACAAAAAAAGAGATTGCCCATCAAACATTTGACAATGCTTTTCTTTCCCCCTGCATCCTGATTATTTATTAGTTCTTGAATGCTTTAACTGGGGCAATGTTCTTACTCTTAAGTGGCACCATACACATCAACAGCTGAGGACAGACCCTGCTCCCAATAGCCAGCAGCTATCACACTATGTTCACAGCTCTACTTAAATGAACCATCAAACCATTAAGTCAATGGGAGAGGTATCAGATTGCCTCCTGAATGCAATCTTGAAAATGAGATCAGGGGCACTTAAAAAAAATTAGACTGAAATCTGTAGTCCTGTCAGGCAGCACTCATTAATCCATGACAACTCACAATCTAGTAGAGGACAAACCACTTAGCCAAAATGCGGTCTTAACACATGTAAATTTCATGAACAGAAATTCTACTCGGTGTAAGTACAAATATATGAACAATGCCTTTTTTTTTTAATAAAGGCAGGAAAAGCAACATGTCACCAAGAAAACCAAAGTATTAAAATGCTTCATTCTTTACCATCATTATCCAGCAGGAAGTTCTAGATCATAATTTCACTTTAGGCCTCCACCTTCCCCTGCCTCAGACAGTTCATCAGAGTAACTGAAGTTAACCCTGATCCCATGCAATGGCATACAAGCGGTCTCACTGAGACCACTTTAGTATAAAACATAAACTCAAGAAATTATTTGCTGTATTATGAGGGAACCTATAGATCATCACATTACCAGTAAAACCACATATCATGAGCCCATCACTGCATTGCCTGAGGTCATCTCATGCACTCTGACTTCAGCACTGCCTGGAGCAAGCAGTAGCACTCCAAAATACTTACACAGTCACCAACATGCTGAAAAGTCACACTGAAGCAGGTGAAAAAAAGACAGAAGCTTAGGTTTAGCAGAGAAAAATCCACATTAATTTGGTTACTCCCTGTAAAGAGCAAGCAAGGTCACTGAGAGGACACCAGCACCAGTGGGATGTTATTTTGTAATGCTGAACAGAATACAACACTTTTGCTAACAGTGTTCAAAATCCATCTGGAAAGGCTGATGGCTGCCTCTCAATATTTTTGGGGCCAATTTGAAGTTGGAAGAAGGACTGCTGGCCATGCAGTTTGGATTTTTTTGGTTGCCTCCTGCTGTCCCAACATCATAACTACCCACCTCTCCCCATATCCAGCTCTGTGCATCTTCTGTCAGGGTTGGTATGGACTCGACATTTAAACACTGCTCCTGGGGACTGAACAGAGGTGCTGTATTTAGATTCTGCCTTGGGAGCACCAACCAAGACCCTGGAAACCAGAAACAAAGCAACAAGTGATTAATTTCAGGAGGAAAGGAAAAAAATCAACAAGCACCACCAAGGCTCACACTGCAAGAGCTTCACTAGACAAAAACACATTTCTCAGCAGCCTTGTAAAACAATGACAGTGATTCACAAACTGAAAACACCATACACAATAAAGGCAGTAAAGCCTTTGTGCTTCTCCACAGTGAAGGCACAAATATTTTTAACAAATAAAATTTCCATTAGGATTGTACCACATTTAAAGTGACACACCCTCACCACATACCTCCCAAAAGCTTTTAGGATAGTATTAGGAGCACCACAACATCTGCATCCGTTTTTCCTCAGTTTTAGCTACACCAACCCAGAACTGATACACCCACAAGCAGATAAAATCTGAACCTCCTGCTGGCTGCAGTCTTGCCAGGCAGACCAAGATTTGTAAGCTTGTTTAGAAGGTGGAGGCACCCCATTCTCAGAATATCTTATATAATTACATCATGAATAAACAACAGCAAGAAATCAAACCAACAATACAAGCATATCTCTTCCACAATACACTGCTATCAACATTTATCCTTAAGGCTACGAAGACTTTACCTGGATCCCACATGAGATCTAGTGTTTCTGGGAAGCACCAATGGCCTACTCTGCCTCGAAAGAAAAATGGTCAGCACTTTTTAATCACTTGTGCTAGGATCTAGTTAAACTCTTTAACAACCAGGCTTCGATCCTCTCATGCCCTAAGGGATGCTTTTTGAGGAGGATTACAGGGGAAGCACAATTATTAAAGGACAAATATTTCACTGTCTCCTCATTAAAAGGACAATCTTTCTCAAGTGGTTGTGATCCCAAACCTGGGCAGGTGAGGAGGAAGAAGGAGGTTAACCAGGAGGGCAGATCCGAGGAGAGCAGTGGGGAGCATCAAGTAGCTAACTAACAGTTCTGCAATTCTCTTGTACTGTCACACATAACAGATCTTCTGAATGTAGAAAAATCCTCACTAAAGTTAAGCCCAGGGCTGGAACTAAGGGCGACCATCTCTAAAAGGCTCTAGAAATCCCCTGTGCAGACCCAGGCTGCTACCTGGGAGGCAGCAGCTGACCAAGGAGACACTGCTCTTGGTTTAGCCACTAAAGAGTTGTTGGTACAAAGTCAGTCTGCATACACAACTCTCTCACTCACAGATGGACAGCCCAGCACCAACCCTCAAATGGATGTTTCCCCTGTTCTTAACAACTTTTCTTTAACAACTTAACAACCCTCACCCTCCAATCTAAAGCTCCACTCCAATCACCACTCATCATTATCATCCCAGTACACACAAGGAGACCCAAGGCACAAGGTGTGCACTTCTCCAGGGCCAACCTGAGTCATCCAAAAGAGCTTCTCCTGCATCAGAGCCTCATCTATACACAACAGGAGCACAACTCCGCTCCTGACACACTGCCTTGGATGTTGGATGCAACAAAACTGTCCTGTGGCACCTGATACATTGACAAAAACATGAGAAACCCCTGTGTTAAGTGACCATTTTCTCTGAGGTTTTATCGGCTAAACTGTTTCATTTGGAGAATTCTGATGGAATTGCACTCTTGCACTCTGTAACATATATCATGCTTTCAAAAGTGAGGAGAATTAATGTCCAAAATACTTAAATTGCTAAAACCTACAAAGGCTGCACACTTGGGGAGCAAGTGCAAAGGAGCTTGAAAAATAGCTCTAAATGGAAATCCTATTAGGCAGGCAGCAGATATAAAATCAAATGCCAGTCATTTCATTACACAGGCAATGAATGCATAACATTCACTTACTCACATTCATGAGATCTAACAAAAATAAACATTACTAGCTTAAAGAGTTACAGGTTCAAAGTGCAAATTTGAATGTTTCTGTGACCTGTTATAACAGTAAGATAACACAGGTCACACTGAACTTCAGTTTAAAATAGGTTCTGCTCTAACTTAAGAAAAATAAATATGATTTAGCAACTTGTGCACAAGATACCTTGGGTTGCAACACGAAAGACAGAGACAATGGAGCCTAAATTACAAAGCATTTTCATCTCTCTTTAAAAAGATGAATGGGAAAAATTGATAATTAACAATCTGAGTAGACTATTAGCACAGATAATACTGCTGTCTTGAGCAATTATACCTTTCAATAAGAAAATGTACATTGCCATTTCTTCATGTGGACTGAGCAGAAAGAAGCAGCCTGTGATGTGTGCCAATGGCAAATTTATTTTGGATTGTCTTAAATGTCCATGCATTCAAATTTGATATTTCACATATAGCACACACTATGTCATCTCAGGATCTTGTCTCATTCTCTCACTCTTGCACCTAAAACTCAGCAGTTGAAATCTTTGCAGAGCCACTGCTTCATCTAGCATGATCCATGCTCACTCATGCCCTAAGATGGTTACCTTCAAGGACACAGGAGGTTTTCTGTTGGTTCACATGCTTTTTGGTTGGTATTTGTTACCTAATAATTACTTTAATTTTATTCAAAGGTTCGAGACTGGAATATTTCCTTTGTCAACAAAAAGACTTGCTTACTCTTTCACTAGCTTCTGTATGTAATGCCTTAACTGTTATAAGGAAGTCACCCATTTAACTATCATGAGACTTTTAAGCAGACTTGGATAGATAACTCATTTCCATCTAAACACTTTGGGACTCCTGGAGCAAAAAACCCACCTGTTTGTATCTCCTCTACATATTGAAAACAGCTTTGAAATCTTTTGCAATGTCTATGAAACAGTACTGCAATCAGAGGAAGTGTTTTTCTCTGCTGCTATATCAAATCAGAAATACATTTCAAAACAAAGTCTTAGAGTCTAATAGAGTCTTCTCTTATTTCAATGCTGTGGAGTCTTGCCTGGCATGAACACAAGCTATAAATACAGATAAAAGAAGTACAATTTTCCAATATATTCCAAATAGTTTAACCAGCATTTGTTTAAAATGACTGGTTTTTGTGGTACAGATTTCCAGTGCTACTATATGACTACTTGGGCAGTTGGCAAGCAGGTACCAGCAGTTCTCCAGCCTTTTGCCAAAAGGCTTACCATGTGAGTAATACTCTCTGCAGAGATTACTGACGAGTGCAAGTTCTCAACACAACCATACTATTCTATGGGAAGCCCCTAGAATATTAGTGAGTAGCTGCATGAGGATACCTTGAAATGGAAACCCCACCAAGAGAAAGAGGTTACTTTCTATGGAGAAAGGAAGAGAACCAAGAACAGGAGGAGGGGAGTTTGGAGCCATTTCAGCCATTTTCCTTGAGGTGTAGACAAATCTGTAAGCAACAGCCTCATCCCACTGGCTCTGTGAAAAAAAAAGTATTGGTGTTTAAACCAAAATAGGAAGCAGAAAGGCCACTTAAACTTTCTCTTCTTGCACCCATACTCACATGATCAATGACAAACATCTCCATCTATATTGAGAAAACTATGCAGCTGCATGGCTGGAAACCATGCCACTGAAGGAGTTGCAGTAGCCAATTTTATTGGATGACAAGAAGCTTTCTTGGCCACAAAGAAATTCACACCTCCTTAAAATTACTTCCTGAAGAACAGTAATGATCACTTTCCTGGTGATTGACCCTCAGGACATACAGATTTGGAAATTAAGTGCTGCATTTAGCAAAAGGAACAGTGAACAAAAGTGCAGAGCTGACCAATGGCTGGAGAGATGCCAAGCACATCAGCATGTGCACATCATGTGCACAAGCACATCATCATGTTAAGCATCGGCCTACAGCACATCAGCAGTGATTAGACAATCACAATTTAAAGACTGAGGACTGTAGGCACCTCACCTCACTGCAATGACACATGTCAGGGGAAAAAAAAATCTTTAAATATCCTCACATACCACAGCTCATTTCAAAAGCATACCAGAGAAAGGTGCCCTACCATCATATCCCAGTTGAGATTCTCCCCTTTAGAAAAGTCTCTGTTACTTCAAAAAAAAAAAAAACAAAAAAACAGTTACTTGAAATAAAACTCGGTGTTTTATCCATGACATACAGAACAAGAAGCAGGAGGGCTGCATGATCCATGACCAATGACAGCAAGCACAGGTTCCTTGAAATTCCATGGCAGAATCTACAGCATCACTGCTTAGATTATACACACAACACCCAGTCTCCACTGGGTCAATCTGTTCCCCTACCTTTGATAAATAACATAGACAATAAAAATTTTCAGCTCCCCTGAAGTTGCTGAATAGAGCTTAAAGACTAAGCTGGCAAAAAAAACAAGAAAGGATATAAAGGTATACACACAGGATGATAAATGTGACTGGAACCAGTGGCGAAACAGATAAAGAGACTTACAGTGTTTGTTTGGGCAAGTTATGTAATAAGAAGAAGCAATAGCACGTGCCCAAAGAAAAAGTTCAAGGAAACCTTTAGTTTATTAAAGTTCACCTTTAATATTGAAGCATTCAGTGCATACAACCACCAGAGAGCCCTCTCAATAAACCTCCAGAACCATAAAAGGACTTTCAGAAGGAGGCAGATGCATACAAAATAGTTCTAGGAAAGTGATGTTTACGTATTACATAAGAAACACGTTTTAATGAATATATATGATTACGATAAATACCTTGTTGTAAAGTCTCACAACATATGCAGAACAAGGAGAAATCAGCTGTGTGTCCTGTGCAGATAAAGAATGCCTGCTTTCTAATGTTTCAAATTGTATTAGAAAGTTTATTCCATCCAATTTTGGACTGCCTTCCTTCTGATTTCACACAAGTTTACATGACATGCATTACAACACATATTAACCGGCCCAAGATGCATATCAACCTTCATTATTTTGGCAGCAGTGCAAACTGGTGAAGAGCAGGGCTGAAGGAATGATGCAACAGCACAGAAACCAGGCTTACTCTTTATTGTAAAACTCACAGCAGGACACCATGCAACTAAACTGACTTCATTACTTTTTCATGCCAGATTATTTTGCCAGACAAGATGAAATGGTCACCCTGGACTTGCTGAGAGATTTGAGGGTGTCAGCAAGAAGAGGTTATAAGGAGGGAAAGGGGGAGAGACTAAAATAACATCTTATTCATTTTAAAAAAGAAGAATCAGAGTTTTCAAATTATTACCACCTTTTATTTGGGAAAAAATGTGGGTGTTTTTTTTTCTTTTTTAACTCTCTGGGGTCGTTTCTTGGTTGTTTTTTGAGTTCTTATTCCAAGTTTCATCATTTTATATCCAGAGAGCAGAAGCACTTCAGCTTGTCCCTGCTCTAAATGCAACCAGCCACTTGGTTTCTTGCTGAAAATTGCAATGATGGGTAACCGAGTAAACCTGTCAAGATTTACAGCCATAAAACCCACTTAAGGAAGGAAAAGCAGATATTGTCAGAAATACAATAATCTCAGCACATCTCTGTTGAGAAATATTTCTTGAAACAAGAAAATGTGCAAAAATAGCTCAATGGAACGATCATTGCAACCAACTATTGCAGAAAACGTCCAAGGCACTGACTGGCTCCACTATTGTAGTGGCAGCTGAACACCCAATTCCCAGTTTTAATTCCTGTGTGCAGCAGCCTGACTATTCACATTTATCTGATGTAAGATTTCGTACCAAATATCCCACCTCCCTTTTTTTCATTCTACACGAATATTTGGCTCATATGAAGCCTGAAAGAAACACCAAACCCTGAACCAGTTTACTGGAAACCTACAGGCCTAAGGTAGGCAATACAGATAGATGCCTTTGTGGTCTTGGAAAACAAAGAGCTGAAACATGGAAGATGTGGCTATGAGAGATACCATCTTAATATGAATTGGTGACTATGTACACACACACACACACACACAAATATGTTCACACACACACCAGCGCACAGACGAGGCTACAGAAAACAAGACAGTTCTCATGATCAGAAGTACATTAGGTGAGTATCAGGCCCACAAGCAATGAAGAGCAAGAATTCCCTGAATACCTTCAAATTCTTGAGAGCATATTAAAATATTAAATAATTTTAGATGGGCAAGAGCCCTATCAGCCTCAGATTTGATCAATCACTGCCTAAAGTTAAATTATTTTAACTACTTCCCATTGCAGTGTACAGACCCACTCGACATGAGAAAATGGAAATAACAGCTCTTCCTTGGGTATATAAAAGTCACAAGAAGAAAGAAAAAAAAACTTGACACAAACAATAACCCTGACTCTTAAGAGGTGCTTCTTCAGAAAACTGGAAGAAGGCTGCATATACTTTTAAGAGATTCATTATTGACCTTTAGGATGCACACACACATTACAAGCATAACTGCACATAGCACACTAGAATCAAGGGGAGTATAAAGATACTGTTCTCCCAATTTGTTATCCTAGTGTCAGTTGGGAACAGGATTTTGAAGTACCCATGAAAACAAACCTCCTGGTCTCACAATGAAAAGAGGAACATTCCCATCAGTGATAATCCCACCCTCATGACTTCTGACTCTGTTGATGCTTACAATATTAAGATGCTGTTAACCCTTCTGGGTGTTAGGCCTAAGAACTTTTTTATTTAAAAACATTTAATGATCTTAGATATTTGGTTGGTCTGTTTTTTTTTTCTTCCGGTGCCACAGCGAAGGCACAATAAACTCAATTTTTATAAAAAAAAAAAAAAAAGAGGAATTTACATAATTGGGGATTTTAATTTTGAGCACCAGACTTCTAACAGATCCCTGCTTTCAGACAGATGCCCAACACTTAAAGTCCAGCATGTTTCTAAATGAAGTGGGGCTACCTCCAAGACTCCTTCCTCATCCACCTTCCCTTCCAAAAATACCACACCAGCAGGTGCTATATGAAGGTAACTCATATTATCAATCAGAATGACAGATACCTACATAAGAAGCAACAAACCCTACCACTTTTTCCCACCACACTGCAGTAGATCAGCATTTCATTCACACCATTGTGAATCCCCAGCAACCTCTGTTGAATAGAAGCTCCTTTCAGCCTTTGCACCCTTCACTGACTCCTGAACTAAGTTAAGCACTGCTTTAAACTGAGATATTTTCTTCTCTCAGGGTGCTTTTTCTCTATAAAATCTTCTTATAAGTCCTTAAAAATGAATACTCCATGAAAGCCACTATGGAGAAAGGCAGAGCATAGAACTACTTGCGAACTAAAGGTTGTGAAAGAAATTCATTTTTAAAGAACTGTATGCCAGAATGGATACATTTATTTAAAGCACAGTGCACCAAAGTTCCAATATCAATAGCTGAATATCTAAGTATAAAAAGATAAAGACATGCTTTGTGGACGCTTACTGGCAGCAGTGGCTCCTACTCACATTAGAAGGGCACCAGACGACACCAGCTAGGTCCAATTAAGAGAAATCGCTTTTAATTCTAACAAAGAGCCTCTAACCCAGACAACAAACAGACTATGGTCCAATGCTCTTCTCAACCAACAGGAAAACAAGAAGCTTGCCAGTTTCACAAATTTCTGGATGTAGATAAACTTTCTTTCTTCGGCTTTTTTTTTTTTTTTTCTTTTTAAGTTACACAGACATTTCCTCTACGATTTGGAAGCATCTCTTCAGCCTCCGAAGGAATTTTGTCCCTAGCCAGGCAAAGTGCAGGTAGTTTAGCTTCGTGGACGCTGAGTGTGCTGCCCTCGGTGGAAGTTACTGCTATTAGAAACATTTCTCACTAATACGGCAAAACCCATCATCTTTCGTACCCCGTGCGCTTTTTCGTACGTAGTCAAGACGATGAGCTGCTAAATATTTCCCGCGAGGAAGGGGGATCGAGCACAGCGTCGAGACATCGGCCGCGGGCCGGCTGGCGTTTGAGGACAATTAGGTCACAATGCCAAGCGCCGGCTGCCAGCCCAGAAAGAACATCCCCGCGTTAAAACGCCTCCCAGCGCGGAGCCCCCTGCTCACATTACGGAAATCCCTCGTGCACAAAGGGCGCGAAGCCCACAACTCTGCCTCCAACGCACCCACACGAAGAGGTGGACCGAGCGCGGGGAGAGACCCCGCAGTCCAAGGCGGAGACGCCCCTTCGCGGCCCATGAGAGGGGGCTCGGGTCCTGCCGCCCCTCTGCGGCAGATGCGGCTGCCAGGAGGGATGGATACCCGGGCAGCGACCCCCGGGCCGCATCCCCGTCGCCACCCGCGCCCTCGCCGATCCAGGGCACGCAAGGGCCGTGCTACTCACCACCGTGTGCTATCATGGTAGTGCTGCAGCACCGAGTACCCAAAGAAGGAGCCGTTGGGACCCCGGAAAATCACGGGACGACCCACATCCACGTTATAGGAGCGCACCACGGCCACCCACAGGAGCGTCCACAGCACCCGCGCTCCGCGCTGCCGCGCCTCCGGCATCGTGCGAGTCCCGAGATAGCCGCCCGTACCGACGCCGCTAAGTGCTGAACTCAGGCCTACCGACCCCACCCTGCCCCCGGCGCCGACTCCAAGGTGGCGTGTGTGAGGGCGCGGCGCTTTTGTGCCCGCCCCGCGTCGCGTCTCGGCCCGGCCCGGCCCCGCCGCGCCCCGCGCCGCGCCCCGCGCCGCGCGGGCACCGCGCGCCCCTCAGCCTTGGCCGGCCGTGGAGCCGGCGCCCTCTGGCGGTCCCGGGCAGTACTTGCTGTGCCGCGCCCGACCCCGCCGCCCGTCGGCCCCGAAACGCGCCGTCCTCGGCTCTGCTGCCCGGCTCCTCCCGCCACGGCACCCGCGCGTGTCCCTCGCGGCCCCACAGCCCCTCCTCGGTGTCACTCTCTTCCACGAAACTGCCTGTCAGCTACGGCTTTCTTTCATTTTTCCACCTACTCCCATTCTCGCGCAGCCCCTCCCCCGATCGGCGCCTGGAGGGGGAAGAGGGAAATCACAAAGTTTAAGGCAGAAAGACATGGAGGTATCAGTCCTGACTTCCATTAGTTTGACGCTATCAGCCCTGCTTGAATCTGGCACGCGGATACGAATGCTTCGTGAGTGACAGATGAAAGATCTGATTTGCATCACGCAAACGCACGGGGGATTTTCTTGGGAAAAGGGAAGCCATAACGAGAAGCAGTGTCTTTTTTCAGGGCAGCAGAAATGAAAATACTTTGAGTAAAAAAATCAGACCAGTGTTTTCCGGCAAAAGTACTTCAGGTCTGAAAAAGAAGCAGCAACCTTTGTGGCTAGGTAAAAGCTGAAAATAATTGTTCTAAAACTTGAAAATTTGACAATCTGAGAGCAAAAATAATCAGTCTAACATGCACTAATAGATGAGCATGAGCAAAGGCAAGAATATTGTCTACTCCAGAGGATAAGGGTGATCATCACTCTGTAAGAAAAGGGGAGGGGAGTTAGGTGCTAGAAAACCCTTGGGCCCACAAAGCCCATCCTTTTATTAAAGTGAAAAGCAGTATATTTTAGTGCTCAGGATTCATGTCTTTAGATCCTTTTTGAGGATCAATCCAGAATCTCAGAGGATAAATAGTTTCTCATAGATAATTGTGACTTTAATATGTTTCTGTTAGCCTTGGCTTTGACTATTTAATTCAATGTACATCCCTCATACATAAGAAGGTGCACCAGGAGAAGCAGAGTAAGTCCTGGGAAACACAAGAATAGAGGGGCCAGGAACTCTGATACAACAGGAACTGCCACTTGTGGCAGGTCACTGGAGATTTGCAGCCAGGTCAGGTACCTCTTGCATATGCACACAATGGTTAATGCGTAATTTGCTTCTGATGACACCAGTGATCTCCAGGGAAGAGTGCTGCATGTTGAGACTCTTGGAAAGCTGTCATGGAAAAACACTCTTACAAGTCAAATCTTCTTTCAGTGAAGGAAGTTCATGGTGAAAGAGTAATTCTTTTTCTGCAAGGGGTTTGCACCAGGATTTGTTTTCAGTGAGGAGGGAATTCTGGGGTAAGCTGTTTCATAATATCCATGTGGCTCTTTCAAACGCATAGCCTGTTTCTGCAAGGGAGCATCCTCACCAGGAAGAAGATTGATTGCAGTCATTTCTTTTGAGCATCACCCTCAGAGCAAGTGCTCTGGTGCCACATATACATGTTGCTGTTTCGAAACTGCCATTTTTGATGTTGACTGTGATGCCAGAAAGCAAACATTAACAGAGAAAATTTCAGGGACAGGTTAAATAGAAAAGTTAAATATTACAGAATTTGGTGGTGAAAAAAAAAAATAGAGGAATGGATGTTTCCAGTCATCAAGGTGTTTTATATTGGCTGTGTGCAGATTAGTGGTATAATTATTTAGTGTTCTTGTTCAAGGTGGCTTGTGAAAAGGTTGGAGTAGTGTGAGTCTTCCTTCATCTAACTATGACCAGGGTTATGGAGAAGTTAAAAATTTCCAGTCAAACCTCAGTGGCACAATGCTCACTATCAAAAAAAAAAGGGAAAGTCACTTTATCAGTAATTTCAGCCTGAGGTGTATGATCAAACTGCAAGAATGTATTTGTTTATTGGTCAAATGAAATTTCATCAAATGAAAGAGAAGGGCATTTATGTCATATTAGCAGGGAGATTTATAATATTTAATAGAAAGATTTTCACAGGGATTTTATAACTGTGCAATCAATATGGATAAAAGTAATCTGATTTAGGCAGAAAGTCAATACACCTCAATTAAGCAAATTCCACAAATGACACGCAATCATTAGCACTACAAAGCCACATCTCTGCCTTTTGAAGCAAGAAAGTGTTGGGGGTTTTCACTTAATTACCTGGGCACTAAATGATGCTCAGGCAGTTCTCAAACCAAGTTAAAGGAAATGCAGATGATACACTAGAGAGAGCAATGTGTTCATCCTTCTCCAGAGGGAGGAGGGAAGCAAAGGTGAATGGAACACCTGTCTTTTGTGTTGTAGAGTGCTCTTGGGAGGACTTATTTCAACTAGAAATGATACATACAAAATTGTGTCAGTCCATAAAAATGTCAGCTCTCCATTCTTTGCAAGGAAGAGTATCCAGGGAAAGGCTAGGAATATGGTACTTCCATCCTTTTCTTTCTTTTATTGCACATCCAAATAATGAAGTCATCTCACAACATTTAATCCAACAGGAATTTTGTCAGTCCAAACAGAAACAGAAACAGAAACAGAAACTGCCTGTCTCAATGGTGTGGATTTAGCTGATAAAATTCTGGCATGCCATTTATGAAAGCAAACAGAAACAGAAACAGAAACAGAAACAGAAACAGAAACTGCCTGTCTCAATGGTGTGGATTTAGCTGATAAAATTCTGGCATGCCATTTATGAAAGCAATGGGACATCCAAATGCAGCGACAAGGACAATAATAATGTACAGTTAAAATGATGGTAAAACTAAGTGATGATAGAACTGTGTTCTCACGAACACAGAATAATACATTAAATCATATACCACAGAATTCCCTCCTTACTGAACCCAAATCCTGGTGCAGACCCTGTGTGAAGGAACCACTCAAACCAGGAATAGCTATATAGCACTTCTATATCTCTATTCTCACTGTATTAGCCTTGATGTTTGTATCATCTAGAGAAGCTCCATACCTGCACCATAGGGCTAATTTGTACTTTACACCTACCTCTATTAATTAAACACTGTATCTTGGCAAGAGTCAGTCTCCAGATTAGTTTATAAATTAGAAACATTATCTGTAAATTGAGAATCAACAGTGAAGTAGCAACCTTGATAATACTTTTTAATTAATAGTAGAGCTTAGGAAAAAAAGTCCAACGCAATAATGTTGTGGCTGTAGAAAGAAAATGAAAACAAATGCCCTGTGTCTTCATTGCTTAAAGATTCAGCTGTGTACAGACTCCGTTCATCAAGAGTAAGCATTAACAGATAAGTTGTCTTCCTGAAAGCTTCTCCGCCCAAAATGGCACTCAAAGATGATTTTTATCTATATATATAAAGATAAATTTGTTCCTGTATGCCACATAGTGAATTCAGCATTGGTTTCCTTACTTTTACCAATACCTTACTTAATTCTTCACATATTTCTACTTATAATTTGCCTTTCTTTGCATTGGTATTGAAGTAGTGCTGAGGTTGAAATTTTACCGTCTGTTTCAAAACAGTTTCTATTCACAATTAACTCCATTTTCACTTCCCACAGGCACCTACAACCTGCAGCTGCTGTAAGCTTATGTGACAATCTTTTTTGAGCCCTATTTGTTTGGGTGCAGATTTCTCTTCCTGGCCCTCAGCTCCCTCCTTCTTGCTCTTAGCCACAGTTGGGGAGAGGATGTGCTGCTGAGTGGGGATGGGATGACACCTCCTTCTCCCACCCTGGCATCCATCAGCCATGACATGGTAACAATGAGAAGACATCCCATAATCTCATTAATACAAAGGCTGCTGCCTCTCTTTATCATTATTCATACGTTTATGTCAGTACATACTCAGTATTAAGGAGGTTTTAACTGAACTTGTGTTAAAGGTTTCCCATTGCAGTGGTGAGCCTTGCTTATTGTTCCCATGCATTCTTTGTATTTCTATGGCAAGTGCTCAATACAAGGAAATCGGTAACTGTAAATGAGGTCCTAATGATAATACTGCTGTTTATTTTCAATCAGTTCCCACAGAACTCTCTGATCTAACCCACCTACAGACTCAGCTCAAAAGAGTTCAGGAGACCAAACTTAGATGAGATGTTTTCCTGACACTTCTCATAGCTTTTCTTGCCTACCAGGTAAAGAGCATCCTCTTCAATTCTCCTTCCACTGTGGCTTCACTCTAAAGATATATTGTGCTTACCTCCCCATTGAAGGAGAGAGAAGTGCTACCACCTTTCAGTGCACTGCAAGGACAGTGGGCAAGACTTCTCTCAGAGAAAGGGGTGATCCTTTGTAAGAAATATATAAAAGGAGTAACCGTAAAATACCAAAATATTTATATATATATATAAAATATTAGGAAAATAAGGTATTTTGGATGAAGAGGAAACTCTCACTCACCTACCAGAGAACTAGCCTGTCAATTACTACAGCCACACTGAGAGGAACTGAATACATTTTTACTAGTGTGATTTCAGTCTGTCAGACATCAAATCACTTCGAGCATCTAGACTTAGAGGCAAAATCTAGACTGCTGTTGTACAAACCATACCTTTCTACATTATTTCCATTAAATTAAGGAGATGTCACCCTCAATTTTTGCATCAAATGCAAGACTAATTACTTTTGTTGGATAACATGTTCAGGTTGAGTTCATGTCTGTGATCCTGCACTAGGAGGTTTAATACTCAGGCCGCTGAAAAACTGAGTGAGGTGCCTACACTGATCTCCTCACATAATATAGAAATTTAATTGCTGCTTGTCTGTTTGTTCATTTGTCTGTAGGTAGCTCTCCAGCTGGAGTAAATAGATAAGAAGGAAAATTATTCTTTTGCTGGTTCTGTTATTTACTGTTGTTAGCTCTTCAGCCACTGTATCTTACCTTTCTTATAAACCCATACTAGGATTTTCCAAACAGATTGAGAATCCTAGAAGTTTCACCTGCATGGAAGACAGAATCACAGAATCAATTAAGTTGGAAAAGACCTCTGAGATCATCAAGTCCAACCTATGACTGAAGACTATTTTGCCAGCTAAACCATGGCCATGAGTACCACATCCAGTCTTTCCTCAAACACCTCCAGGGATGGTGACTCTACCATCTCCTGAGCAACCCATCCCAATATCTAATCACCTTTTCTGTGAAGAATTTCTTCCTGAAGTCCAAACTAAGCCTCCCCTGGCAGTACATAGGACTATGTCCTCTCCTCCTGTCTCTTGTTGCCTGGCTGTAGAGAGCAATAAGGTCACCCATAAGCCTCCTTTTCTCCAGGCTAAACAACCCCAGTTCCCTCAGCTGGTCTTCACAGGACTTGTGTTCCAGACCCTTCACCATCTTCATTGCCCTTCTCTGGACTTATTCCACTACTTCAACATCCTTCCTAAATTTAAGGGCTCAGAACTGGACACAGCACTTGAGATGTTGCCTCAACCACGCTAAGCTTCTGTGGTCCTGCTGGCCGAACTATTGCTGATACAGGCCAGGATGCCGTTGGCCTTCTTGGCCACTTGGGCACACTCCTGGCTCATGTTCAGCTGCTGTTGATCCTTTCCCACCAGGCAGCATTCCAGCCACTCTGTCCCCAGCCTGTAGCACTGCCTGGGGTTGTTGTGGCCAAAGTGCAGGACCCAGCACTTGGTCTTGATGAACCTCATGCCATTGGTCTCGGCCCACCAATCCAGCATGTCCAGAACCCTCTGCAGAGACTTTGTACCCTCCAACAGATCAACACTCCAACACAACCTGGTGTCTATGAATGTGCTGTTGGTAGACTCAATCCCCTCATCCAGATCATTAATAAAGATTTAAAAGAGGACTTGGCCCTACACAGATCCATGGGGTGCACCACTAGTGACCAGATGCCAACTGGTTAAGTCATTGTAAATCTTGGAAGGTACAGAAGCTGGTGATTTAATCAAAAATCACCTTCTCATAAAAACAGTTAAAAGACTAGAGTGCAAAGAGAATTTTCAGAGCCTCATATACAAAAATCAATTGTTACTTCATAGGTATTTAAGGGATTTATTTTCTTGAATTGTACTCTTTCAGCAGCAATCCAGTTTTAGTGTACCAGCCATTTTTCTATTCTCTTAAAAAGTATACATTAACACTGCACTTAAACACTTGGCCTGGCTTTCAGTACTAGGGTTTATTTCAGTCTGATTTATGGCCAATTTTTGCCATAAATGCATCATATTTATAAAACATTTATCATATGTTGTATACCAGTAACTGAAGGAATTTATGTGAGCCAAGTAAAAGAAACATAAATCCATCAGGTAAATTTTTGTTATTTGCTTTGGGTTTTTTTTCTTTCTTTAGTAGATCCAGATCTCTGCATTTTCATATGCGTGTAACAGACCTCTATTCAATAGTCTCTATTCAGCTATGGTATGTGCTTCATTTAAGTACATGCTTAAATATGAGAACACGCTTGTACTTTATTGACCTAAAGGGAACTGAATGTCAGACCTGAAGGCAAGCACATGTTTGGGGTGAACAAGTGTAGTGGCTAACAGCTGGCCTGGATGCCTTAGAGTATTAATTAATCCAAATTATAATTTTATAACTGAAATGTAAGTAATTATATAATTACCCTAATTATATAGCTTGACTGGTCTGGGCCATTGGGAAGCAGGTCTAGACCACTGGGGACAGGAGTAGCCATTGGCCAGTTAGCCAGGTGGCTAAACTAATTTAACCTATCAGAAAAAAACATATGAACTTCCAAAACTGTATAAGTCAAACAGCTCTCAATAAAAGTCAGCTATTGTCACATGAACATGGAGTTTTGTGTCATCACTTCCATCTCAACTGCGATGATCGGTGAACCCCAACGTGATTAGCAATAGCCCGGCCGTGGGGATAGCAGTGGAGGTGGACTCTCAGTGGGGGAAGGTGGCTGAGTGTCGCCTTTTTTTGTCCCCTCCCGGCTTCCGTTATTCCCAGGCGCCAGCCAGCGGTTCGCCATGGAGGGGGGGGGTTGCTAGGCAACACATGCCGCTGTTCCTGGGTCTATGCCGAGAATCCAGGTAGCAGTTGGTTCGTGCGATACGGGCTGCACTGTTCTAAGAACGCTACTAGGACCGAGATAAAGAGACAGAGAGGACACCTGTTTGCAGTTCGAAGAAAGTTGTATTGCTCGAACGCCGCAGGGACAAGTGACCCTGGGCGGGGGTCTGGTTACAGTTTTTATATGGAGTATAGGTGATAAGGTAAAACCAATAGAGACAGTATCCAGCCTGAATACATTACAGGTGAAATCCAATGGGAATAGCTTCAGGGGGAGGGATGAATATACAGAAAAATACAGAAACGAAACTCCAACTTCAGATTCAAAAAGCTTTTTGCCCCTTTTGCATAGCTACACACCACCACAGCTGAGAGCTGCCAACAGCCAACAACTGTGGAGGAAGGCGGCCAGAAGAGCCGCCAGCAGCTGAGAGCTGCGGAGGAGGGGCAGCTGGAAGAGCTGTGGAGAGATCTGGACCTTGTAAATAGAAGCTGCAGGGGACCCTTGAAAATTGAAGACTTTAATAAAAAGAAGAAGCAACTGGAGAAATGGGAATGCGATTTTCTGCAGTAGAAAGAGAAGTGTTCAGAGCCATGGATTACACACAGCCACAAGAGCCACAGCAGAGACACCACAGGCACCACCCACTGGAGAAGCAGCGGAGAGAGTGAGTGAACCCTTGGGTGTACAGGCTGGGAGAATGGGTAGGAAGCCAAGGGAGGGAAGGCCACTATCTGGGACCCCTCTCCCTGCAGCACAACTCAGCCACACTGCCGCCAGAGCTCCTCTGCTGCCACTATTGGCAATATCTGTATCACAGGCAAGTTCACCCATACTGCGAGCACCCAAGCAACTACTGTTGGCATCAAGTGCACAGGCGCAGCGCCTGAGCCTGCTCATGCCACAGCCGCTGGAGCCATCTTTGTACTCTGCCCCCTGTATTGCAATTGGCACATGTGGCACACCTCTACCTGCAGATGATTGGGCTACACAATCAGTGTGTGGTAGGTGCACTAACGGCTATGGCGTGCGAGCAGAACCTGGAAATCAAGTGGCACTCAGCACTGGAAATGCTGATGCGGAGCTGCGAGCCTCTGAACCCAGAATTGTTGATGGAAGGCTGCCAGCACTCGGTACTAAGGGACACCATACCATACCACATTCACAGCTAGGGGTCGAGAAGCCCGAGGGATATTTTCTATTAACAGATTCACAGTATCCCAACCGGGAGGAGTCGAGCTACCACACCTTTACTGACCTGTGAGAAGATGCTTCCACCACACTGCCTATATCGATTAATATCTCTATGTATGATCTGGTCAGCTGTTGGAAACAGATAAAATTAACAGCTATTGCAGAAGGAGATGTCAACAGCGCTGAAAGGATTTCTGTGCCCATGCTTTCATTATCATCAGGTGGCCAGAAGCCTGTGGGTGGAATGGTTAAAGCATTCCCAGTACTGAGGGGCAATGGGACTGCACCCGACAGGTGTGCTTCCTTTCAGTGGCAGGTCTTCTCTGAGTTAGACCAGCTAGCCACTAAACATGGAGAGTAGCAAGCATGCTACGATTTTTAACTACTGATGAGGTGACACCTTTTGATATCAAGCAGATAGCAAAGCTGTTTTGTACCCCAGTTCAGTATATGATGTCCAAGTCCACCTGGCGGCAATATGCAGAGGACCAGGGACTGCGGAATCTAGAGGTTCTGCAGCAAGATCCACAATTTGGGGCAGGAGCTGCTCAACTTATCGGACTACCCCCTGTTGACAATCCACAGTTACAGGCATGCTTACATCCTCTAATATTGGCACAGGCCAAAGACTTGGGAATACAAGCCCTGTTGAAGGTTGCAGACATGGCAACACTGACTCAAAGGTATTCTCCAATTAAACAGGGCCGTAAGGAATTATATATACAGTTTATAGAGAGGTTAAGAGATGCTGTGGATAAACAAATAATAAATAATGATGCAAGAAATCAATTATTACTACAATTGGCATGGGATAATGCAAATGAGGACTGCAAAAGAGCTATCAATTTATTACTGTAAGAAAATCCATCCTTAAATGAATTAACTGATGTGTATGCTAAAGTTGGAACAGAGTCATACAACATGGCTTTGTTAGCTGATTCTTTTTCAGCTGCTGTAGGGCTGTCACATCAGTGTTATGGATGTGGACAACAAGGCCACATAAGAGCAGATTGTCCCCCAAAAGACCAATTCACTAGGGATACATCAAAGCCATAGAAAGGTTACTACTGTGGGAAACTGTAACCAATGTGGGAAGCCCGGTCACTCGGCCAAGCAGTGTTGGTCCAAGTTTCATCTTAATGGACAGCTCCTCAATGAGCAGGGAAACAGGAACAGGAGCATGGCGGGGAAGTGTGCGCAGACACAAGCATCTTCCCATCACCCAGTGCGAGCCTATGTGACCGGCTCACCAGAAGGACAAGAGAGTCAGCAGGTATGGATGTTTCCACTGCCATCACAGTAACTATAAGTTCACTCCAGGTACATAAAGTTCCTCTCAAGGCCTGTGGACCTATAGGGAGAGGGTTAAGTGCTCTGTTGCTGGGATAATCAAGTGCAACACTACAAGACATTTTTGTTCACCCAGGTGTCATAGATGCTGATTTCACAGGACAGATATTGTGCTGTGGTGTCAACGCCTTCTCCTTCTGTGTCTATCCTAGAAAACACTCATATTGCCCAGCTTATACCTTTTATGTTTTTTCTTCCCACAACAGACCCAAGGACATGAGGAGACCGAGGCTTCAGATCAACAGGAGAACCTCAGGTGTACTGGACTCAGATCGTCTCTGAATACAGACCAAATATGGTTTGTACACTCTCAATGCCTCAGGAAAGTCAATCTTATATAGAGGTCAGTGGTACAGCAGACACTGGAGCAGATGTTACTACAAGCACATGGCCTCGATCATGGCCTACTGAGGCTGTAGGATCTGTTGTTGCAGGCCTCAGAGGTAGCACATAAATTTATCTAAGCAGCAAACCTGTGTTGCTTAAAAATTTTGAAGATTAAACAGACACTATATATCCCTATGTTACTGCTGTCCCACTTAATTTATGGGGAGGGGATGTCTTATCAGCATGGAGAGTCAGGATGGGAATGGATTTTTAGCTAGGGTCACTGAAATAAAGGGCGTAAAACAGCCTACCTTAGCCTTGAAATGGTTCAATGGACAACCTGTGTGGGTTCAACAGTGGCCCCTTGAAAAAGAAAACTTAAATGCCCTTAAATCCCTAGTTCAGAAACAACTGGCTCAAAGTCACACTGAGTCTTCAACAAGCCCATGGAACACACCTGTGTTTGTAATGAGAAAGAAATTAGGAAAATGGAGATTACTCCACGATCCAAGAAAAATTAATGCTGTTATGGAGAGTATGGGTGCTTTACAGTCTGGAATGCCATCACCTACTATGATACCAGCCAATTGGGAATACTAATTGTTGATTTAAAGGATTGGTTTTTTACTATTTTTACACCCAGATGATACCCAAAAGTTTACCTTTACAGTTCTGTCCATCAATCATGCAGCACCAGTTGAACAATACCAATGGAAAGTACTCCCACAGGGAATGAAGAACAGCACCACAATTTGCCACTGGTATGTTGCACAGGCACTTCCAATAGTGAGAGAACAATTTCCAGGGGCATATTGTTATCATTATATGGATAACATCCTAATAGCAACACCAACCAAAGGAGGCCTTTTACAAATACAGCCAGAATTTATGCAGGCACTGCAAAAATTTGGCTTACGAATTGCACCAGAAAATGTACAACAACCACTATGGAAATACCTGGGAGTCAAAATATTAGATCAAACCATACAAATGCAAAAAATTCAATTTTCAACCAAAATTCAGACTTTAAATGATGCACAGAAACTTCTGAGTATCATTAATTGGGTAAGACTGTTTGTAGGATTAACTACCCCACAATTGTCACCTTTATTTAACATCCTTAAAGGTGACCCTGAGTTAACCTCATCAAGAAAATCAACACTGCAGACAAAAACTCTGTTTGAATTAGTAGAACGAGCCATAACAAACAGACAAGTGTACTGGATATGTTCAAAGGTTTGTGTTATAGTATTTGTTGTTATTGCTGATTTACATCCTACAGGTATCATTGGACAACGGGACACTCAGTGGTCAGACCCTGATTGTCTGGAATGGTTGTCTACACATTCTGGAATTGGTTTTTCTATCACACCAACCTAAAAAGACAGTACCTTCCATATTTGAATGAATTGCTCAATTAATTATTAAGTGTCACCAAAGATGTATACAATTAAATGCCAAAGATCCTGCAAAAATTATTATACCTGTTGCACAGGAATATTTTGAATGGTGTTTTGCAAACAGCACAGCACTGCAAAGTGCTTTACAAAATTATTCAGGACAAATCACCTACCACCTACCTAGTCATAAGCTGTTGCAATTAAGTGGGTCCGCTGCATTGTCACTGAGACCATTGAATCGTCATACACCACTGTAAGGTCTCACTGTCTTTACTGATGGTTCTGAGAAAATGGGGAAAGCCATTGTGACCTGGAAGGAGGACAAGGGATGGCAAACACTCAAAGGTCATGATATTGGATCACCCCAATTACTGGAGTTACATGCTGTCACTATGGCTGTCACTATGGCTGTCACTATGGCTTTCCAATGATTTCCTCACACTTCCTTAAATATTGTAACTGATTCTGCCTATGTCACAGATATAACACAAAGATTAGACCAAGCTTTACTGAAAGAAATTGACAATGCAGCACTATTTGAACTGTTAAAAGGTTTGTGGCATACAATCAAAGTCAGAACATCTTATTACATTTTACACATTCGGAGTCATACTAATTTGCCTGGTTTTATAGCAGAGGGTAATGCTCAGGCTGATTGGTTAGCTAGCCCTGCCTGGACAGCACCACAGCCTCACATGCTGACCCAGGCAAGAGCATCCCACGCCTTTTTTCATCAGGGTGTTAGAGCATTACAAAGGCAATTCTCACAGACACAGAGGCACGCAATATTATTAAATCTTGTGCAGACTGTCAATGTCACATTACACCACTGCAGATGGGGGTAAACCCCTGCAGTCTGCGAGACTTACAAGTCTGGCACACAGATGTCACCCTTGTCTCTGAATTTGGATGCTTAAAGTATACGCACGTTTCAGTGGACACCTTTTCATCAGCCATATGGGCCTCAGTCCACACAGGGGAAAGAAGCCGCGATGCCATTGCACATTGGCGTTTAGCCTTTGCTGCTCTAGGCATTCCCCGTACAATAAAAACTGATAATGGCCCAGCATACATTTTGCAAGATACTCGTCACTTTTTAAAACTCTGGGGTGTGTTTCGCCGCACCAGTATTCCTCATTCCCCTAAGGCCATTGTTGAGCGTGCCCATGGTACCTTAAAACACATGCTTGACAAACAAAAGGAGGGATTGTGTGGTGAAACCCCACAGAGTAGGGTAACAAAAGCACTTTACACTTTAAATCATTTAACAGTACCTGCTATTTCTCAGAATCTTGTAATTTTAAATAATTTTTTATCAATGCAATCTTCCAGTGACATTCAGTCACCCAAACCTAAGGTATTGGTAAAGAACCTCCTTACCAATAAATAGGAAGGTCCCTAGGACCTTGTTTCTTGGGGGCGCTGACGCCGTGCCTCGGTCGCAGGAGAAGAGGGTGACGTTGGTTGCTGGCTAGCTCCAACCTGCTCTCCCCTTGGCGCGCGTCATGAGCGGCCACTCCCTGCCTCAGCCACCAGCCGGCAGAGGGTAGCAGTTCGACCGCAGGCTGTGGTCCCTTACCAACAGAAGCAGTCGATAAGAGTGGACCCACATCAAAGGACTGAGGCAAAGGAAAGAGGGAAGGACCCTTGTTTGCATCTCCGAGCAGTCTTTATTTCTCCCCGTGCAGGGAGCTGCACAGGGAACACAACGTAACAGCTCGAAGGGTGTTGTGGTGTGTTTTCTTTTTTATTATTGTTTTCAATAGTTGGCTTTGTACCCCCCTCCTCCCCTGAGGCATTAGTTTAGTCCTTGCTGTCAGTCCTTCCTCATACCTACCCCTTATTCCAGAGAATTCCCTGTCATTTATGTATCCCTTGTTGCCCCATTGGTTTAGTTAGACCATTCCCCTCTCCTGAAACTCCCTATTGGTTTATGTTCATCCCCTTGCCACTCTGCTATTGGTTCCTAGTCCCAAACTCCATCCTAGTCCTGTCCCTAAAAACCCACTGCCCTGCTTGTGCCCTTTGTCCTTGCCTCTGCTGTTTATTCGAGTTATGGATGCTTTCTGTTTCATCCTTTTGGTATAATGAACGATCCTCGGATAAGCGAGCACGGCTCATCTCATCTTTTCTACATTGATGGCTTGGCGACTGCTTAGGAGGTTTGGGGTCTTGGGGGAGGTGTCACACCCCTTCTTCTGTCGCTCACACCCAGCATGCTGCTGCGTGCCGCAGCTGCACGCCGCAGCAGAAGGGGAGGCAGAGGCAAAAAGGGCGCAAAATAGAGAAAAACAGCAACTTTTAGAGGGATCCTGAGAGGGGAGACAGCCTAACAACAAATCAAGAGCTAGATAGGAGGAGTATGGTATGGATATACGTAAACATAAAACCAATAGGGAAGGAGAAGGGGAGAGTGCATACTTAATATACCAATGAGTGAAAGGAAATATCATAACTGACAACGAAGTTTCTAGATAAATGGGTGTAGCAAATAATGACAGACAAGCTGCAGGGGCAGGATTTGGAGGATGGACAGGGAAGGATCTGGAAATAAGGGAGGTATACACCAGGACTGACATGGGGAAAGGCGGGAAAACATGTGAAAAACAGCTTTGGGGAGAGACTATTAGGAAAACTGAACAGGGGTGAATAGGAACAAACCATTACAATATTTTAAACAATTTCTTAAACATAAACTTCAAAATCCCACTACCACAGGGCGCGGGTATGCCTGTATTTCCACAGACGCTGGTATCCGACAGGTGCCTGCTCAGTGTGTGCATCCTGCTCTACGCCCTGCTAGAGATCACACACAACATCTCCCCAACAATCCTGCAGAAGACGTTGTAGAGCCGTAATTAGAATGACACTTCACACCACTGTAGGAAGATGTGGGACCAGTGCAATGACAGTCTACCTCTACCCATAACTTTACTTAGTCTCAAGAAGACAGACATTTTGGGAACAAAACTAAGCACTTGGATTTGTACCTTTCAATGGAAACAAACCAGCAAAGCGTTACCCATAGATGTTTTATGGTTTAACAATTTAAAAATAATTTATATGTTTGTAAATTGTTACCCATAATAGTTTCTAAGGTTTAAAATTTTGGAACTAAGTGTTTGTAAAGTGTTACCCATAGTAGTTTCTAAGGTTTAACAGTTTTGTAAGAAAGTTAGGTGTTTGTTATAATTGGGTTATGGTTGTGAAGAGTTTGCAGCATACCACCCTGAGAAGCTGTTCCTGATGGCTCCCGGATTATATCATCATGATTCTTCTGTACATTGTGCTGTGTTTGTCACACTGTCTGCAAGGGCCCTGCAGAGGATGACAGACATTACCTTTTGTATTTAAAAACAAAAAGGAGGAACTGTCGTGCCTAACAGCTGGCCTGAAAGCCTTACAGTTTTAATTAATCCTGATTATAATTTTATAACTGAAATGTAAGTAATTACATAATAACCTTAATTATATAACTTGACTGGTCTGGGCCATTGGGGAGCAGGTCTAGGCCAATGGGGACACGGGCAGCCATTGGCCAGTTAGCCAGGTGGCAACTAATTTAGCCAATCAGAAAAAAACGTGCAGACTTTCAAAGCTGTATAAGGTGAACAGCTCTCAATAAAAGTCAGCTATTGTTGCATGAAGTTTTGTGTCCTCACTTCCATCTTGACTGCAATGGACAGGGATTCAGGCTACGTTTCATATGGCTAACAGCAAGCAGTCATCACAGTTTGCATCTCTCATTTTCTGACAGCCAGCATGTGGTCAGAAATACAGTTTTACTGTACATATTTGTATACTATATATTTAAAAATGCACAGACACACTTTGCTAGTCAAACACACACAGCTTCTTCTTTGTTCACTATCATTGGTCTCACTTAGTAGGATTGTGACTATGCAATTTTATTTTAGTGAGATCATGCTCAGTTACTCAAATTGAACCTCATTACCACAGCTCAGGGATGGATGGGTATTTTTAATTCTTTTATCATTTTATCACAGCTTTTATCACCATAACAACAGGAGACACACTTTAATTTGACAATATACTATAACCAAATCTTCTTTTAATTTATTTTGTTATTTACAACTTATAAGAAAGACCAGTGGATAAAAATGTGAAAATCCAAAAATAAGCCATGTGGCAACATATTCCAAAAGCACATGCAACATGTCTCAGGTAGTTACTCCTAAAATTGCCACACTAGCTCCATGAGGCCTCTGTTAAGCAAAATTATGAAGAAATTTTGTTTCCTTCATGTCCACTGAGAGATGCCCCACAGGACCACTGTAAGAAAGGGGACAGGTTATCAAGGTACTTGAGCCATGGTTAAGGAAAAGTGAAGCTCAATCAGTGGACAATTCAGAGCACCCAAAGCTGGGCTTTCAAGAATGGTCAAGAGATAAAACCTCTCTCTTATTTATGACTACACAGAAACTCCAGAAATACTAACTGCCCTACACCAAAACTAGCTTCTAGAACCTCCTAAACAATCACTGGAACGCAACGATATATATGATACCCCTAAAACATAATTCAAGAATATCCTTGATACTTAAGAAATTGATGTGGTCTTAATTGGACTTGCTTGATAGCATTGTTTCAGTCTCATCTAACTTAATGTTTCTTGGCCATAGTGAGCTCTCACCCATATAATTTTAACCTCAGACTAGGTGAGGCTGTTGAATGAATTAAGCAATTTGGAGAAAAATATATTGACTGCTTTCAAAAGACATTGTTCCAGGCTATAGCTCCTCTCTATAATCTTTTTAATAACTTCATGGGGATTACAAGTAATGGACTTGAATGCTGAAATTGTGACTTTTTACAAGAGAGCTTTTTTGTAGAAGACTACCTCTTTACTGCTAACCCTGGAACTTGAGAATAGTGCTGGGCCAATGAGAGAAATAAATCAAAGATAAATGATAAATCAAATCCTTTTACCAATTGTTGTTCTCTGTCCAGGATCAGGAGGGCAATAGACCTGAGACAAAAACTGCACTTTCTACAGTAACCTCAGTCTGTCAAGAATTTGTGTACCTGAGATACAGAGGCACAAAGCATTGTTACTACAGTTTTTGTAAGTAACTGAGTCCTAGCCTCGCTCAATATATGAGTTGCAAAACACCAACAGCTCTTCTCCCTTCTTCTAGAGGATCCCCAGGAGAATGGGACAATTTCCTAAGGAGAACCAACATGCTGCAATGTTGCAGTGAAGAGAATAAATAATGAGATTCTGAAAGCATCACCTCTCATGAAAAAATCCCACTGATTTCAACCTCGAAGGACTAACTGATGATGAGACCTAAAAAACAAATACATTATTATAAACCAGGAATTATTCTGTTTTTCTTAATAGAATTTTAAATCTATGTGGAATTAACTAGGCAAAAATTATACCAATTTACATGCCCTTAAATTTATGTCTTAGCTTTCTACAAAATTACAGCTTAAGATAAAGATATGAGGTATATAATTAGATAGATAGACAGATTAGATAGATAGATAGAAAGATAGATAGATAGATAGATAGATAGATAGATAGATAGATAGATAGATAGTCTGTTTCCCTTGATTTTCATCTCTTAGTGAACCTCCAGTGATAGAAGTTCAGCCTGGATCTAACCCACAGAAAGTCACGGAATAGCTCCCAGAAGCTTTAATGAAGCCAGACTATTTAGAATTTTTAAATCAAATACAAGTGGATTTTGTCTCATTTTTCTCATTTGACTACATCAGAACTAAAATCACAAGTGGAAAACATGTCCTAGATATGAGAAAGTCATGGAATATTCGCCCCATGATGGATTCTGTGATCCACCATTTTTCTACATGATATTAAATCTCACTGATTTAGCCACTGAAGTGGTATCTCTTCTTTCTGATTTAGCCTCAGTTTTTAAATGTATTAGGCTGAGATCCTATTGGTCACACAAGCTGTGGCCACTTGTTGAAACGTCTTTCAGCCTTTACACCACAGCTTTCAAATACCTTATTTGGCATTTATGGCACATCTGTTATCCATTATTCAGCCATTCAATGTTTATTATTCCACATGTTAACTATCGTACACTTCTTGAATGAAAAGTTCATACAAGCAATAGTCTACTTATCATCTTTGAGTGATCTAAAACTATTCTATACACAGAGAAGACACTTTTTGAAGCTCAAAGCTTGAGCTTTAACCAAATAACCCTTCTGCAATCCAATTATTTATAAAGTCTCTGCTATGCTATGGCTTAATTTAGTGTATATTGCACCCACAGAGAGTTCAGAAAAATAAACTGTGGGACACTGTAGGACTTCATAGGACTTCCTATTGGCCTGAGATATGCCAGAAGCAGCATAGTTATCCAGCTTAATAATGTGGAAAACACTGAATCTGAGCATCTCGTTAGCAAGAAGGATATTGTTTGATGCCAGTGATCTTAGAAAAAATAAACAGTAAAAAAGAAAAAATAAATAGCCAAACAAAATGAATCCCTCAAACCTCCCCCACCCTCTACCAGGACAGAATTTTTGGCAAGTACAGTTAAATTTAAATCAGTGGATTTAAGACAAGGAATTTGCATTCCCCAGAGTGATATTCACTACAAATAATGTAAAGAGAGCAGATGTGATAACACAGCAAGCTCTCTTGTTTATGAGCAACATTATTCACATACCTCAGTGACTGGCCCTGCTATAAGAGTGATTCTGGAAGGAATTCAACAGCAACAACCCTGCCATCGCATAGACTAGCAAGAAAATATGACACATTTGGAGGTCGATATGACAGTTCCATGGTTCACTCTCTGATTTCTAAAAAGTTGCTTATAGCATCACTCTATTAAAACAAAATTACACACTCCTAGACCAATCAGGTGCTACTAGCAAGGTTTTAAAACTCTTGGGATATTTTCCAAAATGGAGACAGCAACTTTGTGCCCAAACTGTGAGACTTTTTTGGTATAGACTCCTCCATCAAAAATAAATAGTCTAGGCTCAGTTATAACTCCAATTTCAGAGAAAAGCAGAACCTTTGGAAAAAATTAAGAGTATATTATGGTTCCCTGGCCTCCTTCTGAGTGCCTAGAGACCTGCATGTCCCAGGTGAAAGCAAGCCATGCTTCTGTCCTCAGCAACATCACTAACAAAACAGGGGCCAGCCTGGTTGGGCTGGTCACAAAGTACATGAAATCAGTTGAAAAATTAATTGCCCTGCCTTCCCTGACACATGATAAATCAGTCCAGGCATCTCAGTGCAATACATTAAACAAACTATGCTCACAACTAGTTGACAGCAGCAGTAACATAAAATATATACTGCATTTATTTGATTCCCTAATTATGCCACTACTGCTGCCACAAAAAGCTTTCTGAAAACCATCAGGATTCTGATGAAGGATGTCTACAAATATACCTAAGTTGTCTTCTATTTTTAGTCAATATTAGAGCTTATCTAAAATAAATGTTCATTACAGCTTCCCTAAAGTCATACACACTCTTATTCTCAACTTAAAAATAAGGTGTTGATTTCAAGCATTTGCCTCTTATGTTTAGTCTTCCCATTTTATATAAAACAGACAGGACACCTGTGCTGTCTAGCAGCTCATTGAAAGTCATTCTTCATCTTCCCCCTATTTAAAAACTTATTTCCAAGGAAACACTGATGCACAAGCTCTGGAAAGGGTCAATGAAGACAACTGAAATAAAATCTTTAACAAATAATTGAACATAAAAGAGGACCTGAAGAGATTACCTGTACAATGAATGGCTGGCTGTGGTTGTGTCTGTTGCCCAACAACTGTCCAGCCTGCAGTGTTCTTGCCTAGAGGAAACTGCTGGCTGTGCCCAAACTTCTGCCTTGCCTTGCTGCTTTACTGAGGTGTCCACATGCACCCAGCCAGGTGTGACATCAAGTGTAGCTCTCCAAGTAGAAAGGCTCTCTCTAATTACAAAACTTTTTTTTTTTTTTTTAAGAAGGTTTCATACCACTACAAAAAACTAAGAAAAAGTGCAGCCTATACTGCATATGCTTAAAAACCTAAACCTAGCAGGTCCTGTGCGTGGCCATGAGCAACACACTAGAAAGCAACCACATCTCCTTGTAAGACCTAATTCATGCTGGTCATTGCCACGGGTACATTCTTCCCTCTATTATTGTACTGAGAAATTCACATCTAAAAAAGACAACATTAAAACTCCAGCAGATGTAGGATAGATACAACTATATATAAAGGCACACCCAGATTCCCAGGAACTAGCATGGCAGTTTCATATTTACTCACTGGTTGAACAAGAAGAATACTCTAAGATCAGCTCAAATTCCATACTATTTTTAAGCAGCATGTGAGTACTTGCATCTTGAGGAAGAGTACACACAGCCAGGATCTCTCCTGCTCATCCTATATCTATCTAGCAACATTTCTACCAGTCCATTCTAGAAATGAGGTCCCACCCTAGCAGAACCTGCATAAAATACACAGAAACTGTGCTTCACCTCAGTTTAATATCCAGAGAATCATTATGTTCTGAATGTGCTAAAGCTGAAAGGGGGAAAAAAATCCACATTTAACTTAGTTTGTGGTGTGGTTTAATGAAAGTCTGTTTTTCAGTTGTGGGGGTGGGAGGCGAGGGTGGTTGCCTGTGAGGACCTGCTGGAGCTAATGAACTGGCTTGTTTTGAAGGGCCAATCAGCTGGCTAAGTTTGGGGATTGAGGCCTGGTTTGACCACTTGAAGGAGTTAAGCACACCCCTGTAGAAAAGCACATTTAAAAAAGAAGGAAGTGCAGGAAAATTCTCTCTTGGCTTCTGGCTTTTGAACAGGCTGGACTGGGCCGGGTCTGCACGGCGGGGCTAGGCCGCCCTGGCCCCGTGCAGCCGGGTTGGCGCACAGCTCGGTTGGGATTTCTGCCACCGCCAGGACATGCCACCGGGACTATCCCAGCACCATGGGCTCAGTTGAGATTTCTGCCACCGCCAGGCCATGCCACCGGGACTATCCCAGCACCGTGGGCAACTGTGCGGCCAGGACCGGCGCCAGGAGTGGCCCCGCAGCCAGGATCCATGCAGCCAAGGCAGTGCTATGTGGCCATGGCTATTTCTGCATGTCTCCCAAATGAATTTTTTTTATTCCAGGACCAGCGCTGGGAGTGACACCGTGGTCGGCACTGAGGGCAGCCCCGAGGCCAAGAGCAGCCAGGGCTGGGAGTGGCCACCGCCATCCTGGTCTGGGAGCAGCCATGTGACTGGGACTGTGCGGCCAAAATTGGTGTGACTGCGACGGTGCCACGCAGCTGCGGCTGTCTCAGCATGACACACAATGGACTTTGCTTAGTTGCTTTTAGCCAGCTATGCTGCAGACAGGACAAAAGGCACGGCAGCAGTTTTTTCCCTTTCTTCCAGCGCCCTGCATGAAAGAAAGGAGCAGAGGTCGCACCAGCAGCCAGCACGGTTTGTGCAGTGCCAGCAGAGACCACATGATCAGCAGCAACAGACACAGTGATTCCTCAATTGTGGAGCCTGGACAAAATCACCCTTTAAACATTTTTAAGGCTCTATACTGTTTTAATTGATAAAACTTGAGAACAAATGAACCTACGAACACTAACTTTCTCCTGAGTCAGGAAAAGGAAAGGGTGAAAACATGTAGAAAATACAATAGGGACCCTGAGGTCAGTAAAGAAGGAGTCTTTAAGTCTAGATTGGGGGGCGGGAGAAGCAGAATTGAGGAAATGCCTGAGTCTTGGGCTGAAATTCTCTTGTAAGCCATGGTGATGGACTATGATACATCAAACGCTTGTTTCCTTGTAACTTGTGAAAATGCATTTGGGGGGATGTAGTGTTTTAATCACAGCCATGAACAGAGGCACCAGTGCTAAAGCGAGCAGATGTTGAAATTATTTTGATTCAATGAGAAATTTGAACAGAGAGAGATGAGAAACCTTGCCGCAGTGATAGTAATACATAATCCTCTGTTCCCAGAGATGGATGAAGAGAACTTTTATTTTATGCTAGAACAGCCCATTCTTAAAAGAGAACACCAATAAGTTGACATGGCCCATGAAAGCAGCTGGGAGATAGCTGCAAGGTATGGGAAGGACTTTTCACACTGCAAGCAGATTTTCCTTTCCTGTGCAGCTGATTTGCTGTGACATTGAAGCCACAAGAGACCTGTTTCTTGTGGAAAAGTCTTTATAGCATGACAAGAGAGACTCCTCTCTCTAAGTAGACTGAAGAAAGACTATTCTAGAAGTGACAAACTGACTGAAAGTCTCAAGTTTTGTCTTCTTACATTGTCAGTGGGAAAGAAAAGAAGGTGGGGGGAGAGGAAAAGTGTTCTGATTTTTTTTTCTTATTTTTTCCCTTACTTCTGTTAATAAAGTTTTTTTTATACTCCTTAAGGTTTGTGCTTGTTTTGCCCTCCTTCTCCTAATTCTTATCTCACAGCAAGAAAATGAGTAAATATACTCTAGTAAATAAACTGGCACTTAGCTAGCACTAGACCCACTACAGCTAGACACTGTACTGAATATTTGGTTGGATCAGATTAATTAAGTAACCACACTGGAATCGTAGGGCTGAAGTGTGGTGTGCTTTAAATAACGTGCAGATAACTCATTGCAGGGCTTCAAGGTCAGGACAGTTTCCTTTAATGTGAAAACACATTTCAGGGAAGTAGAAGGTAGAAGCTCAGCTGAATTACAACTTTCTTTACCATAAAGGAAGACTAACTTTTCACCTCACCCTCTCTCCTTTTTCTTTTCTTTCCCCTCTTATTTATCTACTGTTCTGAAAGGGCCATGTAACTGGGGATACAGTGCTGTTCATTCATTTTCCTTTAGGCAAAGTTAAATGCTTACAAAAATGCTGAACATGCAAGCTGTCCTGACACAATCAGGGGCAATCAGGCAAAGGTGTCTCTGCCACAGGCATGCAGACCTGGTTTGGCAGCAGCACCCACAATGCTCTCCACACATGTGTGGGGGACATGGTCAGCCCTCACAGCTACACAGGCTTTCATCTCCATTTCGAAAAGTTACCTGCTAAATCAAAGTGACTTTCAACTAATTAGAAAGTAGCTAATATTTGCCTAATGGCCACCAGGTAACCTGGACTGCTCTGAAAGTTGCAACCAAGAGATGCAAGCTATGTGTCACAGCAGATTCCTGCACTACACTTAACTCCATTACCATCCATTGCTGCTCCATGACGTGCTAGCACAGCCATAAAAAAACATGTAATTTACCATAAGCTTAATTATTTCTTCTCTGATATGTCATGTGGTATTAGGTGACAACTGCAGGAAATAATGGCTGCCACTGTTCTACAACAAAAGAAGTCTCCAGAGATGTACTTCCTTTAAGTCAATGTGCCTTTGAAATTACTCTAGTGCATACAGGAAACTAACTCAGTGTTAACAGAGGAAGACTACAATCAGTGTAAATGAAAGCCTAAGGAAAAAAAAAGGTAGCAACTTCTAGAGCATGCATAGACACGTTGTAGAAGAACATGCAACTTACTGCTTGCTTCTGTTCTATCATTTCTAATTTTCCGTATAATGAATATACACAACCAAAGAGAGTTTGAAAATCCCACACTAGTAGTGCTATTGAGGACCAGCATCTGTGAGCTTGGTTTGGATATTCCTCACATAGTTGAGAGGCTGCTAGGCTTCTGCTCATATTGATGACCATAACAAAGCTGTAATGACTTCACAAAAGAGCTGTTTTTTCTTGAAAATAGCAAATGAAAAATAAGTTTCTTAATTTATCAAACTCCACAGAGGAAAAAAAAAAGTATTTTCTGTAACACATAGAAGGGCAATAGTATTTATGCAAGAGTTTCAATTACAAAAATCAAACCAAACTTTTCAGTATTCATTTCAGTTTACAGAGTCTGAAATCCTCATTTTAGAGAAAAGAACCACATACTACATGGGAGAGTAAATAAATTTTAGTACAGATCACAGAAAGAGGTACTATAAAGGGCAGAACTAGAAGTTGGATGGGTTTACAGATATTGTTTATAAAAAGTTTGAAATAGTATTTTGCCAATAAATATCAGCCTAGGCACTGAAATAATACATGAATAAAATCCCTTGCTTTTTAATCTATGTTTAATCCTTAGAGCACTAGAGGATGCTCGATAAACATTTTAAGTCTTATCTCTATAAACAGATCTACACATTTTCTGTGCACATGTATATAAGCTCATAAAACTACAAATATCATATAATTGTGCATAAGACTAAGGCATGGTTCAATATAAGATGATCTAAATACATTTTCTTGCAGATGCATCTTCTTAACAATCATGTCTGAATGAGTTTAACATCCTCTAACCTTTGCTAAAAGGCAGCCCACTCTTTGGTTGGTACTACTAGCACCATTTGACACTCCAACAAGAAGAAAAAAATATTACTTAAAGTAAAGCACCCACTTTCATGCGTTCACCTTAACTTTATCTAAAGCAATGCCTTATTTACATATTGTCTTTTAAGAAAATCTAGAAGCAGTTAAAACTTCAGCCTGAAGAAAATTTTATACTTAGTACACTTTCCATTATATTAAGGAATAATTATGTGATTGCTAATGAGTGTGTATATATATATATATATATATATATATGAAGAAACATCCCAAACATTTTCAAAATGTGAATTTGGGTAGTGGTTACCTGATTTTAGTTTTTAAAAAATCAATTACTCTATAATCCCTTTTGTATTCTTTATTAAGGTTACTTAAGGGAAAAATATTATTTAGTCCATCCAATGTTGTATGAATATTAAATAGACTATTTCAGTTTGTTCCACTGCACTTAGGTCACATTTGACAAAGTACAGTTCATAACTAGTTTCTTTCATGGAAAGGGAAAAGAACAAAACCAGAAAACGTGAAAAATAACATATGTGTGAGGACAAGAGAACTGTAGGACAGCACAGTAATAGTTGCTGTCAAAGTAATAGATGCCTGCAGTGAAGATCCCAAAGCCTAAGACAACATACAGCTTACATGGAAAACTGAAACTCAGATCTATGTTTTACATTGCTGTAATGATAGCAATTGCAAAATCCCACAAATCCTCAGCCAGCTATGAGAGGAATAGGCTTTTTCAAAGCCAAACATACTCATGTCAAGTTCAGTTGAGGTTGCTGCTCTCACAGTCTGAAGGATGCCTTTCTGCTACACAACAGGAGAGAGAAGGACTTACGCTGGAAACACAAAGAATACTGGATCTTTAAAACAAATTTGATAGATTTGGTATTTGATAAAAGGACAAAGTTTAACCCCTTTCCCCTGAACCTCCCAGAAGCTACTAATGATAAAACAGCATAAAACTTCAAGTTTTGTCAGACACAAGGCAGTGGGAAATAAAGATGTAACTCTTGTTACTTAACTATCAAAAGCAACCCGTGTCCCTTTAAACCTTAAATAACAATTTAAAACAAGATGCATTCTTTAGACTGCTAGTGGCCACAATAGGCCTTGGATCACTCAACTTGTTTCACTTCCAGTTTCACTAGAGTAAAAAAAACCTATGCAAATAAATTTAGCTTTTTTTCTTTTCCTGCAGATAACCAAAAAAGGTGAATCCCAGTGCACTTGCAAAAAAAAAAAAAAAATCCCATCCCTTATGTTCAAAGATGAGCAACTTAGAGGAAACAAAGAGAACTTGTAATAAGAGAACAGAGAATGCAATTCTGTCAAGGCAGGAGAGATGTAACAAAGTTTCTAAAATGTAACAAGTATCAGAAGCACAGTAGTTTGCAGAAGAAATTGTTACACAAGTATTTGTTTTAGGGAAAAAAGGGTGATGTTACTATTAGGGACTTGATTATGTATACTATTGGTTAGCAGACATATGAACAGAAATACTATTGGCTATCTAGGCTCACGCTATCCTAACCTGATAGTGAAAATATTATAAAAGCTATATACACTTTTAATAAATGTTTCTGGTTATACCACGACTGGGGACGGTGCCTCATTCATACGTTGCAGACGGCTGCCTCTCAAATACTTGTCAAAAATTATATTAAGACTGATCACCCTGAACTATCTTGGCAAACTAACATACATTAGACATGTTAGTTATTGATATGGTAAGTATCAAGTATCATAGTTACTAGACTTTAAATTTATGCATACTTGTGTATCACTTCAGAGGATCACAATTTATATGCCAAAAAGACCAGACAGGAATTATTTAAAAGAACAAAAATACATAATTTTCCATCATGGTGGACTTTTATGATGGAATGACTGCAAAGACCAACCAATGTCATCTATCTAGACATCTGTAAAGCTTTTGACGTGTCTCACATGACATCCTTCTCTCCAGATTGGAAAGGCATGGGTCTGAAGGGTGGACTGTTCAGTGGACATGGAAATGGCTGGATGGACACAGCCTGAGAGCTGTGGTCAATGGCTCTATGTCCAGACAGAAGACAGTGATGACAGTGGTCTGTCAGGGCTCTGTCTTGGGATTGGTGCTCTTTAACATCTTTATCTGTGATACAGACAATGGGATTGAGTGCACCCTTGGCAAGTTTGAAGGTCACATAAAGCTGAGTGGTGCAGTTGGCACAAGGAAGGGATGCCATGCAAGGGCACCTGGACAAACCTGAAAAGTGGGCCCATAAGAACCTCATGAGATTTAACAAGTCTAAGTGCATAGTGGTCGGGAGCAACTTCAATGAGTCCAGACCAAGAGAACACTGGGAGAAGAAACCATTCAGAACAGTCCTCTGGAGAACAACTTGGGGGTGCTGGTGAATGAAAAGCTGGTAATGACCTGGCAATGTGCACTCACAGCCCAGAATGCAAATGGTATCCTAGGCTGCAGCAAAAGAGGATTTGCAACAGGTCAAGGTAGGTGATTGTCCCCTTCTACTCTCTCATGAAGACCCCACCTGCAGTGCTGTGCCCAGGTCTGGGGTCCTCAGCACAAGAAATAACATGGACCTGTTGGAGTGGGTCCAGAGGAGGCCACAAAGATGCTCAGTGGGCTGGAGCACCTCTGCTATGAAGGCAGGCTGAGAGAGTTGGGGTTGTTTGTCTGGAGAAGAAAAGGCTCCCAAGACGACCTCATTGCTGCCTTTCAGAACAAGCTTTACACAGGGAGATAGTGACAGGACAAAGGGGAATGGTTCTAAACTGTAAGAGGAGAAATTTAGATTAGCTGCTAGGAAGAAACTCTTTATTGTGAGCATGGTGAGGCACTGGAACAGATTGCCTAGAAAAGTTGTAAATGTCCCAGCCCTGGAAGCGTCCAAGGCCAGGCTAGAGAGGGCTCTGAGCAACCTGGTCTAGTGAAAGGTATCCCTGCCCATGGCAGGGGGGTTGGAACTAGATGATCTTTAAGGTCCCTTCAAACCCAAACCAGACTGTAATTCTATGACAATTTAGAACTTTTACAAATCAAGCTTCTCTATTTGCTACATTCTCATGCTAGCTTTTCAGCCCACCATAGATCTGTTTTGCAGGTTGTGACCCCTTGGAAACTTGAATGTCTCCATTGACTTACAGTTTAATGTACTTGGATAGTTGTTCTTATGAGAGTGATTTCAGCCTGGAAATATCTCAGCTAACATCTCCAACAGGAGTAAGAACAAAACTGGATGTCCTTTAAAAGAAAAATCATACCAAAGTTGTTCCAAAATTATACAGTAAATAAACTTTACTTCATCTCAGCTCTATACATATTAGTGCTGTCAACAGTCACAGATCAGCGTATGATACAGTTACGTAGTAACTATTTACAATTTACAGGAACACACCTTTTCTTCAGAAAATATAAGTACAAAAGCTAGGAGTAAACAAACAAGGTACTGCAATTTGGATTTATTGTAGGCAAAAGCGTATAGAAGTGACCTTCTACCAAACAATCAAGATCAAATCAGGAGAGAACAGTCAACAAGAGTGTCTAGTTCATCAGAAAAATCACCTCAATAGCTATCCACCCAAAATGTATTGCACAATTCAATCAAAAATAAAAAAAAAATAAAGAGAAGAAACAAATCATTTATTCCAACTTTTAGAAAACACCCAGTAAAACCTGAATAGAGATACAGTAGCAGGCAATTCTTTCCTAGGATAAAGTCTTATCTCCTTTAAAAAAATAACCTTTAACACAAAATAGAAGACAGTATTCAATAGAAGAGAAATAACCAAATAACCCCTGATTAGCATTTCTGCCAAGGCAGTTGATTATATTCACAGTCCAAAGGTGGTGCTGAGTTTTGGTTCTTGCTATTCTTTTTGTGACCTTGAATAATAGCTTTTCTTCTTGTCCCTTCTCAAGGGGCAACAAGAGATACAAACTTATTTGTAAGCAGCAATGTCATGAGACATTCTCATGACAAAATCTTCAAGATGGTCGTAGCCAGAACTAGAAGAAAGGAAAGTTAAAAGAAATTATCAAATGTTACATTATTAAGAACAACTTAGAAGCTCTTAATATTAAAATAATTGCATTGTTTATTAATACAATTAGGAGACAGAAGAATTTCAAATAAGTCAAACTGCCAAATTATTTGAGCAAGCAATTCCATTCCAGTACCTGCAAAAAGGTTGAGAAACTGATGAAAACAAAATAAGGTGTAGCAAAAGAGTCAGCAGTCTCACTGGAAATAGTCTACCACATCACTGTATAATCCAAAGAAAAACAAATTTGGACTCTCTTGCATAAGGCTTATCATCAAAATTGAAATGATGATGCAGAATTTTGGACCTAGCACATAGCCTCCTCTACAGGAAAATATCACTTGCCTTCACAATGAAATCAGCATCCCCCTTAATTTCTAAGTTATATACATGCAAGAATATGTGACAAAAATACTTGAGATGAAGCAGGCAACTGCAATCTAATAATGAAGTCTGAACAGTTTACATATACATTAGCTGATGTTATGAAAGTGTAACCAATAACTTCTGACATTAAGGTCAGTATCAACAAGCCTTGTGAGATGTTTCAAAGGCAGCTCAGAACACCTGAATTTTTTACACCAGCATTACAGACAGCATGACAAGAATGTAAGTTTCAAAGGTATCTTCTGCAACCTATTCTGCAATAGTGTTGTAAATAGCTTTGTTCCATTAGTATTTACAATTCAATTATTTTCAACAAAGGGATAGAGAAAACAGTTGCTGATTTTGTCAGAACTGATGAAGGCTGTTGGCAAACAGTCCAAACTCTACTGCATTTTAAGTGCAATAAAGTGTATTCACTATTTTATTCAAAGATGGAAAAAACCAAAGTAGAAACTGTGACTGTTAAAGAAATATTTTTTTCCTTTGAAAGAGGTATTATTTTGTGTTGAAGGCTGTGTTTGCATGACAGCAGGAGAGGAAGATAACCTGTCAACTGCACTGTGGTAAATGGTAAATGGCAATAGCCTTAGTTAATTAATTTTGCTCTGGCAGTGATGCAGGCCAACAAATGCATTTCAGCCAAGAGATAGCAACTGTTTCACATGCACTGAATCAACTCCTGGCAACTGTGCAAAGCGTTCCAGTTGCAAAGGAGGAAAAAAAAGTTGAACCAATCATATCCTATAGAATTCATCGGCAGAGTTTATTAAATATCATACACCACTAGTGATTCAAATCATAATCTTTATCAGCCAGTGCAGAAAGTTTTTTCCTATGTACTTCCATAGCCCAGTCCTCTGTCAACCAGCTATTGCGTATGCGTTGCTTGTTTAGCTAGGCTAGTCTGATGCAACCTGCATCTTCAGGCCTACATCAGCTGTTCCGTTCTTGTAATGCTACAACTAGCATTGCAGATTCATAATTGAAGTAGCTTAACAGAACTTGAAGAAAGACACAAACTGAGAGCATAAAGCTCCCCTAATTGTTCTCTGTCATCTCTCTGCTTTAGCATCTCTTGATATCAAACCAAAGCTGTGATTCAGAAAGGTACTGATGTTTAAATGCAATCATATCCTAATCCCCCTGCAGAGAATATTCATCAATCTTTTAAAAGATAATGCATTTTCGTATTTACAAGATGTAATAATTCATTTCCAGCAGTACAGCATGTGTCCCACAAATCTGATTTGTTTCCCTATTCAAAAAAGGAACTTAGACAATGAATAAATATAAAACAAAGCCAAGTGCAATAAAATTCAATATTACATATTAATTAAATTAAATTCTGATTTTATTTCTACAACTGAGATTTTTGTGGCTCAATCAACATTTGAAGTTATGCTTACGGTTAGGGTCACTCAAAAAGATCGGTTTTGAATCAGTATTTACCATTTTCAAACTCAGCTTTGTAAAGCAAAATATGATTAAGAGGAAAACAAAAATTGTCATATGCATATACAACCAAAATTTCTTTAACGAAGGAAAGTAGGCAAGAAAAAAAAGCAGAAGAACCATTAATTGCATGATACAGATTTCATTTTACATAAAACAAGAATGTATTAGACTTCACTCACCCACATGCTAGCTAAGCACAGACTGGTGGCATATTCAAAAGATACCACTGCGAGCTGAGGCAAACTACAAAGCCAGGAAGAAAAGAGCTTATTGGACTATTTGATTGATAGCATTATGTAGTGTTAACAAATAAGAACTATGTGGACATCTATGGATGAGATTGCTGCAGTTAGATTACAACAACAACATAGTAAAAGCCAGATTACTGAAGATTACATTGATCTAGCATATGTTTATTAACCAGGAACTGCTACAAGTTTTCAGAAACTTGTTAAATATATGCCCACTAAGAGGGTATAAAATTACTCACAGATACTTAGTACCACACACTTACTCGAGTAGCACAGTAAGTTAATAATTTACGCATCAAAATTACTTACAGATGTTTTAGCAATAAACTAAAAGCTCTATGTTAAAATACACATTTATGCTGTAGTTCAGAACTTCATTACTCCTGAGAGCTAAACATTGGATATTTTCATATACCAGCATCAGTCCAATATTAAGTATAGAGAAACTAGAGAAACGACTAGTGCCATGTCGGTCAATAAATAAAAACCAAAAGAAACCAAGCATATTTCTTGACAGAATAATTTATAAAGACATCTCCAACTTTTTATTTCTAAACAGAATTATGGAAGACTCATCCCCAGAATAATTTGTGCTTCAGCAAACGAACATATAACATTGAAAGTGAAGTAAAAAACACTTCTTCCTTCATAATATGCCCTAATATGTGAGTTTCCATTAGATGTCTAACTCAATCTCTTTGTGGATTTGGAAAGGAGTAAATTTATAGGCTAGATATGAACAAAGAAGGGACTGCTATGTGAAACCCAAGAGCTCTTTGAACAAAGATATTATTAACAAATCAAATCACTTGTAGCCTGCAAAAACAACTCACTGTCTGTTTTAGACAAAATTTAATACCAAGGATGAAAACTTGTTGGATGAATTCAAGTTAAATTTTTATTTTGTATGAGAAGTTGTGTATGTCTGTTGTAGAAAGAGCAGGTTTAAATATCAAAAAGCTGAAGTGGCTGCAAAACAAGGCCCATCTCTCTGTTCTCAAAATCTTTCCTAAATATTACTCTGGCTTACCAAAACAAAACAAAACAAAAAAGTCTCAGCTTTCTATTTTAATGTCAGAGAGAGAAATCATACTTGGTATACATGATACTTACTGGAACTGCAGTATAATCACTATTTTTATCTTCTAAAAGTATTTAAAATATTTAAGATTGCAAGGCTCTCAAACATACTGACTGTACAGGAAAATGTTGAAGTATTTAACACTTTCCTCAGATGTGATACTGCAAGATGAAAATACTTAATTTTTTTTTTCAGTGACTCAGCAGGACTTCAATGTATCTACAAGTGAAATGAAATTATTAATATTTTTATTTTATTCTGTATTTGCAAGCATGGAATAAATATATATGCAAGGTCCGTGAGAGAAACAGAATGCAATTCTTCCTCTCACTTAAATTCCTAAATATTTCACTAAGATGACCAATAAAGAGAAGAATCATAGTGTTGATTCCAGATACAATATAGAGACTATTACTGCAGTTTTTATTTTAATTAAAAGTAGCTCCTATACATAAAACAGTAAAAGTAATACCAAAGAAATGCTTATGCTCAAATAATCTTACCTCCTTTTGCATCTGCTTCTCAAAGCTAATTTCACCTTTCTAGTAAATAGGTCAACTGGTAAATACTAAACAAATGTAAAAAAAAAAGTGGGAAAAAAACGACCATCTCACTGTTGACAATTCTTATTTTTGACCTGTCCTGATCCAGAGTGAACTAACTTTTTTCTTGTGTTTTTTCAATACAAAAATAAAGCAGGCTCACACAAAAACCCCCAAAACATAATCAAAACCCCAATCTTGTTAGGATATCCACTTAAGATAAAATTGTACACATCTCACTTCAAACACATATCTCAGGTGATTGAGATAATCAACTTTATATTCTACAAGCAAAATGCCTGTTGTTTTTGCCAGAAATTTTATCCCAGGGATGGAAATGTTTCTTGATATATTTTTCATAAAAACAGTATGACTCCACAAAGACTTCTAAATGTAAGAAGCATTAATTTTATATATGTTTATATTATTTTTTAATATATCAGATTACTTTTTTAATTTAGAAAATTCATCCACAGAATAGTAGCGATGCTTGAACTTGCTTTGATCCTATTGTACTCATTGCTATCAGAAATCTGTCTTAACTGAGGAAAAATACTAGTAAAGAAAACATGCTTGCTTTTTTTCTCACCCTTGCTATAAACTCAAACCTAGAGCTGGACTTTGATATTCCACTGAAGAAGAGGAAAGGAGGGAGAAAAGGAGTCCACTTGAATGTGGACACACAGAAAAGAAGACATTAATAAGTTTCTAATGTCTTATTCTTGAAATCTAATCGTCTTGCATAAACTTGATTTACTTACATAACCTACCACTGGTCGAGTATCTTCTCGTTCTAGTATCTTCTGAGTCTGATCTGCTGGGAACTTCAGCACTGTTGTTATAACCTTGGCCATTGTCTAAAGAGATATAGGTTATCCTTATATAATTCCACATCCACAAAGATGCTCTGTAATATTTTAAAATTAATCTAATTTAATAATACTGGATACTATTTTATTAATGTCAATGGAAAACAGTGAAATCAGTAAGATATAACTATTTATTTCACATTGTATATGCATGATGTGAATTATATGAAAACAATGTTTCCACATGGTCACAAAATTCAGCTACTGTAGTGTGATGTAAGTTCTGTGGCATCTATGCTCAAATGATAGAGTCCATTAATAAAACAGCATACTAGATAAAGTGCATGACTAGAAAAAGTAATCTGTCAATCTTGTTGCAGATATCCTGCCAAGCAAGAGGCAAATAATAAAGTTGGACTGGAGGGCAAGACAGTAAAACCTCCCAGCAAATACACATACACACCTTGGTAAAGCAGTTTACAAAGAATGTGGTAAGTACCCGCATTACAAGTCATGACACTAATTCCTGGCTCTTAGATCCATATCAACCTCCACATTTCTCTTATGTGTCCAATACTGTAGACAAACTGGTGCATTCATTAATGTCTTGATTGCATTCCAGTATCATTTATTAGGATGCATAATTGGCAATACATCCTAGATAATTTGTACAGATTCTTTTGAACTCTGTTCAAAAAGAGGAAGCATATCCAGAGATATCAACAATTCCACTACTGAATCACCTTTGAGACAAGGGATACACATTTGCACTAGTAAAGGGGATTGTGCACAGAGAAGGGCCACCAAAATGACCTTACAAGACAGAATTAGATTTAAAAAATGCCTCTTCTAGGAACAAAAAAGTTGACAGAAAGCAGTATCTGTATTGAGAAGATAAATTACAATGTAGATATTTTAACTTAAGAACTGTGTTGGGGGCAGTGGTGGAAAGCACAGTAATACTTTACAAGCATTCTTAACACTGTTTTAAAAAATTCTATCATTCACATCATCACTGCTTATGGCTATCCAGTTCATGTAGCAGGATGAAACCAGTTCTCAAGACATATCCATAGATCTATGATTATATGATATAATCCTGAAAAGAGCAGACACTAAGCTCAGTGTGCTCCAGAAACATTTAATGACTGAAAGGAAACCAGGATATGAAATCAAGAAGCCTACTGTCCAGCTTTTCACTAGTTTTAAGAGTGAATTAAAAACATCTAAGGTATACAGATTCGAGAATACTATGAAACATCTTTAAGCAACTACTGAAGAGGTATTTCACATCTTCGGCTGGTAACACAGCTACTAACAAACTGTTATTTAATCCAACTGTAATTTAACATGTTTGTGTCAAGATTACATCAAAAGATCACTTTTTCTAATATTCCGCATACCAGCTTTCATTTTACATCAAGTTTGACTGACAAATAGACTTTTGCTGATAAAACTGTATCTACCCATAAAGGTTTTTGTCTTGTTAGGTACAGTGGTGAGAAAATCCCCTCCACCTACCACTCATCTTGGTAGGCTGATGAAGTTTTGAAGTTATGAATCATGTCTCTTTGGGAAAAAAATGTGAAAGCCTATTGAATCCTGTGTCAGAAATAAACAGCATATAACAAATCACAAACACATGGTACTTCACATCATACAGAAAGGGTGTTAAACTTTAACCTGGATCACCTGTCAGCATATACAAATTTATATACCTTTGTCTCATGACCCATCATATATTCAAAGAGCACTTTCCTCAAGTATTCAATCTCAGTGGGTTCCTCAAACAGGGAAACTTCATTATGGTGAAGGTTTCCATCTGTGTAAACAAAAAGAAGAGAATATTTATACTGAGAGTCACTCATCCGAATCCAAGTTTCACTAATGGCACGAAACCAAACAAGAACAAATACTGTAATCTGCACCTTAGATAGAATAACTGTAGCCCTTCAGAAAGGGGTTGGCAGGAGGTGCAACAGGAGTCACCGGTGTATGTGCCCTTGACAGCCAAAAGCCTGGAGTGCATCAAACACAGCATCATCAGTCGGTCAAAAGAGGTGATTTTCCCATCCTATTTAGCACTGGCACAGCCTCACCTTGAATACTGTGCGCTGTTCAGGGCCCCAACATTTAAAAAGGATATGAAGGTACATGAATACACCCAGAGGATACCTCTGCTACTGGATAAGGTGCTGACAGGCATGTCCTCTGAGAAGCAGCTGAGGAGTCTGGGTTTGTCTAATTTGGAGAGATGGAGGCTAAGGGGTGACCTCAGTGCTCTCTACGGCTTCCTGAAGAGACGTTGATAGGCAGGTACTGCTCTCTTCTCCCTGATACCCAGTGCCAGGACACATGGAAAATGGTTGAAACCTTCATCTATCATGGGGAGTTCAGACTTGATGTGAGGAAACATTTCTTTACCAAGATGGTGTCAAACTCTGGAACAGACCTCTTGGAGAGTTGGCTGATGCCTGTTTGTCAGTGTTGAAGAGGGATTTGGACAGTGCCCTTAATGACATACTTTACCTTTCCATCAGCCCTGAAGTGTTGCATCCTGGGATTGGGTTTTAGGGGTTCTTATTTGTGTTAGCTAGCCAAATCCTGTGTACCCCCGTGCTTCCCCCATGTCGTTTCCCCCCACCCGGCGGTTTCTGGCCCCATGCTGCCTGCCCCTGGATTTTCCCCCTCTGCCGCTCCTGTAACCACTCCCCCGTCCAGCCCCGGGAAACCCCGTGCCTGCCACCCCAATCCACACGATCCCACTCAGCCTGAGGCTCGGTGCCCGCCCCTGCGGGGTTCTCTGGTTGGTCACTGTTGCTGGCGTCACCGCCACGGCAGCTGCCCCTATTGGACAGCAGGCCGTGGATCCTCTCACCCCACCCCTCTATAAAATCCTACCCCACCGGCACCCAGGCGTCATTTTCTCCCATGCGAGTGCCTGGAGCAGTTGTGTCTTTTCATCTAACCGCGCCACATGACCAATAAACCGTTCCTGCCAAGCACGGAGTAAATGGACAAATTCCTTACTTCTTTACCGGATCCCTAGTGCACGGTAACAGCGGCTGGCCAGCCCACGCACCCGAGACACGGAGCCGTGTCTGGGAACCCGTGGCAGAAAACCCCGGCAGCACATGGAAGCTACGCCACAGCCAGGCTCCCAAGAGCTGCGTGCAGCCGGGGAGAAGAAAAGCTAACGCTGCACTGAAGTGTTTACACGGCTGGATTACGAAACTGATGTTGGTCCCTTCCAGCTGAAGTATGTTTCCTGCTTCTCTCCCTACCAGTACATGCTGAGGAAATCCTTGATTATATTTCTTCCCAGCCCTGCACTAGCAGAAGGCACTGAATACCGAACACCCACAACCATCTCCCATCATTGGCTTAGTCACCTTGAGGGAAAGAGGCATGGACCTTCTGAGGGGATGAGAGATGTAGATCATCCTGAGATAATTTGACCATTTGCACAAATTTGCAAAAAGCAAGTGCAACATGTTTTTTGAAAGTCTTCTGAGCTCTTTTAACTAGCTGACATAAAAATGAAAACATCAAACAAAACGCTGTGTGATTTGGTAATCTGAAATCACACACCAACTCTATTATAATAGACAACAAAAAACAAGGATGTCATAAGTGCATTATGTAAGTGTTTTAAAAAGACTGATGTTTCATTTTCTAGATCAAGCTGTATCTTTCTAACAAATGAAAAGCTTATCTGTGATGAAAACTGTGTACTTACCTCTATACGATGTTCCAACTGATGTGACATACAAATTTTTCTCATGTTTCAGCTGGTCTTCCAGTACATGAATCTAAACAGAGAACAGTTGATATGATAAATGGTGTTAAAACTAACAGCAGCTAAAATAAGCATAACTGAAACAGTTTCCATCTAATCTCTTATAAAAGCAAAATACATTTGCTTTTAAGGAAGGAAAACATTAGAAACTGTGTTATTAAAAGTTGTCCCAATGTTGTACATCTGTATATACACATAAAAATATATATAGCAGATGTTATGCATGTATTATATATTCATGTTTCTATTTTTTATGCATAAGCATAAATATATCTTTTTTATAGATAAAAAAGCATACAACAAAAATTACTTAATTTACTTAAACATCAAAAAGGTTTCGTTTTGAAAAAATTCCAGAATTTCATAAAGTTCACTGTTCCCTTTTTCACTGTGCAATTGCTTTGCTAACCATTATCACAAGCATGTGGTGTTTTTATTCTCAGGGGATAGAGGAATACTTTGAAAAGTACACAGATCTTCTGAGAGCAATTATGAGTGAAAATTATTTTTTTGTCTATTATATTAATAGTACCTTGTATGGAGATGTAACACATCATCACTTGAAAAGAACAAATGTTTTAATACTGAAAACAATGAGTATCAAACAAGAACACTTCTTACTCATTCAACGTCACCCTTACCTGCTCTTTCAATTCCTGCTCCTTCAGTTTTGAATCACTGACTAGTGTTGTCTTCTGTGCAAGTAGTGCCTGAAAAGACAGTCACATATGAAAATTGCTGAAAATACATCATAGGTACCTTTGTAATAAACCTATTTCTCCTTTTAACATACACAAACTTATAAGCAGTATTTCAGCTTTAAAACTGCTCTGCAACAAAAGTATTAGAGAGGAAAATCAAGAACATGTAAGACTTACCTTTAGTTCAGTTATTGTGACCTATAACAACAATAAAAATTTAGATTAAAATGTATGAAAAATACTGATTATATCAAGCACTGGAGAAAGAAATATCAATAATCAACTTCTGACACTGTGTGTTAATTGAGAATGACAAAAATTGAAATTACCCAATAGTAACAACTAGTCTCAAAAACAGTTTAACTTATTTGTATTGACAGTACATAGAGCTGATATTTAACTTGTCTCATTTGATTCTGTAAGACAATCATCGTAAATATAACCTCAAGAACCTAGTGTTTCCAAATCTTCATGAAATGCATATTGGAGATGAACAATAACTGAATGAATATGAAATACATCACAGGCTGCCCTAACTACAATTAATACTATTCAGAATATTTTATGTTTTTCCTTAATTCTTCAAGTCACATTTGGAAATGTGAACATGTACCTGAAAACAGCTTCAGATAAGAGCTTCATGAGCTCTACATCTTGCAAAGTACAGAAAAAAGTCTAAGCTGAAATTTCTACCTTTCAGTGTTTCAACTCTAAGGAAAATAATGCTTCAGTAGTCACGAGTATAACTCAAGGCTGTATAAGCATTTCAACATCAAATAATTTATGTGTGACATTTTTTTTAAGGTAGGCTTAGTATGTATTCACAGAATCACAGAATCTTGTAAGTTGGAAGGGAGCCACAAGGAGCAGAGTCCAACTTTTAAAGTTAATAGCCCATGAAGGGATTAAACCTGTGACTCTGGCATCATTGGCATCATACTTTAACCAACTCAACTGATCTCAGGGTCAATACTACTTTTTCTTCCCAAGCCTCTTTGCAATTGTGTCGAAAAGGAGATTTATTCCCCATCTCAGGTTGATAAAATCTGTGGGGTCTCCTATACCCCACAAACAGATAATAGGAGAAAATCATTCCTCTAAGGATCTCAAACCTCTAAGTCAAATTCTTGCTTCTGAAAACCTCTATCAGACATTTATTTTCTGGTATGGAGGGACACTTTCTGATATTTTTACCTCCAAACATTAACACTTAAGGTTGTTAGCATTTGTCATTTTTTTTTATCACAGACAAGTACTGCTCCAATATCGAGGGTACGCTTCATGTCAAAGTGAATGTGTTATATGTAATGTTTGGTCTAGGCTGACAACAAGCAGCACAGAAAGTTTTATAAGACAAACTTCTGTGATTTGGGAGGCTCTGATTTTAGACAAAATATGTTGCCCACAAAAAGTTGCATCCAGTCAATAGAAGACTTCAAACTGTTTGACTACTAGGGCTGAAGAGTAAAAAAAAAAAAAAAACAAAATAGAAAAATGTTGCAAAGCAACAAAATAGAAAAGAAATCAAGTGAAACAAAAAATACCATGGCAAATATAATTCATTTGAATGCACTGTAAAATCCAGATGTGGATTTATACAGTTTTGTTCAGGTATGTTGACAAGTTCCACAGGCCCTGTCTAATTTTCTCATATAGCTCTGTAATGCTGCCTATATATGCTACTGTAGCCATTGCAAATATGTACTATTGAACCAGGTTAAAGCAAAATTATTTTCCTACAAACATACCAAGCACAGGCAACAGACAAACTGAGACAGGAGTAAAAATTAAAACCAACTCAATATCTACGTAGGACAAAAGAAAACTACCTCTTGACCCCAGAACAGATTGTGTCAGAGTAAGAATTAAATCCTGAAATACTGATAAAACAGGAACTGAAAGCCCACTTACATTACTCTAAATATTTGACCTTTGACTGGATCAGAAGATATACCAGGAATTATGTGCAAATTCCACAGCACAATCTATTAGAATAGTTACATTGTTTTGAGACGAAATCACCACTGTGAATCATATCAAGTAAAAGGCATTTACATTTAGTTGAATCAGCTATGCAAAAGAAAGCTTGTGAACGATTTGCTAAATTTGAATTTAGTTGGAATTCTCAAAATTACTCAAAAAAGTTTGATGCTTGTATTCTAGAGAAATCACATATATACACTCAGGAAAAAAAAACCCAACCCTGCATTCTTATTCTGAATGCTTTAACTGTATCTAAGAACTGGCGCTACCACACAAATGAAACCTCCTTTATCCTTTAAAACTAAGCTGTTTATCAGTGATGGAGTTCTCTGAACTAGTTTGTACCCACTTATACCCTGGAGAAGTCCTTTGAGTTTCTCCAAAGTCTGCCATGGAAACTCCAAGGAGTGCAGAGCTGTGGACAACATTCCAGACACAGGCAAAATTATATGTTCATTCTGTTTATTGTAAACATATTCACTTTTAGAGATTTAATATTTGCAATATTCAAATACTTTACAGCTCATTGCCAATCTGTCTTATACATTTCTGGGAACAACTGAGGAACCACAGAATGCTAACAAGTTGGAATGGACCTTAAAGATCATCTAGTCTCAACACTCCCTGCCATGGGCAGGGACACCTCCCAGTAGACCAGGTTGCTCGAGGCCTTATAAAGCTGACATTGAACACTGTCAGGGTTGGGGCATCCATAACATCCCTGTGCAACCTGTTCAGTCTCACTACACTCAAAAATTCCTTCCTAACATCTACTATAAATATTCCCTCTTTCAAGTTATACCCTTTATTCCTTGTCTTTTCACTACAGTTCCTGATAAAACGTCCCTCTTCAGCTTCCCTGTAGGCCCCCTTCAGATACTGGAAGTTTGCCATGAAGTCTCCATGCAACTTTCTCTTCTCCAGAAGAGAGAAGTTAGGCACAATCTCCCCCTTGTAAAGCCATTTTGGCTGTTACCAGTTGCCTCTTTTTTTCTTTTTTTCCTATTTGCCTTTACATTGTTTCCAGTAGAATCTGCTCTATGATCTTGCCTAGCACAGAGGTGAGACTGATTGGTCTGTAGTTTCACTGATATTCCAGTTTCCCCTTTTTAAAAAATGGGGGTTATATTTCCTTTTTTCCAGTCATCAGGGACTTGTCCAACTGACACAATTTTTCAAAAATGATGGATAGTGGATCAGCAACTTCATCTCCAGCTCCCTCAGGACCCAAAAATGAACCTCTTTGGGTCCCATGGATTTGTGCATATTCAGGTTCCTTAGATGGCCTCGAACCTGATCCTATCCTACAGTGATGTGTTGGTTTTACTCAGCCTGGTTGTTGGTAGTGGTGGCACCACAGAGGTGGCTTCTGTGAGAAGCTGTCAGAAGTTTCCACCATGTCCAGCATAGCCAATCCCTGATGGCTCTAAAGATGGATGTGCCATGGCTGGGCCAATTAGAGATAATGGTAATGCCTCTATAACATATTTAAGAAGAAAATCAAAATAAAGGGGTAGTGCAGTTTGAATTCCAGCCAGAGGAGGAGGTGAGAACATGTGAGGGAAACAACAGGGACACACCAAGGTCAGTGAAGAAGGAGGGGCAGGAGGTGCTCCAAGCACCAGAGCCAAGATTCCTCTGCAGGCTGTGGTAAAGACCATGGTGAAGCAGCTGTGCCCCTGCAGACCATGGGGGTCCACGGGAGAGGTAGAGATCCACCCGCGTCCCACGGCGGGGGTGCTCACACTGGAGTGGGTAGATGCCCTAGAGGAGGCTGTGATCCAGTGGGAGATGCTGTGGAGAGAGGGGAAGGTTTCACATTGCAGCAGTTTTGGGAGCACTGCTGCTCATGAGATTGGAACCAGGTTGGAGAAGTTCACAGAGAAGTGTCTCCCATGGGAAGGGACCCCACAGAGAGCAGGGATGGACTCCTCTCCCTGAGCAGCAGAAGAAAACTTCAGGTGACCAACTGACCAAAACCCTCATCCCGTCTCCTGTGCTGTCATTGGGAAGGAGGGAGGGGTTGGGGGAAGAGAAGATGTTTTTAAGGGCTTATTTTACTTCTCATTATCCTCTTCTGATTTTGTTTGTAATAAATTCACTTTGTAACTCTAAGTTGAGCCTGTTTTGCCCTTGGAGTATTTTCCCCTGGTCCTCACCTCAACTCATGAAGCCTTCACTAAAAATATTTTCTGCTCTGCCCAGCTGTGGCAGGGGAGGGTGAGTGAGTGGCTTTAATGGCTGCCTTGCATTTGGTCAGTGTCAAACCATGACAAGTGGGCTCTGGGTCTTCATCCTCCCAGTCCCTGCATCTGCCTTTCTTGACTTGGGTGGTGTGGCTGAAGCACTTGCCATTGAAGACAGAGGCACAGAAGTTGTTGAGAACCCCATCTTCCTCTTTGTCCAGGGTAGTCAGGTTTCCCATTTTCTTCCAAAGAGGGCCTGCATTATCCCTAGTCTTCCTTTTGTTTGCAACATATGTATAGAAGCCCTTCCTGTTTGCCTTAATTTCCCTGGCTACAACAATTCTAACTGGGCTTTGGTTTCCCTAACTTCGTCCCTAACTTCTTGTACAATTTCCCCATATTACTCTCAGGCCACCTGTCCTTGTTTCCACTTCCTAAAAGCTTCTTTTTTTTTTTACTCTGAGTTTGCCCAGCAGGTCCTTATTCATCCATGGACGCCTCCTGGAATTTTTGTTTGATTTACTCCTTGTTGGGATGCATTGCTTCTGAGCTGAATGCATGAATACATGAAATACCATTGCTGGTATATAAATTTGATATAACTGTCATATTAGTAATACAGAAGATGCATGTATAATACAATACTTAATGACTGCCTAGATTAATAGCAGACTGCTATAACAAACTAGGAGTGAAACAGTTAACAAAGAAGTCCTAAAGAAAAAGTACTCTTCAGACTTTTTATAATCATGTTTTAGAAGTTAGGAGTCTCTTTAAGAATCTTCCTCTAGATTAATAAGATTATGTAACACTATCAGTAGGTGAACAAGGGTTAATTAAGAATACAAGGCAGTCTTAGATTTCTGCTTTTCCTGTTATGAAAACAACTCATACCACGGGAAAGTATATACATGGTTTTGTACGCAAGTGCAAGGCCAAAGTAACAAATACTAGGACAGTGAGATAATTTGTACTTTTGGTTTCTAATATCAAATACATAAATTTACTCTCCCCAGGGCTACCTGTTGTTAAAATGAAAAAATTAAAAGTAAGGTCAGTATGAATTCTCATCAATGACTCAACAACTCGTACAGTTTTTCTCTCCTCAGTACAATAACAGTTAGTAGTATTTTCACCAAAGAATTCCTCAAATTAAAATGTAATCTCAGAAAGCCAAAAGAATGAAGGCAGTCTTCTTTCAATGAAGGCCTCTCTGTCCATAATTGATATATTCAAGGCACTATTTCAGACACCTCTGAAATGCAAATTTTTAAAAAATCACTCTAAAAATGACTTAATGGGATTTTCTTTCCTTCTAAAGGGCTTCCATAAACACATGTAGAGGACAAAAAAAAAAAAAAACCCACCTTAATAATAACAACAGAACTGAACTTTTCAACATACCAGTTAAAATTCTGCAGATTCTAAAGAGATTCATTTTGTATGTGAAAGTGAAGGCCAGATACATAAAGTCCAATTACGAATAAACTACAGAATTTCCCATGGACCAAGAATTTCACACTTAGAGATATAAAAACAAATGTCGCTGCCAGCTCACTTTTTCAGTGTTGCAATGTTCTTCTTCCGCAATCCTTTGTTTGTATTCCTTCTGCAAGTCTTCCAGCTGTGCCTGCAACTCATGAACTTTTGCTGTCATCTCTTCTTCACGGGACTTCAAAATACAGGCAAAAGGTTACTTATACAATTAATCGTTTAACTACTCAAAACTTTAAATATGGTGGACATAAAGCAATCCATACACGTTATACTATACACAGAAAAGATATGCTTGATGTTTGTATAAAAGCTAGTTACACCAGACTCCTACAGAATAGACCAAGAAAAAGAATTGGTGCTTAACAAGATTTTGTAGCCTCCAACAATAAAGATTACATAGCTAGGATTACAGTTACATTTTTTTTAATTCCAAAAAAGGTCTATTTCTCTTGGGCACTAAAACAGCATTCGAGTATAATCCAGTAAGTGCATGATGGTCACGACCTTCATGGAAGGGGTAAATGACAACACAGAATTAATTCCTATATTATGGAAGTGACAAGGACCTAAATCCTTTCCTCAGCCACTCTCACAAAGATGCTATGAAAGCAGTTTTAAGCACATTTTCCAAAACAATGACCAACAATTTCCTGTTGTCAAGGGTTTGGAAGGCAGTATTCAGTGTAGAGGAAAGAAGCAGTAACAAGAATGGTAGGGAGGAAATTAACTCTTCCTGCATAGGAGAAAGTACAATGACCTAAATCCTAGGAAGTTAATCCATCTATATGGCACTTTGCAAAAACAAGTATTTTTAAAAATTGTGTCCCCTCTGGCCTTTTTATGAGAGAATACGTTAGGGACCTTATAAAACAGCACTCCAATTCCTAGTGCATGTCTCTGTTGCTGAACAAAACTAAAACTCTAGTTTCACTCATGCTAACCGTACACAGCAGTCAGTCAAGTGATGGCTCTACTAACACAGTAGTACTTCAAGTCAAATTAGTACAATTAATTAACTGATAACAAGTCCAGAACTGCTGATGGAAAATATGCTCTATTCAAAAATCTCAGGAGTACAAATTACAATGATTTAGAATATTCTCTGGAAAAGTAAGTGTAGGACTTGAAAGCTAATGTAGGCTTAAACGACTCACAGTATGCCATTACTAATAAAATAATTACTTCCCTCTAAGACCAATTTTTAAGCTGTTCCTTGCACATGAGTTAAGAATAAAACACCTTCCCATGCAGCCCCTCAGTCCGGAATGCATCATCAAAAAGAAATTAGGCAAATCTACCCATAAATAATGGGTATGATGCAGTATTTGAGCAATACGATGCACTATCTGAGCAATTTTTACAGCCTCAAAGTATAAAAAATATCCAGGCTCAAGGAAAACCTTGCTCAAACATCATGACCTCCAAACAATGTTAGCTTCTATTCACTCCCATGATTTTTTCTATGCCCTCAGAAATGCATCAACAATTAATCATATCTAAAAAACTTTTTTCTTTTTTTATAAATGGTTATACTTCCCAGTTAAAAAATTCTCAATACCTGGCATATTAAGGGATAGTGATGGTTGTTGTTTTGGCTTTTGCAGATTTTTTAAATTTTTTTGTCCACCAAGAATCTAAAATTTTACAATTTGTACACAACTGTTTCATTTAATTAATCACAACTGAATGCACTTCATTCTTAGTTATAAAAGGTAGTTGAAAGTCTGAAAAGAAATTAAAATCAAAATGATGAATGACACTTTTGTAAAAGGGACATACCTGTGAGCAAATATTTGGATAAACCCCGGATGAGAGATTATTCTTTTGAATTTAAAATTATTAGCAATCAAGTGCGGTTCCAAAATGCTACTGATCTTCATTAACAGTAAGGACTTATTGTTCTATATAGCATCTGGCATACTATGAAAATAAACTACATGCTATTTGGATTTAATTACAGTTATAGACTAAGACCTCAAAAAAGTTATATTTTCCCAAATCTTAATCAGAAAGCCTATCCTATACTCACATGGAAGGTATTACAACAAATGAAAAGATACATAACTGAAGTTAGGTATTTTATTTTTCGTTCATAGTTAGGCTTAAAATAAACTAGCTGGAAAACAGCATTCAATTTTTCTCTAATGATATAATTTAGTTGAAGAAAAAATACTTAGCTCCCTAATTAGAGGCTATACCGATCTAAAAATCCTTTAATTAGGGAGACTTTCATGAAATCTTACGTGATATAAGTTTTCATAAAAGAAAACAATACATAAAGTAAAAGTGGAGCACTTCACAAGCAAATCATGTTAAGTTTAACAGATGCAATGATTCTTGCTTGTCTTCGAGGATAAATAAACCAAGTTAGACAATTTTTAGCATAAACCATGTTTAAAATGCAACAAAGCAACAAAGTTATATGAGCAAGATTCATTCTTGCAACTGGCTTTAATTTTGCTTCATCTTCTTACCATTTGAGACGAAGTTCTCTGCACAATATGAAATTTCTCAAATGCACCATAAGCCAAGTCAAGTATAAGTGAGGTGATAACTGGTAACTTTAGGCTAAATCTGGTGATGTATATGTTCCTATATCTATCAGAGATGTCAATGAACATGATATACATCCAATTTAACATAAATATTTCTCAACTTTTGAGATGCTTGCAATACTTCTTTCAGGAAAAAAAAACCTCAAAATTTTTTTTTTAATTCCCTAAAATTACAGAAATAAAAAACTCACACATATACCTATGAAAGACAGATACACAGAATACCCATGTATTTTGTAATTTAAAACATCAAACTACAGTTTATTTCAGTTCCAGGTAACTGTCATTGCCATCATCAATGAGATGCAAAAAAAGACAGTGTTCATGTCCTGCAATTGCATATAAGTCAAATTAGCCTAAACATTCAAGATCGTACAATGACTACATCATACTCGTTTCTGACATTAAAGATGAAAGGAGCAGAAAACACAGAGGAATTACACCTGCCTGACTTGAAATCACATACCTATCTGGGCCTATAAAGTAAGAACCTGAATGGCAACACACTGCACACTGAGGTAAGAAAAATTTAAATCCTCCAGAAATGCATAATTTAGACCTATATTATGAAAAAAATCCCTACAAAACAAAACAAAAACCACCACCAAACAAACAAACAAACCACATACACACACAAAAAAACCCTAAAAAACAAAAAACCCACAAAAACAAAACAAAAAAAAAACAACCAAAAAGCCCCCCACAACCTCCCCAAAAAACAACCTTGTGTTTTTAATATCAAACAATTTTTCTAAATTAGGAAACAAAAGAAGGGGACTCTAAATGTAAAACCCTGCTAATGCTATTCATCCTGCTAGAAGTTCAAAAATCAGAGTGAAACATACCAGCCTGCTTACATGTTTGAAATTTTGAGTATGAAGCAGTCAGTAATATTAAGTGCATAGATCTTTGGACTGGTAACTTATCACAAACAGTCGACTTACATCTTTTACTACTGCCTCTATTCATGGAATAGTCTCTTTTATTACACTATTTCTGCAAAGAGGACTAAGATTAACAAATTTAAAGCCTGCATTCCAATATGATGTACAGTCTAGTGCTGAAACCATTTAATGTTTTCAACATGTACAGGCAGGACTGGGAAAATTTACTTGGCAAAAACAGGAGGTATGTTTGGTGATGTATACTTACACTGAAATTAGCTGGTAACTTCTGGTTGAAATACTACTAGAGAAAAAGTATGTCTATCTGCAAATATCATGCAGACGAACTGTTCATTACAAGCAAAAAAAAAAAATCTTTACTAGAATAAAAACTATGCAAACACATTGCACCCTGCATGGAACAGAACCTTACTTTAAGGGCTATGGCACCAATCTCAGCAGGGCATCAGAGGAAGGAAATAGAGAATGAGACTGCCCCAAAACACTCTATTTATAAAAACAATACACCACCACCACCACCACAATTCTAGTAAAAGCTTAAATGTTGCTCAGTTTTTTCATTCCAGTCTGGAACACAAACTGCTCAAGGATGTAACGACTTAGCCATCTAACTTTTATTGAATGATCAAAGTTAGGGCTTAATTTCTGATGTCCTTTCATGCCCATAAGCTACAGAAACAAATATTTTAATTGCAAGCTAGGTCACCAGACATACCAAATGTAATTCAAGCAGTAAGACCTTTACTAGAAAGAATTACCATTTTTCTACCTAGATATGCAATCAAAAAAGAGTAATTTTGAAATGTATGTAGTCATATCACTTTTCAAAAAGGTACCTCAAGGATTTCTTCATATTTTTTCACAGTTCTTTTTAGATCATCATCTTTTTCAACAATTTTTTTATGCAACTGTGTTATCTCTATGTGATGATTTTCTATCAATTCATTTTCTACCTCCTGGGCTTTACCTACAAAAGAAAAAGTTAGGCAGTATTAAAAAAACATGGATTTGTTTTTTGGCTTTTGAAAAATTATGTCATAACTGATAACAAGTCCAGAACTGCTGATGGAAATTTTGTTCTATTCAAAAATCTCAGGAGTAGAAATTATAATGATTCAGAATATTCTCTGGAAAAGTAAGTGTAGCATTTACTAAATTTAAAAAATGCTTTAAAGTAACTACAAGGAAAAACTGCCAGGAAAATTCATTTTTCCACACTATCAGTTACTATTATGTCCCTTGATCCTAATATGTACAAAATTTGTTGCCTGCAGTTTGGTACCTGGAGCAATTTTTTCTACCTGGTGCTGGAACTAGTTTCTAGAAGATGACAACCAATATTTATTAACTAATTCTATCTCCTACTCTGTCTATAGAGATGTGACTGAAACTTTTGCAATCTTCAGAAACTCCTCACCTGTAGGTGTACTTCTAGTAACTGGAATAAAACCATACCTTTTGCTCACTTTTCTCATCTCCAAGTTACACTATGGTGGCAAAAGACTGAGAAGACGAAGTATGTTGTACTCTAGTTATAATCACATTGTGTTATAATTAGACATCATATCCGGTTGGTACCTGTTAGTGGTTAGTGAATGAAGTCTGCAAGATGCAGCTAAGAAAACGCAATTCTGATTCTCAGATGGATCTAAGTTTCTCTCCAGGTGCCATATATTCAACAATGGAATGTTAAAGTTTTTACTACTGGAGACAAAGTAGCATTGCAATGGAAACTTACCAATGCACTTTCACCTTCAAAATTTTACTCTCATTTTCTTTCCTTTGAAAGAAAGATAGGTATCTATGGCTGTCATGGGCAACTCTTGCCATGGCATATGTAAAGAGTGCTAGATCAAAGATCCTTCCTGCAGAACAGCTACATATGCATTTTCCTAATTTTACTACAATTAATATTTAAGTTATTTCCTGAGCAAGACAAGTTCTTCCCCTAAGTTCTCTAGACATTCATAAAACACATGTGTTTATCACAGTAACAGGTAAAACTGCTCCCCCAAAAAAACAATAACTGAAGATTCAGTTCTCTGACTATTTTACTAATTACAGTTATATTAATATTGCACTTACTGATTGTCTCTTTTACTGTTGTTTCCAATTCTCTCTCTTTTTGAGCCAGCTGAGTATTGAACTCTCGTATTAACTGCTTTAACGTGGAGTTGTGCTTTAACTCAATGTCTTCCTGTTCACATCTGTACAAAAATGTCAAAACATACAGCAAGGAAATATAACATTTCAAGAGTGTGTGAAAACACAAGACAAGGGAAGAGATCTGGGAATTTCTTGAAAACTATTTTAGAATGGGATGGTTTTGAATTATATGAATTCTGAGAGATTAAGGGAGGCTTAACTTCCTCTCCTATCTAATTCACCTGGTAGGCATAGGAGTTTCATTTAAAAACAACCCAGAATTGAACCCTTCCAAAGATATGGAGTTTTTGCTGAGGAAGTTGAAGAACTGGAAGAAAAGAATATGGCATAAAAAGAATTTTTAGGGAATTTTTAGAATTGCTTGAGAAACTATTAAAAGTGCTAAGAAGTACACCGCATTTTCTGCAGTACATATGAACAGTTATTGATATCAACTGAACATGAAGCTCTCTCAGTACTAAGTTTTAATAAACTTTGTGTCTGCTTTGAGAAAAATAGAATTTATTATATGCTTCAGCAATGTTGAAAATTACCACCACTTGAAACAGATCAGAAACGGAATTACTCTGCCAAATGTCAAATCTCTTTTCTTTCTGTTTCTCTAAGTCTATTTAGAACAACTAAAAAAAAAAATCATTCATTATTTCCTTGTTTTAAACTGAGCTTTAGAAAAGTATTCTTGAGGTTTTAGTGGCTAGAGATAAAATACAGAAATGGTAACACGGTCAGGAACAAAGAATTTACCTGATTTTTTGCTCCATATCCTCTAATGACTCCTTCTTTACTATGTCAAGCTCTTGCTGATGTTCCTTTCGCAGAGCATGTATGTCTTTTTGAAGACGGTTCACCTCTTTGTGTAGTTTCTGTTTCTCTCCTTCCGTCTCTTCCAGTTTAGTCTGTAAGTCCTTCTTCTGGTTCTGCATATCAACTACTAACTTCTGCAGCTCCAAAACAGATCCGCACTTTTCTTCAGCATTTTCCTCAAAAGCTTTCAGACTGTCATTTCTTTCACCCAACTGTTGCTGTAGACATTTTAGCTTTTCTTCATATCTTAAAGTCATATCTTCCATCTCAATCTTAAGCATTTCATTTTCCTTCACTATATTATTTTCTAACTCTTTTATCTTCTGTTCTAAAGACTGATTGACTGCCTCCTTTTCCTGCATTTTTTTCTGTAAGTCTCCAATTATATTCTCCATATCAAGATTTTTTTGTTCTTTAACTTTCAATTCTTCCATACTGCTTGTTAAAACATTTCCACAACAAGCATGCTCATCCACTAACAATGAATATTTTTTTGTTTGCTCCTCAAGTTCTTTCCTGAGACTTTTGGTCCTACCCTGCTCTTCCTGACGGCTCTTCTCAACACATTCTAGTTTTTTAAGGAGTTCTTTCTGTTTGTTTTGCAGTTCTAGATGACAGTCATTACTCTCTCGTTGTTCTTTCTCATACTTCTGTAATAATGCATCTTTTTCGGTTAAGCCCTTCTGTAACACCTGCATTTTCTCTTTGTATGTCTGTTGCACACTCTCAAGTAAGTTATTTTTTTCTTGTTCTACAGCAGCTTTTAAACTCTCTAGTTTTTCTACCATCTCCTTCTCTAATTCTGTGGAATCTCTTGTTGACTTAATTTTTTCTTCTAAGGACTCAATTTTGGCTTCTCTTTCCTGTACTTTCTGCTCCAACTTTTGTAACTGATCCTCCCTATCTTGCTTAAATTGCTGTTCCTTTTCTTCCATCTGAGACAGTAATTGCTTTCTAATACAACGTATTTTTTGCTCTGCTTTCTTTTTCAGATCAGCCAGCTTAGTGCTGTTCTCTGCATTCAGTCTCTCTTCTAATTCTTTCAGTTCTTCCTCTTTCCTTTTAAGTATTACTGACTTCATTTGATCAAATTCCTTCTCCTTTGCTTCAAAATCAGCTTTCAGTGAACTTATTTGCTTCTCAAGATTAAGCGCTTTTTCTTCAGCCTTCTTAAATCTATTCTCCTTTTCAAAAGCCACCTTCTCTGCCTGATGGAGTTGCCAAGCTATTTCTTCTTTCTCTGTGTGTTTTTGTTCATTACACTTTTTAAGTTCCTCCAACAAGGAATCATTTTCTAAGGTTTTCTGAGCAATGTCTTTTTCTAGTTCAGCAATTTTTGCTGCTTGTTTTTTTAACTTTGAGGTTAACTCATTTTCTTCCTTTTCCCTCCTGTTTTGCTTTTGTTCCAATTCACTTTTTAAACAATCAAGATTCTTGTTTTGTTTAGCCAGCTGTTCCTTCAGTTTATTTAGCTCTTCAACTTTTTTATTTGCTTCAGTATTGCTTAATTCAAGTTTGCTCTGCAAATCTTTGATAGTATCATGATTTTGTGTAAACCTGGTTTGTGCTTTCATCTTCCACTCTGACAGCTGGGCCATGCAATGATCTATCTGATCAAGAGCTGATGCTTTTTCTTGACTCAGCATCTCAACTCTGGATGATAACTCTTCTACTTGATTTAACAACTGCAACCGATCCTCTTGATGTTGTTTGCTTAACAGAGATATGGCTGCTTCCTTCTCTGTTAAACTTACTGTGCTTTCAAGTCTAACATTAAGGTCAGTAACTGTTTTGTTGACAGCAGACACTTCAGATTGTTTTTCCTGGAGTTCTTCCCTCATTGATGTGACAGCATTGATATTTTCAGATAACTCTTTCCTCAGCTGTGTTATGCAAGTTTCTTTCTCTGATGCTGCTTGCTGCTGATGTCCTCCCTCTTTTTGCAATTGTTCATTTTCTGTTACAAGTCCTGCAATGTCAGCTCTCATGGACATAATTAAATTGTCCTTCTTCTGCAGTTCTTGCATTGACTTTTGTAAAGAAATACTATCAGCAGAATGATGCTCTGTTATTTCTCTAAGCTTAGCTTCTAGTTCAGTTATCTTACTTGTTTTGATTAATATTGCTTCTTTAACCTTTGCAGTTTGACGCTCACAGTCTGCAATTTTACATGTTATTATGCCAATTTTCCCACTACATTTTTCAATTAATTCATTGCCTTTAGTTTGCAACAAAGCCTCAGCATTCTTCCAAGCATTTAACTGGGCTGTAAGTTCTCCTGACAACCTTTTAAACTCTGTTTCTTTTAGCTGAATTGTCTCTATTTTTTGGTCATAATTTTCATGATCTTTATACTGAGAAGATTGCACAGTTTGCAGTTTTCCTTCAAGAGTTCTCAATGTACCAGCCAGCTCAGTAATTGTGGCTTTGTCCTTCTCTTCAACTGTTTTCTGTTTATTGAGTTGTTCCTGAAGTCCTGTCTGCTGTTTCAGGGACTGTTTAAGATCACTTTCCAATTTTTTCAACTGTGTCTTCATGTCACTTTCCTTATCTGACAAAGCATTCATCTTAGCCACTGACTGCTTTAGCTGTTCTTGCAATTCCTTCAGGCATTCCTCCCTTTTCACTCGTTCTTCCTTCAGTTGGATTATTTCTGTTCTGGAGTCCTCCTTTTCAGCACTGAAGATGAAAAGCTTCTGTTTCAGGTCTCCAACTTCCTGCTCTTTCTCGTGCAGCTCCATAGCATGTTGTTCCTTGAGCTCTTCGATCTGCTGATTAAGTTTCTTTTCCCAACTTTGGACTACTTCTTCCAATTTCCTTATGTGGTCCTCAGCAAAACTCTCTAGTTGCTCTTTCTGATTAGATTCCAGTTTTGACACTGCATCGATTCCAGAGGAGCTGGCATGTGCCATTTCAAAAATTTTAGTATGGAATTCACTCTCTTTCTGACTGAATTCCAACTGCTTGTTTTCAAGCTCTTTTTTTAGTTTAGCTTCCTGCTCGGCAAGTTTATTTTTGAAAGTTTCCTGCATATCTTTTGATTTCTGTTTCATTTTCTCGACTTTCTTCTCCTGATATTTCAGTTTACTTTCATACTCTCCTTGCAAAGTACTAATTCTCTCCTCTGCAGCTAACAGTTTCTGTTTAAGCTCTTCCACTTGCTTGTTCTGTAATTTCTTCATGTGCTCCATTTCATTTTCCTTCTCAGTCAGACTTCTCTTCATCTCATCAGCCTTTCTTTGTAGGTCCTTCAGCTGACATTCATATTGCTGTGTTAGAGTGGTTACTTTCTTCATATATTCATTGCTTTGCTCCTCTAGCTTTGCAGTCACTTGGACAAGTTCAGCTTTAGATCTTTCTGCAGATTCCTTCATTTTCCATTCATGTGCTCTTAACTCCTCCAAATGTCTGTCCTTCTCCTCCAGTGATTGTTTGAGCTTGTTGAGCTCCTCTTTGAGTACCTTCTCAACACCTTGAATAGACATTTCATGCTCTTTTAACATTGTTTCAATCACTTCATTGTGCCGTTTCCTCTCTTCTTCCAACTTTCCTTTCAATTCTTGCTTAGCTTCACACACTTTACTATTTAATTCTGAGAGCTCTTGCTCTAAATCATGACGTATTTTTAGTGCTTCTGATAGCTCAGAAGACAGAGCTTCTAATTCTGTTTGTTTCACATCAAGTTTTTCTAATGTTTTTTCATTCATCTCTTCTATGTGTGCACAGAAAATGGTTTCTTTCTCTTTCAAAATGGTTTGTATCTCTTGTTGTTGTTTCTCTCTTATTTTTTCTATTTCAGTTATCTGTTGTTGCTTTAAAATTTCAAGTTTTTCTGTCCAAATCTTTTCTTGATGCTGTTTCACATTCTCCAGTTCTTTACTGTGTTTTTCAACCATATTGTTTATTTCCTTACTGTGCTGTTTTTTTGCAGACTCTAGAAGAGTATTTAATTCCTCTGACTGCTTTCTGTCATCTTGCAAATACTTTGCAAGAGAGCTTTCCAGTTCAAGAATCCTCTGTTAGAATACAGTTTAAAAAGAATATGAATATTCAAAAGGTAAAAATTTGATTATAAAAAATCTTACCAGGTTCACATGAGTACAGGTTACTTATTCCATTATTTTTAGTGAATGTCAACTTCTTCAATAAGCCTTTCATTCATCTGGTTTGTTCTCACTTTTGCTTCCATTATGGAGAGTTAGCTAATTAATAAAAAACTCCCTATCTCACTGCAGTGAAAATAAACACAAAAAACTGAAAATAATGTAACAAATTCAAATAAAGTAAGTAGTGATATTTATGAGAGGTATGTTCACATTTTCTTCTTAAACTAAAGTACCAACATATAGGATGAAAAATATAGGGAATTTACAATAGTATTATGGCGTTTTGTACGTACCTACTGATTTATCATAATTCTACCTGCCATGGAAATGCTGCCGTAAAGCTTTAATGCCTCTTCAGGCAAAATTTTGAAACAAGTATCTGGGAGTGGTGGAATAATGTACAAACTTGCATTAGCAGAAAATACAATCTTACTCATTACATAAAGCAAAGGATACTTCAAAAATTTAAGCAAATCTTTTTGCTTACTGTGGTGGTGCACTCCCCCCTCCTCTCAGGCTGCACTGATATCTGAGAAATGCTTGCTAGGCCTCAGCCTTGAAAAAACAGTACCTGGACTCAGCTCTTCCCAAGCTTACCAAAAACCCTGTCTCTTCCCAGGAACTGCTGCTGTATAACAAGCTCAGGTTTTCCTTACGAAAAGAACTGGAAACTATTTTTCTCGCTTGAATGGCATAATATCCCTGTTCTCACTTTCAAAGAAAGTGCCAACACAACTGCAACCAGGATGAAACACTGTTATGACTAAATCCCACTCTCTAGCGATCCTGTAAACAGCGGTCCAAAATGGGGCCCTTTGAGCTCTCCTGGACCACAGCAGGCTGCAATCAGCAATCTTCCTCTAAGTAGGACACCTGTCATTACTAGTGCACTCTTAAGATTTTTTTACTTGGAGGATTGATAAAAAAATTACGAATACTGGGCCAACATTCTCACTCCTCGAGGCTCAACCCTTCACTTGTTGGGGAGGTGCAAAGGCATCCGAAGTGAGTATTTCACTTACCTTTGAGGGGAAATTTTCACAGGCACCTTGCTGGCTAACCCTTTATGTCTGTGTGCATGCACATGAGCATATGCTATAGCAAAGCTAGGAGAAATGCTGCTTTCTTAGATTTTTAAGCACCTTAGGTATCTACGTAAGTTAGACCTGTAGTAAGGTTAAGTCATTGAGTTGTAAGCTAAGTGGAATGCTGCTAAGTGTTTTCTTTGCTAAGTTGCTAATTTTAACTTATAGGTTAAATGCTGTTAAATGTTATTCCTCTTTTAAATTGTTAAGGTAAGGTTGTAAGTTGAGTTAGGTATAAGTTAAGTGTTATTCCTTTGTTAGATTGTTAGGTTTAAGGTATAATTTAAGTCAAAATACTTTTAAGTTTGAGTGTTGTTAAACTTTTAGACAGTATTTTCATCTGTGCTCTCACTGTTCTTTTGTCACACGCACCTAAACACACACACACCCACCCACACACCCCGCACTAGACAGTTCTCAGTTCATTTCTGTTTGATTGCCTGGATTTTGTTTGGGTTTGTTGTTGCTTGTTTTTCCTTAGTGTGCTTTAACTGCCCTCTAAGTAGTAGACTGAATCTTGCCAACGAACTTTGTTGTGCTGTTCACCTACCTCATTTAATATTAAATCTGGTTTTCAATGATACCCTTGCTGCTGATTTTTTAAAGTGATTTCAAACACTCGTTTGTAACACTTACTAAAGTATCCTTATAAGCATTTGTAAGGTAGCAGTACCCAGAAATTAAACAGTCTGAAATTTAACCCCTCTTTATAACATACCTAAAAATTAAATAAATGGATATGAATTCATATCCCACACAATGCTATAAAGCGAATGTATTTCTATATTTTGCTGATGCCTTAAGTTTTAGCTTTCATATTTTTCAGATTCTGTGCTGCTTAGGTGTATAACTTTGAGCTTCATATTAAGTGTTAGTAAGCTCTCTTCACAGAGTAGATAGACAAACAATCGTTTTTCAGCTTGAGACCAAGGACAACCATTACAAGTTTCAGGCCCAAAAAGCATAAACAACAGTGGACTGAAGAGAGAAAACAAGATGGATGGGACTTCATAATCTGAAGCCGTAATTGGACAATTAACCCCAATATGCAAATGGACCAAAACTTATAAAAGTGTTGGTCCTAGTGACCATTTTGGATCCATCTTGGGTGTAGCCCTGGCCAGGCTCTTGTACTGCCCAAGGTGTGTCCTTTTAAGGCCTTTCAATAAATACCTACTTTATTCTCTTAGCTCTGTCTGGCCTCTATTCCAGATCAGCCTCTAAAGACATCATGCCTTATCTTAAAAAATCTTAATCTTAAAAAGAAAACTAGGGGCTGCACAATAGCATGTCAATATATTAAACTTTTGTCACTTTAATCCCACAAAACCCAGTCACAACAAATCACCATTTGTAAACTTGTCACAGTTAAACACATACTTGTAAATGCTTGGTCTTTTGGAATCTTTACTCACAGTTCTACAAGTCTCTACTTCTTGATGCATCTTCTCAACTTTCTTGTCACACTCAGACTGTATGGCTTTCTTCTGCAGCTCTAATTCTTCTAAAGCTAGGGATTCTTGCTGCTCTTGCTCTTGAAGGACATTTAAGCACTCACTCTGATTTTTTTCCTGCATGAAGAAGTACAACTAAACAATAAACTATAGTCATCATACCTTCAACAATATTATGATAGGATATTTTCAAGTCAGTAAATAGGAGTCATACACTAATCACCTTTATTTTCTACACAAAAACAAATGGAGTTTGTTTTCAATTTGTGAAAACATCACTGCAATAAATCACTTCTTTTTTTTTTTTTGAAACCCCTTGTGATAGATGAGTAATGTGATGATTGACTCTCACAATTAACAGACAAATATCATGTATATAGGTTAAGAAAAGTTTTATAGATTTATAGTTATGTTTTACCCCCTGCGTTGTGATCAAGGGACAGCTGGGGTTGGGACATTTGGGAGGGTTGGTTTGTCACTGTAGTGACATCTGCCCTCCAATCAGGATTTGAGGACACTGGACAGTGAAGAAAGAATCGATGGACAAAATTTTGGGAGAGGCTAAAGTGTTAAAAGGCAAAACCTCCATTGTGTGGGTGAGCACATGGTGGGGAAAATCCTCTCCTCTCGGCGCTTTCTCTATTCAGTCTTCTGTTTTATTTTTGAGACAGTTTAGTAAACCTTTCTAAATTTATGAAATGTGAGTATCCATTTCTCACACATGTCTTCGCATGAAAAACATAATGCAATCAAGCCTTCCATTTTGGTTAATTTACCACTATTAATTGAGGATAACATCTGAGATGAGTTGTTAGGGGCTGGGTTTTGGTTTGGGTTTTTCTTTTTCCTGTTCCTTCCTTGTTATTTGTGGAATTTTGTTCCCATTGAGTTGCTAATAAGCACTGATAGCAGGGAGGGGGAAACTTCTTTGGGTTTTTTGGGAGGTTTTTTTTTTTGTTTTCTTTCTGGCTGGGGGAAGGGGCTGCACTCTCTTTCGGTTTCGGAGGAGGAGGGTCAGAGCCGCTGCTCCTGGGGAAAGGAATTCCACTGCTGCTGCCAGAGCCCAGTCGAGAGCTGCTTCTTGTACCGTGGGGTGAGTCTCTGCTCGTGAGAACAACCACAGAACTGAGACCTTATTAACACTTACCTCGGTAAAAAAGAGACCTATCACCATCTGCTCGGGTGCCCACGATCCTGAGCTCGGCTCTGCCTGCCCTGCTGGGATCCCCTCAGCCCCTGCTTTCTGAGATATCCTGCCGGCCCAGCTTGCTGTTTTCTGAGAGTCCTGCTAGGGGCACAGGAACTGGCTGTCCCAAGGTTTTGTGAAGCAAAGCATCTCTTCCACTCCTTCCCATCTTCGGACAAAAGCCACCATTGCCACGTGCTCCCCGAGCCCGCGCCACAGCGCCCCCTGCAGCCGCGGGGCAATCATCGCACCTGCCCTGTCCACCGGGAGCCAACAGCGCCCCTGCCGGCTGTGACTGTAACTACACCAAAGGGGAAAGTGCCGCAGCCAAAAGGCTGTCACTGGGTTCTGGGTTCTGTTTGTTGTTAATGCTGTAGTTGTTGTTGTTTGTTTGCTTTATTATACGTACTACTAAAGAACTGTTATTCGTATTCCCATATATTTGCCTGAGAGTTCCTTAATTTCACAATTCTAAAACTTCAGAGGGAGGAAGTTTACACTCTCCATTCCAAGGGAGGCTTTTTCTGCCTTCCCTGGCAGACACCTGCCTTGTAAACCAAGACAGGAATAAAGTCTGTTCTCACTTGATTCCACTGCTAAGATATTTTAAGCTTGTTTCTTACAATTAAGGAAGTAACCTGTGAAACAGGTAGAAGAATATACTCAGGACAGGGCTGTTGAAGTCTCTCAGTCCTAGTCACTATCCATCACAGAGGGGTACAAAAACCAATCCATTATTTGTAACAAATATATATAGATTATATATATACATATATGTTACATATATATCAAATATTTAGGGAAAATTACATTATTATCTATAGTGGATTACAGTTCATGAAAAAGTGCAAAGAATTCCAATAATTCTTCTCAGTCTGATCTCAAAGAAAATTCTTCTTCTTATGTCAAACACCATGGATAGTTAACCCTGCTCACATAACATAATATAACCAGATACAACTATACAAACACTTTTCAAACAGCTTCACTTTTTGTATTTCTTTTACTTTAGTTCCTGGGCCTGATTGCCAATGATCCACGGATAGATATTAAAAAAGCAAGTCTAAAAAAATTTCAAAAAAATAGTTTCCACAAGATACAGCTGTTACTGAACACTGACAGTGATAAGTTATCATTACTCAGTCTGGGTCATTGCAGCTGCTTTCTTTTCATGGTGCTGAAGTCTCTGAGCTATTTGACTTTTGGAAAGCACTCCTATCTTTGAGCACAGGAGGACTCTCACTGTGGAATAGTTCAAGACAATTAGCTCAAGACTGCTAATCCAAACTCACACTTAGAGAAATGTCTTTTTATGCATTTTAGTTTTACTTACAAGAGCTGCCTTCATCTTCTCCTGGAATACCTTTTCTTGAGCCTGTAATCTCTCATTTAGCTCCTGATCTTTGGTAGCCAGTTCTTTTTTATGTATTTTTTCTAGTTCAGCAACTCGTTCCTCTGAAGATTTCTGTGAATCAAAGTCAGAAAAAACTAATTTTGAAATATTAACTAACAAAACACTTTATATTTTTTCTTAATAAGAAAATAGTGCAACAGACAGAAGAAACTGGAACCATCTCTTTGCTCTTTTTGAATAAGTTATGATCACTTGGAGTACTTAATATTAAGCCCTGACAGTTCTTATTTTCAAGCTTTAAGTTATCCATCTTCCTTCTCAAGTCTTTCATAGTTGTACTAAAGGAAACACCACATTTTTTAAAGACTCTTCTTCCAAGGCAAACTTGATGTTTTCAGTTCAAACATGATAATACTTTGGAAAAGGAACTTTTTTGTAGCTTTCCCAGTATTCTTATTTTATAAGCCAGAAAGTCAAGTGGTAATACTCTATGTAGACAGTTATCTACAACCTACACACATGTTTTATTTAAGAATAATGTAAAGCACGTCAGTGGTCCCCTTAAAGCATCAGTGTATTCTCTTAGAAAAATTAATACCATTATGAATGTTATTACAAGAACTGTAACTTAAGGGTGTTCAAATTTACAGCTTTGCAAGGCATGTGAAATATTCCAGCAATTCCTATATAAATACACCCAATGAAGGAAATTATTTTAACCCGCAAACAATATGGTAACAAGTTCTTAAACATTTACACAGACTCAGCTAGGATAATGATTAAAAGCTAAAAGTGATTAAAACCCAAGATCCTGGTGGAGATGTGTGAGCTTCCTGCAATTAATGTCTTCTTGTCTCTGTTTACAGTCTCAAGTATACTTCTAATAAATAATTTTATTAAATACTGTGAAGCAAAGAGTAATACTATTTATTTTTACATGCCATTAATGAACTGATTTAAATTGCTGAAGAAAAAACATCTATGAAGAGTTTTCTATTTTTCATTAAGTAAATCTTTAATCACATAAAATAATTTTTATGGGTTTTATTAACTAGCAAAAGCTTTATAACAGAGTTCTATCATACTGATATATTTTACAACAATGGCTTAACTGTAATAAAGTTTTTACCTTCATAATCTCAACCACCTCTTCTTTCACTCTGGTTAATTCCCGCTGAAGATTTACTCTCTCTTCTTCACTTGCCTTTTCTACTGCTTTAATTTTTTCATCCATTTCTGTTTGCAGTTTTTTCCGGGCTTCCTCTGTCTTTTGAGCAATACTTACAGCCTTCTCAAGCTCTTCAAAAGCTGCGAAGAAAAAAAAAAATTATATGATAATTGAGAAATAGCTATATATTTTGATAGAAGAATTTCACAAAAAAAAGTACCTAGGAATTCACTTAGGAACTTAGGAATTCACATGTTTATTTTCTGGAAAGGAAAAAGAACTGACAAACAGATGTGAATTTCTTCCAATACATCCTGTAGCTTCTATTTCTTTGCCTAAAATCACTATAAAATGCATAAACCATATTAATGAATGTACTATAACACTCCTCCCTATACCTGCTGAGTAAACTTTGAAGTGGAAAATAGCTGCACAAAAAAAGGTAATTCACACTAAAACAAGCAGACAGAAACAAACCAAGAATGACTACTATGCAAGTCAGTTATTAGTGGGTCATGAAGAGTTTCTCCTGAATAGAACACTAATATATAATATCAGGCACTTTATATACCTAAGAGTAGTTCCAAACTGTAAACCCTAGAGAACAGTTTCTTTAAACTGTTTTTCATAGACCCCACAGAGATGGCTTTGCTAATTTAATTATCTCACTATTTACATTTATTATACACTTCTACCAGTGTAGTAGCTGACTGTCAGGTGTTGCATCCCAGATTGGTTCAGTTAGGGGTTTTAATAAATGTTAGTTAGCCAGTTCTATGTACCCCCATTTCCCCCCCACGATAGTTCGCTCTGAGTCACTCACCATTGGAGCTTTCCCATGTCAGTCTTGTAGTCACCCCCTGTTCGTTCCTGAAAGTTCTGTGACAGTCACCCCATCCTTGTATTCCTATTTGTCCCGGAACCCTGTACCCACCCCTATTATGTTCCCGCTGGCTGCCGTGGTCCACGTCACTCCCCTGTTGCCTGTCCCCACTGGGTAAGGGGGGCTTCCGCCCCTATTTGCCCGCCCCCTATATAACTTCATGCTTCCTTTGAAATCTTGTCGCCATCTTGACCACGCACACGCTAGGGGACGCCACTCCAGCCACCGCAGCGGCCATGCGGCAATAAACATTCTCCAGCCACGCAGGACAAGGTGTGCCTTCCTTCGTCCCTTTATCTACTCTCAGCGTCGGCTACAGAACGCGGCAAACCCACGCAGAGGCTCAGCGCTAGAGCCTCCGAAGTCGCAGCAGCCCCAGTCTCCCGGACAAAGTGCAGAGCCTAGCCGGGCTCCAGAGCCACCCAGGACCGGGGAGAAGAACACAATGCCGCAGTCAGGCACTTCTAACTTCATAAATAAAATGTAAAAATAAAAAAATTAAAAGTTAAGATTTGCTCCCAGAAAACCTGAATAGCTGTAAATTGTTTCAAAAGAACACTCAAACAGCAGTGTTGAGATTTATTCACTCGTGCACAGGATGCACAAATCCACTGAAACTCATTTTAATTTACAAAATAGAAGCAATAATTCCACAGCTTCATCTCATGCTAAGAAGTATTCTAACATGCTTTATTCACTTCACAGATGATAATTTAGATATAAAAAGAAAGTAAATAAATTCCAGTATTGTGAGCTTGTTTATTTATTCAATATCCCTAAAGCTCACTACAACTGATGTCAGAGTCTATACAGAATTCCACAAGACTAGAGTTCAATCATTATTAGGGAAATCTCTTTTCCTGAATGAATAATGAATGTGGAAAACTCTGAAGGATGGTAAACCGGCTGGGGAAAAGCTTACCATGCTCCCCTGGAGGGACAACCCTTAAGCAGCAGCTTTGGTCATGGCGAGGAAAAAAGCATGCCCCAGAATGCATTGTTGCCATATGTTGATTCTATGTTGATCCCATTGGCCCTTCTCCTTTGTTCCGTCCCTGTGCCCTCATCTCATTCGTTCTGATGTTCTGCCCTGCTCCTCGCTATCCCTATATAAACCCCTGCTCTCTCTGCCTAAAGGAGTTCTTTGTCCCTGGACCCCTTCACGGTAGGAGCTCAATAAAGACCCTCCACGTAACCCCATACGAAGACTCTGTCCATTCCTTCTGCGTTGCTTGTGGCTGGAATCTCCTGAGAGCTGAAATCACTCGACAAGAGCAAGATGTGCATGTGCACCCAGGACGTCTTTTTAAAGACACTTCTCTGGGAAGGTTGTGGCACTCTACCACCTTCGCCCACTGCGACAGAAAACCCTTGTAGCATATTAAAAAAATTCAGTCTCAGAACATCCTACTGTATGGTTAGTACTTTGCATAACAGAATTTTGGCAAAACACCTCTGTAAAATCCAAAAACACAGTGCCGATATCAAGACTGTAATTTATCAGAGCACAACCTCCTAGAAGTATATTATTCTATTATACCCTGGACTACTTGGACTCTATTTTGCAAGGAAACAGAAAAAAAGAAACTTCTAAAGTGTTATTTAGTATACTAAGCTTTCTGCCAATAAACTCTGTCTCCAAAAGAAAATCATAACAGACTGTCACATCTCTAGTTTTGATTCATCATTAGTTAGTAGGCATTCACAGCAGTAATTGCAATCTTTGCTTTTTTTGAAATCATCTTTAATACTATTCAAGCATGTATATTTGAGAAGTGAGCAATAATTTCCAATCCACATCTTCTGACAACATTAAAAACTGAAGATTTTAACCACAGTCTATACTTTTGAGGCAGTGCTGCAAATGTTTTCAAGTAACTTAATTCCATAAAACTGGATTCACCCAAATTCTGACCTTCTACGGAATTTTCTTCTGTTTTTTGAGGAAGCCTTTTTCTGACTATTCACAGCAACAATCATGTTTTAAGGCAAAATGGGGCTGTTATTGACTCTGGCAATACCAAAGCAGTCCACTGTACCCACTTTTCCACTTCTGGTTCTGCTTAAATGCTAAAACGGTTAAAAAATTAAGATCACTAGAGGTTATTTCAAGCAGAAACAGTCTAAAATGTAATACAAGCATGCACAAGGCTTATAGTTCCTTATTTTGCACAGTTCTTCACAGCCCTATAAAGGCATTTTGCCACCTGCCATCTACAGGACTCAAGTTCTCCCCCCTTGCGACACCAGGCTCAAGTTGATTAAGAATACTGCAGAATAATGCAAAACTGTGTTTGGAGAATGGCCCCTGATGTTCCTCTCAGTCCTAAAAAAGCAGGCCAAGCAAAACTGGCAAAGTCCTTCAGTATTATAGCACCATCTTTTCTCAAAATCAAACAAAAAACAACCAAACAAGCAAACAAAAATATAAAACAAAACAAAAATCCAGCCCACCCTATTGACCTTTGCAAAGTATAGCTTGAAACTAAAGCCTGCAAGTAGAACATTAAATTATTTCACTTTTCCATACACATTTTCTGATTCTTGTTCTGAGCATCATATGTATATCATTTTCATTTCAGAAAAATGTTCTTTTCATTTTCCTTTATTTTCATTTTCTCTTTCCTTTTCTGCAAAAGGAAAGAGAATACAGTTGTCATAGCCCACAGATCAGCGAAAGAGAAGATCCAGGTTCACAATAGGACTGATTACTGATATGAATTGCTGAGAAACATGCAGTACAAAGCTGCATCACCATAATCACAAGCAGGATGCTAATACAAAAACTAGACAAAAGCTAATGTCTAAAAAGCCAAGAGGTTATGAAAGCACAAAGGAGCAATACTTCAATAAATGCAGCTAGGTCTCTAAAAGTTAAATTATATGCATCTCAGGCACATTAAGCCCTTAAGCAAAACAGAATATTTTCATTCAAAGTAGTTAATTCTAGTGTAGCTGGATGCAACCAAGTTTCAAACCAGCAGAGGGCTAAACTATCATCAAGCAGACAGAATGTCTCCATTAATGTGTCTCCATTATCACTGTTACTTTTAATCTGTGAGAGATTTTAATTCTCTGTATCAAAACATGAAATAAAGTCCATGTTTTTATTTAAATATACCTACTCTGAATGTAGAGAATAAAGGCACTGCCTCTGCATTCTTCTCCAGCCTGCAGAACTTTGTTCAGGGAAGATCTTTCAACCAAGTATTGGTTGAATGAAGTCTCACAAAAGCACATTAGCAAATTGGAAATAGAAACAAGCACACCAACAGAGTTTCAGGTTCATCTTGCAAAACCCCATTCGTGTGACAAAGCCAGACAAATTGAAAACCTTCCTGTGCAGTATGTAAATCATAAAAAATGAATCCGAGCAAAGTTTAAGGAGTGCAAGGTTTGCAAACCTGTTTTTTATACAACATATGCTGAACAGTTGACTACTTTACCTACACCACTCCAAAGTACCTGTCTCGGCTCCCTTCACCTTGCCCCTCCCACCCAGAGTAACACTTGGCACTGCAAAGCCTTCTAGTTTCCTCTGCTGGCGCTGCATACCTTTTCTCTTTGCCTAGAGTGCCTCCTAGTGCTAAACATTGCAAAGGAAGCAAACCAGCTTTGTAAAACGGCTGGCAAAGGAGGGATTCATGTTCAATTTCTTAGGGCTCAGAGCAGGCATCATGTCCAAATTTCGGAAAAAAAAAAAGGTTGAAATCATTCCTATAGCTAATTTGTGCATCTAGGCAGGATTTTAAATACACAGTGCAAGTCTTTTTTTTCACTGAAGAAAGATGCAAAGCATATGTTAATTAAGCTTACAAAAGAAATGGTGCCTACAAATAGGATTTGCTTTCTGAAGACTTTGTTTGCTAATAGACTATTAGTAAGTCAGTAATCTGCATCCTGAGAAGTCATAAAGTATTTATGACTTTTCTCAAGAGAAAAAAACTTAAGTTTAGCTGGAAATTTACAAATACTAAAGAGATCTCTGTTGAAGTAAAAAAAAAAATGTGTTGCAGTTACCTCAAGTAGAAGTGCCTGAGAAGCACAGAATTTATGTTTTAGAACCTAGTTCAAGCTCCCAATGTGTGATGTAAAAAAAAGCAGTGCCCTTACCCCAGTCCTGTTCATACAAGGCTTGGGAAAGGCACCATAATTCACTTATTGGCATGTGTGGATGCACAAAAACAAGATGCTCTGTGAGATTTCAACTTAAGGTAACTCTAACTACAAAAATAAAAAGAACTTAACTGGGGAGACCAAATTACAGTTTACACTGTTTTGTACACAACAAAAAATAAGCATACATATCTTTTCACAATTTCATTACACAAAAATGCATTCACATTAAATCAAACACTGGAGCAATTCACTAAAGTCCTGATTTACAAAGAAAAAGGCTAGAGATCTAACAGTAGGCAAGATAGCATGGAAAACTATACCACCTTTTAGTCTCCAAGCAGCACTACAAAAGTAAATTTCAAGTGTATTATGCTTATCCTTATTTTACTGTAACATAAATGAAATTAACATTTCTACTTCATTCCATGAATTCAGTTCTTCACTAAACCATTATATAGAAAAAGATGTCTAGAATTTAACAGTCTAGATGCAGTTCTGTGCCATATGGTCTATGATGACCCTAGCAGAGCAGGGAGGTTGAACCAGATGATACACTGTGGTCCATTCCAACCTTACCAATTCTGTGGTTCTGTGAAAGTCACCTTACGTTCACTATCCAAAAACCCAAACTTTAAATGTTGACCTCAAATACATGAAATTGCCCAAATCATAAAACCTTTACAACTCAAATGTTGAGGCCTAAAAAGCAATTTCAGGCTCTCCTGGTATGCAAGATGGTTTTCTCAAATAATTTAGTTCAAAGGTATTGAACCACACTAACACTGTAGATTACAATATTTTTGGAATGTATTAAGCCAAGGATGTAATAGAAAAATCTAATAAAGGTCACCTTACAATTCTGTCTTAAAAGCAGTGTTAACTAATTTTCCAAGGGTTCCAACACACATATATGCATGCTTAAAAGACTATAATAAATAAATGCACTCAAAGGTGAAGTTGATACTTATGCACTGTAAAATCAACCAAAGCACTTAAAATTTTTGTTTAAAAAAGAGCACATTTAACCACAAATCTCCCCCTAGAAAAGTGTAGTGTACTCAACACAACATTCATTCAAATTAAATTACTTCTCATTACAACAGGAAGTTTTTTAGTTGCCTACAGAATCATCTCTAACCTGATTTCAGCTTCTGGCCAGGCAAACTTGAAGAAATTACTGTATTAATTAGTGTGTGTGGATAGTATATTAATAATTCATAATTGTTTCTCCTGCCTCAAGAAACACTATTGCATACAGCTATGATAATAACTTCATATCTACCGAAGTATTAAAAGATTCTTCACCTTCTTTTTTTAATCATGAAGAGCATCCTAGTCTCCCAGTACCAAACAAAATACAACTTTAGTAGGACTGACTTCTGAAGTATGAATTTCCAGAACTAAAAAGACACATGCAACCTTGAAAGGGTAGGAGAGGAAGGCACCTAATGAAAATGTTTGTTACTTTTCAAAAGATGGATGTTCCAACTGGTTTTCTGCATTACAGCAGAATGATCTATCCAAATTGATCTTTAAAATTGCAAGTTCTAATCTAAATCTGCATAGATTTAAAATAAACCACTATGAACTGCATTGTTTGAACTCTTCATTGTTTTTTAGAGAAAGAAAATATGTATAAGATTTTATTCAAAGTAACACCTGAGCTTTTGCCAAAAGAGTGAGCTTCTTTACATGCCCATTAGAACAAATTAAATTATTCTAAAAGAATTCTTATGTAGTACAAAACAATTTCACTGTTTAAAAAACAATGGTTTAACTTAATTTCATGCAAAAGTAGAACTCCAAGCACACATAATGTTACCTAATTTCCATAAAAAGCAAACTACATCATGTAACAGATACATAAATGTTCCTCTGTTACAAGCTTGAGGCAAAGGGAATCATCACTTCTGTTTCACTTAAATCAGAAATGCTTCCATTAAAATAATTGAAAGAAAATGCTTACTACGGTTATAACATTTTTACTTCTTCACAAACTCTTATATGCTCACTGCTATGTTTTCTATGTGAATTCCTGGTGGCATAATAATGACAATTTATAGGTGGTTCCAAGTTTCTCTTCTTAAGTTCGACCAGAAGAAGACTCCATCAATTTTTTCTCATACAAAAAAGGAAGTACAGTTGCCTTTCAGAAGTTTCTTTCCTAAATCCAATTTTATTGGTAACAGACAAATCAGTTAAAAGCATCCCTAAACTCTGCTGTCCAGAAGTGAAGTTATCAATGATGGCACAGGTGACATGTAGAACAATAGAAAAAAGAGCATCTCTTAATATTCATTCCAAACAACAACTGTAGAAAAAGACCACACTGAAGCTTTCTGATGTACAAATGTGAAAGCAAATAATCTAGGTATATTCTTACCAGCTCTTTCTGATTTTTCTTTCTGCTCTTTTAATTCCTCGCCTTTTGTAGTTATTTGTTTGATTCGAGCACGCAGTTGGGCTACCTCCTCCTCCTTCATTTCCAATGTTTCATGCATTTGCCGCTTTGTCTCTGCAATTACCATGCCCTGTGGAAAAGGTCCTTGTGATAACAAGCTAGCAAATAAATAAGACATATACCTGGAACAATTTCAAGCCAGGGCACAATCATTGCCAAGAATAAACTGTAGTCTCATATTACAAGACCAGAGATCATAGGATTTTTCTATGTTAGAAAACAGAAAATGCTAACAAAAATAAGATAAGAATAGGGATTATTTTTAAGAGTATCCAAAATTTATCTAGTGGTGAAAAGAACTCCAGCAAACACAGACCATCCAAAAACTTCCTCCTTCTGGTACAGACACTTTCCTTTGAAACATGTATTCTGTAAACAAACCCAAACTAAAAGCATTGTAGAGTCTGTACTTCTCCTTTGAGAATACGCCATAAAATGTTAGTCATGTCACTTATGACAACACCAGAAATTACTCCAAGTACCAAGACTGTGATTAAAAAAAAATTTAAGGAGCGAAAAATGGAGAAAATCCTTTATTGTCTATCGAAAGCATAGTTACTTTACTGGTATTATTTCTAAATTAATTCAATTGTATCTCATCTTCATTTGTGTTTGGGGTTTCTTTGTTTGTTTTAGAATTGGCATCAAGGAGTGCATTCAGTATATCTGTTGCATCCTAAATAAAATCATGTTTTATTGTTAAGTATAACTTAACAGACCTATCTTATGGTATATATCCAATAAAATTCTTAAGTAGCTTAAATTACTTGTTTATTGAAACATAGATGAAACCATCAGACCACTAAAACCAGCTTCTAATACCCAGAGCTAGATATTTTGTGTTTTAAACAATCTTCATCAAAACCTACAGCTTTGTTTACCTTGTCTTGTTCTAGCTGTTCAATCAAATTCTTTGCATCACGTAGCTGTGTAATCAGTTTAGTCTTCTCAGCCATGTGAAGGTCCTAAAAAAAGATCCCAACCACAAGATGGTTGAACAACAGCTTAGCTTTGGCTCTGACCCTGCACTATGCCTTGGAGGAAGAACACAGAACACAATCAAGGGAAACTGACGTGGGCAGTTTTAAATTACTTTTACATCTCCCAGAGGTAGGCTGCCTTACGGCTTCTGTACTAATTCAGAGATCTGAAGGCTTTGTTAGAGCCTCAACACATGGAGGTCTGAGTTGGTAAAGTAAAACAATATGTCTAAGATTTCTGCTCTATTACCTGTATCTTGCTTTACAAGAGGATCTCAGCAATGCAACATAAATGATTGTTACTAGCCATATTCTAGAAAATGTCATTAACTCAAGTCTTTCAGAGATTTTTCAAACCAGGCTAGTGCTCAGAGATGAAGACAGAGACGGGAATCTAATCTTTGCAACTAAAGCTAAGTACAGCTATACTTAGCACATTTTCAGGTTTCATCTCTATTAGCCACCTTACTTACGCTCCACACTCAGCATTAATGGCCTTAAAAGGAAAATTGAGCAAAGTATTAATTTATTAGTTCTGGGATTGCACTTATGTTCACTATATTGTGATCCCCACTTCCCTGCCTTCCTTTTTTTCCTGTTAATTTACATAATGCCTCATTCACTATGTCTTAAAGATTTATCTCTGCTCCACTTTTCTCACTTTACCTTCTGTCTTCTATGCTAAGACAGTCTTTTTCTCACCCCAGTTCCCCACAACTACTTATTTCTAGTACCATTCTGATGGTTATTTATACAGTAATTTTTCATACCCAACTTCACCACTCTAGAATAATTGCTGAGTGTATTCATTCCAGGTCGGTTTTGAACTTTTATCTCCAAAAAAGTACAGGGACAGTTTGTTTCATGGTCTACTCTATCAATACATTTTGGAAATACTGGAGTTTTTACCGTATTTTCATGGTTATTCATAAAGCTAAGAGCATTTTCCATACCTTCATTTTTTCCAGCTCCTGAAGCCTCTCTTCCAGCTGTTCTTGAAGTGCCTCTTTCTCATTGGTTAATTGGGCACAGCACTCTTTATGCGATCGAATAGTCTCCTTACAACGTTGCAGCAAGTTCTCTTGGCGCTTCACCCTCTGATTAAGAGTTTCCAGTGTTTTAACAGAATCTTCATTATCCTCTATAAGACAACATACCAACATTACCATAGGTATGCCATTTCCAAAATGCAGATCTGCATTCATCATTCACAATGCAGTGGACTCATAGGTCTCTAAAGAAAGTTGTGTGAAGTCTGCAAAACTTCCTAGTTCGTCCTGTAAGTGCCAGAAACATTCTATGCATACAGAATAGTAAAGAGTATTTAACACCAAGTTAGCTTACAAAACCCCAGTTACTTCATCAGCTTCAAAATGAAGCTATTAACCAACAAGGTTTTTTATGTAATTAAAAAGTCATCATGATTTATAAACCTGCCTGCTGCTACTAACAGAATATGCACAAGTAGGAAAAAATGTGACGTAAAGCAAATCACAACCCTCAAGTGCCATGCACACAGATTCTTGCTTTCCCAAGGCTGGGCATGACATTAGTTCTAAAATACCCAGGCTGGGCAATATTACATTCAGCAGGATAAAGGTTATACTTAGTGTCTTTCTCAGTAGTACTCATAGAATCATAGATTGGTATGGGTTGGAAGGGATCTTAAAGATCATCTAGTTCCGACTGCTGCCATAGGCCGGAAAACCTCACAGAACAAGTTGCTCAGAGCTCCATCCAGCCTGGCCTTTAACACTTCAAAGGATGGGGCAGCCACAACTTCTCTGGGCAACCTGTTCCAGTGCCTCAACACCCTCATAGTAAAGAATTTTTTCTAATATCTATAATTTAAACCTACTCCATTTCAGTTTGAATCACTGTATAACTAGCACATTTGGTAGTATTTTACTGTGTGCTTCTGCTCTGATGCTCTGGAGGCTGCAAGGGTATTTGGCATTGTACTGGATTTGCATGGCCAAGCTTCAGTAGTTAAAGGGAAACTACAGGGGTGGCTTCTGCAAGGAGCTGCCAGAAAGCTGACAGATGCTTTCTTCATGTCTGGCAGAGCCAATCCCTGGTGAAACTCCAAAGACTGGTGTGCCACTGGTCCATGCTGGACCAATTAGAAATGGTGGTAACGCCTCTGTGATAAAAAAATTAAGAAAGAAGAAAAAAAGTTATTGCACAGTTGTAATTGCAGCCAAAGAAAAGTGGAGTGAGAACACGTGAGGGGAACAACTCTGCAGACATGAAGATCCATGGAGAAGGAAGAGGAGGAGGTGCTCCAGGCACTAGGGCTCAGATTACACTGCTGCTTATGGTGCAGAGCATGGTGAAACAGCCGTGCGCCTGCAGCCCATGAAGGACCAAGGGGATGCAGAGATCCACATGCAAGCCATGGAGGAGCCCATGCCAGAGCAGGTGGATGCCCAAGAGGAGACTGTGACCCTGTGGGAGGCCCATGGAAGAGAGAAGCCCACTCTGCAGTAGCCTGTCCTTCAAGAACTGCACCACGTGGAAGAGTGACCCACGCTGTAGCAGTTTTGAGGACTGTGGTATGGGCTCACATTATAGCAGTTTGCAGGGAGCTGCTGCCCATGAGATGGACTCATGCTGGAGAAGTTCTTGGAGAACTGTCTCTGGTGGGAGGGACCCCACGGTGGAGCAGGGGAAGCACTCCTCTCCCTGAGCAGCAGATGAAACCACAAGTGATGAACTGACCACAAACCCCCATTCCCTGCCCCTCTGGGGAAAGAGGTAAAGCTGGGAAGGGGTGAGGGGGAAAAGGTGTTTTTAAAGTTTTATTTTACTTCTTATTATCCTGCTCTGATTTTATTAGTATTAAATTTCCTTTGCCTCTCTAATTCGAGCCTGTTTTGGCAATGACAGTATTTATTAAGGGATCTCTCCTAAGCCTTATTTCAACTCATGAACCCTTCTTTAAATTTTCTCTCCTCTGTCCAGCTGTGGAGGAGAGTGAGAGAGCCGCTTTGGTGGATGCCTGGCACACTACAGTCCAGAGGCAGACTCACTCATAGAAAACATCTTGAATCACAATTTTTCATTACTGACTAAGTGGTCCAAAAACCATGGCACTAGATAAGAACATCTCTCACCTAAGACTTCCTATCATCCCTACATATAAAAACCACAGCAGATGCTGAACAAATATAATTTCAAGATGTATGTTTACCTCTGTCTTAACCCTACCTTTTATGAAGGGTACCAATGAAAGACACTTTTATTATGTATCAGCATTATAATGTCCCTTGCTCAGTAATCAAATATATACAACATTGAGAATTCCACTGATTGAAACAACCTCCAGATGTGAGGAACACTCAGAATATTCAATAGCAGGAATATCAAAATTGATCCTTATTTTTACTTTTTTTCTGATAAAACAAGGAAAAACAAAACCCAAACTCACACACAAAAAGACAGAGACTGGCAACTACTCTGCTCTCTAAATTCTGGGGATAGGTCCTTACTTATGGGGGACAGAATCTCTTAATTGTATTAAGTTGGGATAATAAGAACACCTACCAACAAAGCAATAATTACAGTGTTATTATCAATATTGACAAAGGAAAGACATACCAGATCTGAATTCTTATGAAAATTTAGTTTCTTAAAAGGAAACTCTCCTCTAGCTCCAGATGGTTTTCAAAACAATTGTTTTCTTCTAGAAAATATATCCTTACTATGACATGGTCAGTCCTAAATACTGTTACTCCATCATAGATAACAACAGGTTTATTCCCCAAAATGTAAGGTCTCTTGAAAAAGCCACAATACATACCATTGCTTCCTGTTTCCACAATATTTTCTGCACTGACTTCTTTCATTGGACTTTGAACTTGTGGTTCTGATTGGACATTTTGATCAGGCAATTCAGTGCCTATCTGACCATTCTGTAATCTCTGTTTCAGCAATGACACCTAAACAAAATGTTCTGTTTGTTAAAAAAATCCAAGGATTCAAAGCAGATAATTTTTTAATCTTCAAAACTAGAAAAAGTTAAATTAATTTTGATATTAGCAAGTAGAAAAAGGAGAAATCTGTCTGAGATTTTTTTACCATTTTTTTAAAGTCAGAATTATGCTTCCAATTAACAGATGTAAAATGACTATGGGTAGAGAAACAAAGACCAATTAAGCAAAATACATGAATTTTGCAAAAGCAATTTTAGGTCAGACATCTGCTAATGTTGATGCCTTGATAACAAAACATCACAAAGTTATTTAAGTGCAAATCAGCCAATCCTATTTAACATGAGTGAGATTTTTACAAAGGTATCCTCTACCACAAAGACACACTTAATTTCTAGAAAATCCTAAATTCACAAGATGCTTTTCAACTTCAGAGCAATTATAATAAAACATGGATATGCATTATAGGAAATATATAGCTAAAAAGAAAAGGTAAGAAGAGCAGTTTTCAACAACATCTGCTGGGTAAATTATCTTACCTGAGTTTGCAGGACACTAATAAGCTGATCTTTTTCTTCTAAGGAAGCATCAAATTCCTCTTGGAGATGTTTCTTAGCTTGTTGATCCATCTGGAGCTCCTAATAATACAAACACATCTCAAATAAATGTGAACTCAATGAATGCAAACTCAAAAGACTTATAAAAATATTATGAAATAACATCTAAAATATCTCTTTCATAGTTGTGATCCCAAAATACAACCATGAAGTGTATGTTATTTTTTACTACACAACATTCCACACAATATAGTAAGAACATTCAATTATAATACCAGGATTAAAACAGCAAGAGTCTAGATTTGATGGAAAATTATCAAGGATTCTTTTTCCTAAAATTAAGTTTGTATAGGGTTCATTTCAAGCCTGCTCCTGAAAAACTCTCTTCCATACACTCATTTCTCCTGGAAGCTGAAGACTGCACTTTGGAAAATTCTTCATTTCGCCACCAGATTAAGCCAACATAAAGAGCAGAAATGTAAAATTCATTAGGTTCATTCAATATGCCACCATTCTAAAATGACAAATGCCATGTATAAGAGAAGAAAATTGGTCTTTTTATTCCACAAACATGTCTCAAATGAGAAAGACAGAGATGCCAAATAATTTAAGTATGTGGCTTTACTTTATACTTACATGCATTTGTTTGGCTGAACACTCTTAGAAGCTTGTAGATATTGCCTAAATTCTTTAGTAATATTTACAGAGTCTTATAACATATTTTCTGAAGGAGGTTTTTTAAAATTATTTCCTATGCTTTTGAAGTTTAAACATTTAAATTTATTTAAATAATTATCATTCTAATAGAAAATACATGTCCCTAAATTAATTCACATCTAACTGCTTATTCAGAGAACCAGAACCACACATACATCATGCATGCACCGCAAATATTTTCAGAAACTTTTTAATCTTTTTTATTTATGTATTTATTTCATCCATATATATCTTCCCCAGGATTTACCTCAGGAAAAGAATGCTTCTATGACTGTTATTCTGCAAAGATCACTTGTATAAAAGCAATCACCACCCATAAACATGAGTGTCATTAGCCAGGCAAAGACAGAGGATGACAGAAAGAGAAAGAAAGCATGAAAAAGCAAATGAGACAAAACAGAGCACTGCATGCTTCCTGTGCTGCTTTCGTCCAACTCTAAATCTTATTTTTATGCTGTCTTGCTGTCTATCCCTTACCTCCAACAGTGAATGCCCTGCCACAGATGAGGCTGATATCGGCATTGAAAACCATTGCTGTAAGAGCTGAGCCTGCCCTGCCATGCACAGGCACAATGGTGAGGGAAAGCATCACTGCAAAAACCATTACTCTCTTCCCAGCTATACCCACTTCTTAATACTGCATTGCCTCATATTCTCAGCAATTACTGATCACACTTCTGCCCTGTGCTTCTGAGCTTTAGAAGCAATTCCTTTCAAAAAAAGCAAAGCAGGCCAGTGTAAGAACAAGTAAATGGTCCTCTTTGGGTCTCAGAGTCCCTTCTGATCCTTTTCTGTGAAAGAGAACACTGAAGACTGCCTTAAGACTGGTTTTGAGGAATTACCCCTAAGAGGAGGAAACTATGGTAACATTTATTTCTAGGGACTGTGTCACACTGTTAATTTAGCCTCAAAGGAAGATTAGTTTACTCATATACAGCCCTCTTAGAAGAAACTTGCCTGATTCAACATATTTATGGGAAAAAATAATTGTATGGTAAAGAAAAATATTATTAAAATTAATTTCTGATAACAAATTATTACATAAATGAATGAACTATTTTGGACCATGTTAGCTTCCACAATGGAAACTTACCATTTTATTTGTAATTTTTCCTTTGTTGTCTGTTTTACCTAATGCTGCAACACCTGGGCTTCCAAAAGATCAGAAAAACACTTTTTGAAGTGTATCAATTAATGAAAAAGAATTTCAGTGTTAGATTTGAAGGAATTTTTAAATTTACAAGATTGGTAAGAATGAAACTAAATTTTACACAAAATATACAGACACAGATGTATATATATAAAACAGAAATATATGTGTAATTTATCTACATATATGAATCACAAAGACTATATGACAGAAGTCAAAAATAAAATGGACATGGTCCAATTCTATCATATGCCAAAGATTTAACTCTGTTCCACATTTGCCTTCCTGACTTCAACAAGTAGCAATAAACTGGAAAACTAATCCTACAGGAGCATGCAGATATGGACCTAACACAGAAAAAGCTTTTTCATTTGACCTTGTAGTGATTTAGAAAAGACACAACCTTGGCAAGCCAATTCTGACAGTAAAGCAATGTTTTTTTTCCCTCCTATGCACTGACAGTTTAGCTGAGGACATTGTGACAGTCCAGACACAGGCTATAGCTCAGATGAGCATGGTACTCCCAGCAGTGACCCACTGTTATCAGCTGCTGGGGCAGAAGCAGCATAGATGTGAACCAAAATGCTATCCCACTAGCACACACAATTCACAGCATGCTCACCTGAATTACTCTCCAGATCACTGAAGAATGCCCAGCAATTTGCCAGTGACCTCCCTTGAAATGACTGGCTGCCTGACTAGTCACAAGGATAGGTCCTTGTGGGTGAGCTTGAGCCTTGATTACACACATGGCCAGAGGCTCACAGTCACCATTCCTCATTATTAAGAGGACAGGTCCGGTCCCTGTCTGTGGGCAAAACACCCAATTGCCTGGAGTGAGTCTGCCTTCAGACAAAGGTGGGACCTCACCATGGTCTAATGGCTCCTGCAATCTCCATGCCAGTGCTGCTGCTCAGCATTGCACATGCCAGAAGCAGGTGTGCAGTCATAAGACAAAGCCTGAAACTTTGAGCTAAATGGTACCCAGCTCTCCAGCAACATAAGAGCACAGACAGAGGCCCTTGCACACCCATCTCCAAATCTGGTGCTGCACTAGCTCCTGAGGCAATAAAACAGCTTCAGCGTCACATTGTGCTTCATCAGGGCTTGACAATATGGCGTTTTTGATTTTACCCTTTTAATCTGTTCTGCCCCATCATCTGTACATGTTTTTTAAGTCCACTGTGTTTATTATCAATACCAAATACAATAGAGCTTCTCCTTTTAATTTCACTCTAACCTAAGGAGGCAAATCATAACACAACCTACTTGATTTTATGATTGAAACCAAACTACACCAAAATCCATAAAACAATGTAAGTATTACAACTGAGATAATGAAGATTTTTTTTAATTATCCTTTTTTTTTTTTGATAGTCATTGAAATCCTTACAAAAATGTGCCTATTACTTGTGTCTGCCTGAATTAGTATTTGTCATTAATAGAAGAGCAACAAATTGCACAGGGACATCTATGGCTGGGCCCAACAATTCTGCAAGAACCACACACACTTCTACCTATTTCACAATGAACAAGAGAAGTAGTTTAGTTGGTGATGCACTGCTCTGTCTTAAGAGTATAGCAATAAGCTGCTGAATGAGAAGCAAGCCAGAGGAGTAACCCCATATAAACAACAACAACAAAAAAAGAGCTGTAAAATACCCTGTTCTGTAATAGAAGATATTTTATGAACAAAAAAGTCAAAAGCTAGGCAAAAAAAAAGATCCTATGTAGTGTGATATAAAGTAAACATGCAATCAATAAAGGAAATTACCTCTCTCAGTTCTCCAATCCTGCGAAGTGCTTTATCCTGGCTTTGACTCAGAATGCTCTTAAGAAAAAAGGAAGAATAAAGATCAGGTGTATTAAATGTAATTTTTAAATGGATAAATAAAACTCAAAAATTGGAAATCTATCAATCTATCTACCTGAAGTCAGCTGATGCAACAAAATAGGCTGGAGTACAATACTTTACAGTTATTTTGACAAATTAATTTTGGCTTCCTTAGAAGTGCCAGCTAAGAAATCATCATCTGTTACATACTCACAATACACTGAAAATTAAATCTCTATTATCACTACACATTTTAAGATTGAAAAAAGCATGCAGGTAAGAGAGAATGAAAAGTAATGCTTACCTGTAGCTTCTTCTTTTCCCGCTGGATAACTTGATAAGCAGACACTAGCTAAAATACACGAATAGGATATAAAGATGATAATACATCTGTGTATAGCCATCAAAATAATTTCCTTAGTTGTATCACTACCTGCATTTTCAAACTCTTCACTCTACTTGAGAACTTTCTTTTGATATAAAGGTACTTAAATTTTCTTTTTCTATCTATAAAATATCTCCAATGTGTTAAAAAATACAAGCCTACGTGGCAAAACAATGATGTTACTCAGCATTCATACACAGTTTTCCCTTCCCTGAGACAACATACCACATACCATCCTTCAACACAGGGGGTCAAAACCAACAGTATCAGAAAGTTACATCCCAGACAGCTACCCCATAGGGTAGTGACCACTTGTAAGAGTACATGTCCCAGGGAGATTAAGCAAAAATAATTTTACAAAAAGCATGCATTAAAAAATACATTTCTAAATTAAAAAAAAAAAAGGTGCAATGTTCTCATCCCATATGCTTTGCATATATCCAGCAAAGCAGACTGAAAGTACACAGCATTTAATTTCTCACTGTAAGCTGACAAAGGGAGTTAGAACATTGTTAGAACATTTGGAATTAGAACTTTGTGTTTTCAAATTGATGAAAAATTTAAGAAACACAAATCTAGAACACCGAAATGAGAAATTCAAAATATATCTTCCAATTCTAATTTAAAACAAACTAAACATTTTCAGAATTCAAAATTACTTTTAATTTCAAAATGATATATATTTTGCCCTTATAAGAAAATCAAAACTGCTATAGGTGGTTTCCTTTACCATATTTTTGAGATGCTAACTTTGCATCCTACTTTAAGAGGGAAAAAATATTTCTGCCTTAATTACTCTTTATATATTGCAACAAGTTTCTTCCAAGATCCAGCAAAACAATTATTTTCAATCGAACGGAAGAAACTCACAAAGCCAGGAAAAAAACCCAAGCCTTTCTGACAGAGAAAGTTAGATGGACAGATTACACTAATAAAAAAACCCCCAAACAACCAAAAGAAGCACTAAAACAAACCCACAAACGGAAGAATTTTCATTTTAGCAACTACTATTTACATAAACTTTTAAAAAATACTTATTACACTAGCTGGAAGTGAAGGAAAAATTACTGTGAGACAACTGCTTTTTCAGGCATATGCTGAACACTGCAGTCACTGTATACATATTTTAGATTCCAGGGATTTTGACAAAAGTCTGCACAGGAATTTTTGTATTTGAGGGCAGCAAACATTAAAAGAACTGTAAAAAACAGTACAAACATCCAGTTTTAAATACAACACACACTTAAAAAAACAATTAAAAAACCCAAACAAAACCCCAAAACTAATTAAAAAACCCAATACCAAAACACCGCCTTCCGTTTGACAGCTTTACCTTCCCCAGTAATTTGGAAAATGAGAAGTGAAAATACTTATAATTGGTTTTCACTAAAATACCCAAAAAAATGAGATGTTTGAATTAATTCCTCCCAGGGAATACCTAGAAATTATGAAGAATAGAACTTGTTTCTTGAAAATAAAATGCTTGCCTATTGCACATGGATAGAATATACACTGTGCATTTCAAGAACATGTTGGGAAAAAAAAATTGCTGTCATGGGAGTAGAAGTCATGCTCATCTCTGTAGTGAACTTCACCCTCTGCTAGATACTTTCAGTTGAAATTTCAATAGGCCTGCTCTGTGTGAGTAACCATTAATTAACCTCTACTGCTGATATCGGGAAATTATTTACAAACAAGAGAAGAAAAAGATTTCCATGTTTTATTACCAGAAAAACCTTTGAAGTTTTTAGGCCAAAAATAACTAGATTTAGAATAATTTAACTTCCATATTTGCTCCAAATAGGAAAACATTTGCTCCAAATAGGAAAACAAAAAGACTGTCCACTGCTGCAGTATCTTTTAGCCTAATTTCTTTCCCCTTTCTGCATAGCTAAACCAGTCACATTGCCTACCTCTGAGTATTTTCCCCTATAGTTGCCTAAACTGCGCTCCATTCTACACAGACGCTGCAGCAACTGCTCTTTGCTGAAGGTGTTCATATTTCCCAGAGGGTCTTCAGTTTCACTTTCAATGTCAGAAGGTGAATCAAAGGTGGGACTGAAGGCTTCTAAATCTAGTCGATTCAGTGAGTCTCTTGAAGTACTTCTGACTAGGGACTCTTTAGAAGAAGAGCGAAGTAGGGTCTCTTTTACTGGGCTTTGAAACAAAGACTCCATGGAGGGAACTCGAAGCTGAAGCTTCTGGGCAAAAGACTGACTCTCACTTTGCTGCAAAAATTGAAAGAAAGTAATTATTTCTGCACTGCTTTTAGGCAGAAAGACACACTAAAGTCCAGGAAAGAGACTTGACCTGTACAAAGAAACTACTGTTGTCTAACACATGCATGACACCAAATAGCTTCTAGTCCCTTAAAAGAATCATCTCCTTGTGCAGAAAAATCAAGCATGCAACTACCAGATGTGCACAATTTCAGATAGCAGCTAAATCTAATAAACTACAGTTCTGATTTAAACTTTTAGGAGAATGCATTTCTGTGTAAAAAGTGAGGAATGTGTAACTAATATAAACTATTTACTATTGTCTCAAACTTGAAAAATATAGCTGACTCACTTCTTAATGTATTACACAGAAGACTGTATTTATCTCAAAGACACAGATATTATCCTATAACAAAGGGAACAAATTAATGGCAGAAATCTTTGTAGAACTAATGATAGTTAGCTCTAGCAAGCCATCTTGAACAATCCTTTTCTTATTTTTATTTTAAATGACTTTACGATTTTTACATAAAACAAAATTATTGATTTATGCAGCTATAGTACTTATTTCATTCTATACCAAAGGATTCTGTGCTGTGGTAACCTTTACTGCTGGTGCTACAGAAGTGATGTGAAAGCATTACTGCACGATATTGCCCCTACAATCAAATGTTGGGAGTCACGTGCCAGAAGCCACTGCTAATCCCATTTCAGCAAGCTAAATGTTTCCCTGAGTCATATTAAAAAATTACCTACATCTTTATCACTAGTGACAACATTTTCAGCCTATTAGTTCTTTTCCTTCAGCTTTCCAGACATGGAATAGGCCCTCTACTTTTGAAAGTGAGTTTAATGCTGTGCAACAAGATGCATCTCAATGTTGGCAGTCTGCTAACCAGTCCTTACAAAAAGAAAAGCTTCACATATCAGTGACAATACTTAATACCAGCTAATGGGATTACACACAAACAAAATATCTGAGTATTCTGACAGGCAACTACTTATCCCTACTTCAGCATGAAGAGAAATACTGGGCACTTAAACCAATGTAACACATAGACAACACAGCAGTGAAGGAGGCCCTCCCCCAGGGCCTCCACATACCTGTGGAGAGACAGGTTCACTTCCATTGTTTTCTGTGGATCCAGCAAGTGGTTGTTTATTCAAGTTCTACAGGAGGTAAAAACAACTGTTAGAAGAAACAGAGTACAAGGGCTGTAATTCAGTCAGTCCAAGAAACAGCATCTGTGCTTTTTTCTTTGCCTGTGTTTTTAGTACTTTCTTTAGAAAGCTTATTAAGGTGTCTTCATGCAAACAAGATAGCTTGTTAAATTCAAAACAGATTGCTGCAATATGCAGAACTACAAAGCAGCTATGTGTGCATAGATTAGTATGAGATATCTGCAAATACGGACATTTCCAATTAAATTAAGTCATAATGATTATTTATATAACATTTATGGAAAAATCAAAGACACACCAAAAAGACAAAATTATAGCAGGAAAAGTCTAATTGATTACTAGTATTTACAGCCAATATGAGTAAGAGTTGGCTGTAACACCATCTTTCTCTGTTTCAGTGCATTGGAGGGGGCAGAAACTCCTGGAAAATAGTGCTGGTAGCAAACTGTTTATAACTCCAACAAGCATGGAAAGAAAATTAGACTTTCAGAAAATATATCTTTAACAAAATTTCTGCATTCCCAAAGAAAGGAATACAAACCACACAAAACACATTAAAAAATCTCACCCAAAACAACAAAACCAATACAACAAAAAACAATAGTCTGGTTTGTTTGGTTTGGGTTTTAGGGTTTTTTTTATTGGTTTGGGGTGTTTTTTTACAGAGTTTAGACATTTCTGTTCCTAGCCTGTCTATCCTGCCTTTCCTGTGTCCTGTGCTCAGGTGTTTACTAACCCAGGCCTAATTTTCAGGAAGCATGACCCTGGAAACTACAGGTCTCTTAGTCTCACTTCATTAACTGGTAAATTTATGAAGATGATTTTTCTGGGAGTTATTGAAAAACAACTTCAAGACAGAGCAATCCTTGGTCACGACCAATGGGTTCACAAGGGGACACTCCTGCTTGCCAAATCTGATTTCCTTTTATTACAAGGTTACCCCCTGAGATGAGCAAGGGAAGCCACTTGTAATCTTTTTGGATTCCAGTAAATCCTTTGATACTGTCTCTCACAGGATAAATATTCAGCATACAGCTGGATAAACACATCATGTAGTGTGTGAGCAGCTGGCTCATGGGTCAGGCTTAAAGCTTTACAGTGAATGGGTTGACATCAGACTGATGAGATGCCACTAGTGGGGTTCCACAGGGCTCCATCCTCGGCTCTGTGCTCTTCAACATCTTCATAAATTACTTGAATCCAGGACTTGAAGGTACACTAAGTTTGACAATGATATTAAATTGGGAGGAGCTGTTGACTGCCTTGAAGGCAGAGAGGCCCTGGAAGAGGGGGCCTCAGCTAATTAAACGGCTGAGTAACCAGCAACCATAAGAAGTTCAATGAAGACAAATGCCAAATTCTGCACCTGGGATGGAGCAACCCTGGATGTATGGACAGACTGGGGAACAAGACACTGGAGAGTAACACCACGGAAAGGGACCTGAGGGTCCTGGTCAATGGAAAGTTGGATATGAGTCGGCAGTGCCCTGGCAGCCAGGAGAGCCAACCGTGTCCTGGGTACAGCAGGCACAACATCACCAGTTGAGTAAGGGATGGGATTGTCCCACTTTGCTCTGCACTGCTACAGCCCCACAAGTCCTGTGTGCGGTTTTGAGTGCCACAATATAAGAAAGATACTAAGCTATTAGAGAGCATCCAAAGAAGGGCTACAAAGATGATGAAGGGTCTTGAGGGGAAGCTGTACAAGGAGCAGCTGAGGTCACTTGGCTTGCTCATCATGGAGGAGACAGAGGGGAGACCTCATAGCAGTTTACAATTTCTTCATGAGGGGATGTGGAGGGGCAGGAGCTGTGGTGACCAGCGACAAGACTCAAGGGAACGGCATGAAGCTCTGTCAGGGAAGATTATGTTGGATGTTAGAATAAGGTTCTTTACCCAGAGGGTAGTTGGGCACTGGAACAGGCTCCCCAGGTTAAGTGGTCACACCATCAAGCCTGTCTGATTTCAAGAAGTATTTGGACAACACTCTCAGGAACATGGTGTGATTCTTCAGGCTGTACTGTGCAGGGACAGGAGTAGAACTTGGGTCAATCTTGTGGGTCCCTTCCAACTCAGGATATTCCATTATTCTAACTTACACAAATACAGATGTTTTTTTGCTGTATAAATCCAGTCCAACTGAATTAGCAGAATATACTAGAAACCATCTTGGACATGCATTTTTTCAACAGAAGTGAAACACTGGGGCATATCAAACAAAATATGGGTAAATTCACCTAAGAGCAGTGTAACTCTTAATTTTTAATCAAGCTGTACCCTGACAGTTACATGCAAGCTGCAAATCTAAGGTGTACATAGAACTGAAATCTCACAATCAAATATACCTCCTACATGATCACACTCACAGCTTCTACTCTGGATATGCCAATAAGCATACCTAAACATTAATGTGGCAAAGGAATGATAAAAGAGCTTCAAAAAGGTCTTACATGGAGCAAATTTGAGGTAGTACAGAAATAACACAGAACAAAGAGAAATCCAAATAGTTAAGGAAACCAGAGAACTGAGCAGTTACCCATATGCAGGCAAAACAAAATGAGCCATACAAGAAGTCTGGATTTGGAAACTGCTTCACCTAGCTTGAACAAAATCTGTATTCTCCTTCAGAACACTATCCTGTGGCAGTGGATTTGCTCCTAGTGGATTAACAGTTTTTACAGGTTTTAAACTGCAGCACTTCTACACTGTATTCTTGGCTCCATTACCTGTTCTTGTTTTTTCTTATAAGAGGAAAAGTTAATAATAAGATAACTCAAATAAACAATTATCTTCTGCTTTATAATTTTACAAAGCATCTGCTGTGCTACTATAGGACTGACAACAGAGGAAGACAAACACTTTACCAAGACATCACAGAAAGAGTAATTGGGCATTGGAATCGGCTGCCCAGGGAGGTGGTGGTGTTACCATCTCTGGAGATACTTAAGAAAAGTTTGGATGTGGCACGTAGTGGCATGTCTAGCTGGCAAGGTGGTGTTAGGTCATAGATTGGACACAATGCCCTCAGAGGTCTTTTCCAACCTACTTAATTCTGCGATTCTGTGACTTACAAACTAATACACTTCTTTCAAAAATCATGTATTCTGATACACATTAAAAAGAGTTAAAAAAAACTCTGGAGGGTTTGTGCATGTAATTTATAAGCATAATTTAATATTTAACATCTGTTTTAAAACACAAGATTAAGTAGATTTATTAAATTTAATAAGTTTTTTATGAATATAAAACCTATGGATGCTGTTTGTTTCTGTGAAGATGCTTTAAAAAGCTGCCATTTAAGGACCTATAAAGATCCTTAAAAATGTAATTTCAAAGCTAAACTAGTGCTGACACTTTAAAACGTTTCATACTCTTTATGCAGGCATCTTTGTATGCAATCTATGAGAACAAAAGAAGAACCCATATTTGGGGTTACACTTTCTATTGGCATAAATAATAAAAGGGATACACTAGTAATCTTCCATATAAAAAATGGACCACCATAGGTACCTGGCTGCTGAAAATCTACATCACTGTGCTCTAGGGCAAAGGATTGTATTTGGGTATCTACAAACTGAATGGTAAGTATGAATGGAAGTTGCTATATATAAATATAGATCCAAGAGGCTTTGAAAAGCTTAAAAGCCCTAACCTTTCATAAGCCTGAAGAGAGCTTTCAGTAAAATTAGACTCACAGAGCACAAGCAGCCATTTTGAAAGTCTTAAAACCAGCAGTTACATCATGGTTTCTGGAGACCAATGAAAGTTTTCCCTCAACAAATTCATAGAACATAATATCCATATGTCTATCCAAAGATAGCTATAATTACAATCTTTAACAAAAAAGTTGCTTTTTATTATGAAGATGTATAAATCAGAGCTCAGTTTCAACTGGAGCACATTAGGATGTTCCAATAACATTTGTGTCACCTTACTTCCCTATTTCTGAAATGCAAAATCATACTTTTTTTTCTCAAAGGTATGAATAGATTGGCAAGCCTGAGAAGTGAAAGCTTAAATGTTTTTATTTAGAAATATTTTACTGCTTTTAATAGTAATATTTTCTCAAGTATTCCCAAACTGAGTAATTATGAAGGGAGAAAGGAAGGAGAGCTTAATATTTTCTTACGTTATTTTCCTTTTATTTTTTTCTTAAAAAGAAACCTCCACTGCATCCAAGAATATTTTTAACTGTTTCTTCATGCACAAAACTTTTCTGGCTTAGCTAGTAAAGAGTTTATACTAACTTCATCTATGCCAAAAAAATCCACAGTTACAGTCACTTCTCTACACCGTTCACTCTCAGATCACATATACAGCTAAAATACTGTTTTGTTTTAGCAGAATTAATATGCATTTGTGTGTGATGGTGAAACTTTCCTCTCCTGTATTTTTACTGTACCTGGGTTTTATACACATATATAATGTTTCTTTAATATATATTTTTTAAATCAGTCATCCTGTTCTCTATTAACTTTCCAATAATTTTCTTCCTCTCCCAGTTCTTATGGTGAGTACTGCTCTACAATTTTCAAGAAGTTCAGAGAACAAAATGAGTTTTACAGGTAACATATTAATACACACTGGTAACACATTAACAATAATTGTTTCATTACTACAATCTTGCACATAAATATGTGAGCCAGTAAATATGCCTCTGAAATACATACTGAAAGATCATATAAAGACAACACTGGAGCACTCACACAAACAGTTATGTGAAATGAATTTTTTTTAAGATAATTCTGTTGTATAGTGAAAACTAACAAAGTATACTTAAATTTGCAGTGAATCTTTAAGAAACAGTTGCTGGACCTGGAATATGGTCAGAATACACTTTCCAGGGACCACCATTTTAATCATTGTTTCTGTCCAATCTTGTTTAGCTTGAGAGAGACAAGTCCAACACAAGTGTATTGTGCTATGTCCTGGTTATTAAATTTTGATCCTGTTATAACTTTCAGTGACTGGTCAATTTAAACCATGAGCAGGAAAAGAGTACTTACAAAGTAATAATGAAGTATCATGATGAGCTGGGATTCTAAAAATTACTGTGCTTTAAATCACTTATGGACTTGGGAATGCCATGCCTCTAAATCATGTGAAAAATGCCATTCCTGTCCTGTGCCAATAAGAATACAGTTTCCATGTGCCTATATCAGAAAGCAGAAGTCTGACTTCCTCCCTATGCCTGCTTCCTTTTCTGCACTTCTTGCCTCCTCTCATTGAGCTTCTCCACTTATATATAGTGAAGGAAACATTTCCAGGCAAAGAAACATATATTTAAACTAAAATCTAATTATTCAAAAAAAGACTATTCATCCTCACTATAATAACTGCCAGATTATCTACTAGATGTAAATTAATGTGTCTATATGAAATAATTATTTCCTGATACCATTTGAAGTAAATGACATGCTACATTTCACCATATACAGCATGTAAGTTTCACACACAATCAATCCCAATTGGATAATTCTATCCGTTTATCTTGAAATACACACAGACATACATAAATATAAGGAAGAAATTTCTATGCAACACACATACAAACTTGTGCAACAGTTATTTAAATTTGTGTATTGTTGCCTGTATGAGAAAAAATATGTTAATTTTTTAATGTTACAATAAATTCACATCATACCAGCATAACTGCCAGGAGCTATCAGCTACTACCTCTGTGAAATTTAGTGCAGGGTTAGCAACAAGATAGTTAAGAAGAGGTCTTTGTGAGAACAAGCCACAAGCAAGTAAGTTTGCCTTCTAGTACATTACTCTCCTCCACCTGCTAAAGGCATCACTGAGAGGGGTGGGGAAGACTCACCACACCGTCACTCTGTGGCTTAGGTTGTTTGGTGGGATCCAAAGCAAAGATAGTATACTCAGAAAGAAAAGCAGGTTCTGCTATCATCCCAGCTAACAGCTGTTATTCAATGCAAAAAGGAGGAAAATGAAAATAAATCAAGCAATAAATTGCAAAATTTTACTCAATTTTTCCATGCTATTAAAAACATAACAAAACAATACAGAAGTTTATGAGACAAGAGACATTGATAAAGGGAGGATGTAACCAGAAAATATGCACTAGATCCCTTTAGAACAGCTAAAATACAGTTTTGATCAAAACTTCTTTAGAACAACAGAAGCATACTATTTAAAAGATCCTAGTTTAGCCCAAGAAAAAAATTATGTTTTGGGCATTATTATTTTAAGTTTTTTTAACTTCTGTGGACGAGTTGTCTTCATATATCACTGAGCCCTATTTGCTCTCAGTTATTCATTAACAACTCATTATTCTAAAAATCCTATCAGTATTTCAGTTATATATAACCTAAAATGCTTGCTTTTGACTATTTATCATCTGATGCTTTTATACACTAAAATGCTGTCTACATTTAAAAAAATTCCTTACAATTTTTTTAAACTACTAGCAGACTATTTTGTAAAAATATCATAAGCTGAATTTAACCATTTTATCAAGTCAGTATCTAAGAAGAGATATAAATTCCTAGAGGTGAAAACATGAAGCCAAGAGACTGGAATTTGAATTCAAATTGGATATATACATGTAATGCAATGCAATCTAATGCATTTAGGATGCTGTAACTGAGAGACAAAAATATTCCTCTCATGATTATACTCACATACCTAAGTTCAAGGTTCAACTTCCTTACAGCTTGAGATTTCAGAATTGTACTGATTGCTGACTGAACCAAACTAAATAAAACAAAATTGTTCTGAAATTATGAGACAAACCCCTCTATCAAGTTACTAAACAGTACTTTTAGGAATCAAATACTAATATAAGTTAGGAATTTAAATTACTTTTTTTTTGTGACTATTACATTTATTCCGGTGTTGTAGCAGATTAATTACATAAATTCAAATTGAGAGAGAGAAATATTTTCACAGGTAAGATCTGAAAGGCTACATGACTTTGAATTTATGTTTGCCAAACCCTTCATGACTTTGAATTTATGTTTGCCAAACCCTTTCAGAAAATGCAAGAAGTGGTAGATGTTCTGTGAGAGCCATATACAATAAATAGCCTCAGATTTGCTAATAACTATTTGCCAACAAAGCTGAAATTTCTCACTTTTAAGTTACTGCAAAAATGAGCTGCTAATAAAAAAGATGGTCACATTCCTCATGCTTTCAATCTTCTTCACTCTCCTGGAGCCTCAACACAGTTGCCCTGTGCATTCACTGTGGTAGCAACAAGACATTAAGTTTATTGTCCTCTCTCAGCCTCTTGGAAGTTTAATTCTTAAGAGTAAGCTGTGCAAAAGTTCCACATACATACATACATACATACATATATATATATATATATATAAAAAAATGTGTGTGTGTATGTGTATGTATATATATATGTGTGTGTATGTGTATATATATGTATGTATAGGGGGGTGTATATATATATATATACAGGTATGTAAAACCCACCTACTTTTTTTCCTCCTCTGAGCTTTCAGACAAGACAAAAATTAGGAAATTGACAAAACTGACAAGTGATAATGGTTCCTTCATCAACTGTTGATGGTCGTATAAATTCTTGCTCCCCTTGAAAGGGCATATGTCAATAAAAGGCATATACTATATATACACAAGTGTACAAACATACAGCAGCAATAATACGAGCAAGCCTGATGGCCTCATGAATCAGAAGCATGCAAATTCACAAATAAAATTATGAAACTTTTTAAGATAAAAATTACTTTGCATGTTTGGAGAAGACCAGTTAAGAAGATTGTTATAGTTTGGAATGGGAGGAAATTCAGGGAAGTGATGTAGTTTTTTGTGTAACTGACAATCTGTTAAAACTACTAAGAAGTTAGATATGCTCCTGTGAAACACACATGTTAAAGACGAAAAAACTCGGGAACTCTCTCTTTCTTTTCTGGTCAGGAACAAGGTAACACGGCTGCGCAGGCTCCCGTCTCGGGCCGGGCCCACTAACCCTGATGTGGGGCTGGGTTCTTTTTCCCTGGGCTGCTTGCTGGTTCCTCCACCTTTTCCTTATCTGCTCCCGGGCAAGGAGAGGGGATGCTGTGAGCCGAACAGAACCAGCTTTACTAACATTTAGCTACTTAATACAATTCTCCAGCCCAAGGCCCCGCCACACTTGCTCTGCCCTGGGAGCAGGTCTAGGTTAGTGCCAGGATTTTACCCTCATGGAAGTTGCTTGCAACTATCGGGCAAGGGGAAAGCGAAAACCAACTCCCCCCCACCCCGCCCAGCCATAACTCCATCTGTCATATTACTGTACCATGATAAAAATTCTTAAAGGAAGCAGAGTCTAGGACTCTGCTATGGGAAACCTTGGGTCAAGGCAGTGAGGGAAACTTGTCTGACATGTGAGTGTCATGAAACTTGTCTCCATATGAGTGTGTGGGGAGTCAGCTCATTGGAGCTGCTTGTGGTGAAGGGGCTTCAGTCCCAGCAGCAAAAGCCTGGAGTGGTACAAGTGTGACTACCAGAGTGGCTCATGGGTGGTCAAACAGGAACGTTTCCCTAACAAACTGTGACATTACTCATCTTCTGTCACAATATTTAAGTCTTACTCTGTTTTTCTGCAAGTAAAATCCTACTGAGTAACAAATGTTTCTATCTTGGATAGAAAGCTGCAAATTAGGTAAAATGGTTGGTGAAGCCAAACACCAGATGACGTTACCTTCAGTATTATCAAAGGACACATAGAGTTATTGTTTAAATTACCTTTGTATTTTCAATATTCTGAACAGTTTTTGGAGTCCTCAAGTTTGGCCTAAATGAAGCAGCCTTACTTGATCTTTAAGGACTTTCTGAACTCCAGAAATGACTGTGTTCTTATTATTCCTCATCCCTCTAAAGAATTACCATGCTCAAATCTTCTTTCACAAGGATTCTGGTGAGTGGGGTGCAAAGGCCAAAGTACATGCAATTCCTAGATCAAACAGCTTCCTTAATATGCTGTGAAAGAAACCCAAAAATTTAACAGGGATCAGAGTTTGACCCAAGTCTCACTGCTCTGGAGATGGCAGTAGGTGAATATTATACATGTTACATGTGTATAATATGTTTGATTGACAAAAGTAATCATTACTCCCTTTCAGAAAAAGAAGAGAATCAGAAGTTCCAAATTTTGTATTAACCTGTTATCAAGCAAATTTGAAAATTCATACATCTTGTTAGCAAAGTGCATCATAGCATACGTGTATTTGTAGTATGTTAACACTTAAAAGCTTCTATAAGTGTACATGAGCAATTTTGCTGTTATATACCAGCACAGCAAGACAGAAGAAAGAGGATGAGACTACGAAACTTGTCTAAGCAGAAAGCCACCATTTCCCCATTTACTTCAAGTGGCTAGAAGATGTCAACTATCAGCTAAAGGTTTTGTTTCAACTCTTATTTGAGTTGAAGTCATTCCCCAGAGTAAAATATATAAATAAATTTGGTTATTTGTCCTAAGGGAATAGGAAAAACTGAAGAGCTAAAATTTCAAGAGTTTCTCTCTGCAATAAAGAAAGTCCCAAAATCTAGGAGAGCTGAACTGCACTTTCAGAAAGCTGTAGTACAGAAATCAAATAGGTCTTTTCTGGTTTGCTTTTCATTTTGATGAGCATCTAAGCATCCTGTATGTATCAGGTGTTATAAAAGACAAGTAGTTTAGATTCAAACTAGCCTATGCAGCCTCCAAAAATTAGTCCTAAATATCAGAAAGGAAAAAAAAATACAGATATATCTCAACCATTACCATCTTTGCAGGGCAACAGCTATTTAGAAGTACTTCAAATAAAGTATATGAATACAGAAAAGACACAGGAGGTACTGAAGGAGTATTATTTCAGCTTTACTTGTCGTGCTTTATTAATAACCAACATTAAAGAAATATTTCAACTAATTTAATAACACAGTCATTATACACCATTAAAGTGAGACTGAAAAGTACCTTGGCTAAGTATCTTTAGGTCTAAGTGCTATATATATTGCACTCTGCTGTCACTTCCGTAACACTCATTAGGATATCGGTGACATTTGGATGCATGACTGGTAGGTCACCCACAGCAATCTATCAGCTGCTTGCTCTCAGCTGATAGCAAACTAGCACTAGCTGTGTTATCTTCTGCAGTTGGGTCTTGTATACTTGTAAACAAGTATATTGTAGAACAAAAAGAACATTTTTAACTTACAGGAGCTATAGTGAATACAATTTATGCATTTCACCTCAAACTCTGTTCAAATGTCAATGTGGTAACAGTTTGAAAACTGAACACTATTTTTCCATATAAAAGAATGAGCCCACTAAATAAGCATATTTTAATAGTCTAGGGCTGTTTCAAACAGCAGCATACCAAATCAGAAAGCAATGGATATGCAAATTGTCTGATGAAGTTCTGCAGAAGTAGTTCTACCTCACAATGTGATCATGGTTTATGAGCTACTTGAAATAAGAGAATACAGAACTAGTCAGATGTCTGCCTTTTTCTATACATTAAAAAATTTTGAGGTTTTCTCTAATACTACTACTGGAGATTCACATTTCAAATATAATACAAGCTAAAGAGGAAAGCTGGCATGAAAAAGAAACTTACCTGGTATTATATAAATAGAGGATACAAGTTGTAGGTTTATTTTAAACTGATAGCATCTTGGAATCTTGAAATATTGAAGTATTTTTAAAATCTTCCTATTGTAGAGTATAAAGCAAGAATGTTGGCACACATGTTTTATTATAATTATTTTATCAGACTAATGATGTAATTTACAACTGTAACTAATTCTGAAATTATTTTTATTATGAAAATATTCTGAGACTAAACCAAAGATTTCATGTGTGATACTTGCAACTTGAATACTATGGAAGTTAAAATACAAAAACCTGATCTATTTAAAGACATACTAAAACATAGCTCATAGAAGAGGACACAAAACATACAAAAAAATGATGAAACACTAATTTTGCTTAGTATTCAGTACTAAAAGGCTTAGCAATTATTCATGTACTGCAAAAATGTTTTAGCACGCAATACTCCTCAACTAAATATTTTCAGTGTACTAAATGTTGTCCAACAGTTCACTGTAATGCCACTGCCACTGACATCTGCACATAAAACAACTGCCTAGTCAAATGAGGACACTGCAAAAAAATACCCTCCAAAAGACATAATGCATTCATATAATCAAGGCATATATTTTCAGTGACAATATGCAATATCTGCATCTTATTTAAGCATTGTATACTGCTGCTGAACTGAATTTTATGAAAATCTAGTCCAACAGATTTCCAAGATAATTCACTTTTAATCATACTTCCAACATTTATGAGAAATTTTTGGACAAATTAGATTTCTTGTTTTAATCGTTTAAACTTAATTTTTTTGTAAAATATTCAGTTTGATGTAAAACCAGTCCTTACAAAAAAAAAGAAAAAAAAAAGGTTTTCATCCCCTTAGGACTTCACTACTTCTTGAATTTCTAATTAAAGGATTGTTTCACAAGTAAATCTGTTATGGCAGCTCCCCTAAGACCAAGGATAACTGCAAATCTGACAGTACTTTAGTACCTCTGTTTCCACTCTTAATCTTATTTCTCCTTCTGCCTCTCTGGTCATTCCAGTCTAACCAGTCTATTTAGAGATTAATGTTCTTCCAATGCAACTTGGCATGTGCTATGGAGAATCCTTTGCTTCTCCAGTTTGTCTGGAACAGCACTCTGGAAATGGGAGTTTGTTGTGGACAACACATATCTAATGAAGTAAATGTAGTTCTCAATAGAAATCATGAAGAAAACCTTGGCCAAATCAGTTCTTTTGCACATTATACAATAAATAATTAAAAAAAAACCCCACAGGAATCAACTCTCAGTACCAACTCACTCTTTCTAGGCCACCGTAGTAGTTCTCATGTGGCAATATGCTATTTCTATACCCTGTATTAAGAACAGAAAACTCTCCTTACTGAAAAACTTAGTAATTTATCCTGGGTGATGCTGCTTACTAACATTCTGGAGCACCAGTTAATAGAAAATCTTTTCCCAAGGAGAGGGGGAATTCATTACAGATGTATACACACACACACACATATATTTTATATATATATATATATATATAACAGTAGAGAAAATAAGCATTTATTAAAAATTCCAAAATACAAACCAAAATCATGAGGTACTTTGCCTCTTTCCCTTCAATTTCTATTACTGCAGGAAGCAAACTGCCAAGCTGTAATCACTGATAGCATTCATGATGAAATCTATTGCAAATTTCAGGTATAGCTTATTATCTCCTAAAGAAAAAATGTGTTAAAAATTAACGTGGATTGTTCCACTGCAAGAAAACACATCCTTTTTTGTAGTAAAACAAAGCAACTGAATTTTCTGACAAGGACACAACATTTTCTCTGAAAAAGTTCACAGAATCTCAGAACCATCCTGCTTTATGCTACCAGTCTATGTCCATGTTCATTAAGTAAGGAAAATGTTTTGTTTATTTGTATTTGTTGCCTTTTTTTTTAAATCAAGTTGCTTCAAAAGAGCTATAGTACTTAACATGAAACAAGGTAAGTGCAGATTATCTTCTTCATTTGCTTTATTATGCACGTCAAGGTTATCCATCATCCTGATAAAGATTTTAATGGTATTTTATGACTGATAATTTAGACTCAGTTTAATTTTGTTGTTCAGGTTTTTTTTGGGGGGGAGAGGAGGTGAGGGAGGCTGGGTTGATTTTAAGTTTGGGGGCAGAGGAGAAAAGAAGTGGGGTAGGGGAAATAACTTTGAGTTTGATACTTATTACTGGCACTGTTAGAAACAATCACAAATGCTCTGTATTACCCTTTTGGATCATCCACCTCAAATTACCTGGATTCACCTAGCTTTTCAACCAAAAGTGGGACAAAAACAAAGTTAGTCTCTCTGAATATATCCTCTGTCCCACTACCTCACTGCGTTCACTTCGGGAGTAAGATTTTTAAGACCTGAAGACTTAAAGTGTTTCCTAATCTGGGGTTAATCACTACAGCTTAAAGATCTGTTTTATTACTATTAAACACTTTGGTATTTAACCAAAAAAACAGACAATTCATATCTCTAAAGACAGAAAATAGTGAGATTGAGAAATAAAAAAAAAGCAATGAAGGACATAAAGTTAGGTTTTTTAACCTGAAAAGCAGAGAAAAACAGTTCTCAACTGACCTCCTTGTCTGGCGTTAAAGTGCCTTCAAGATTCTGATCTGTAAATGAAGTTGTCCTGATTCTGTTGCCAGTTGATGGAGGGGATTTGGAAGGGACCTACAGAGAGATCATGTATATCAACAAGTAATACTATTAACTCCAGAACTAATTCTTCTGTATCATAATTTACTTCAAGAATTACTAGCTATATCATCTCAGTGAAGCCTAGTCTAGATCTTTTTAAAGAAAACAACTGTCTGCGACAAGTCCTACCTTACTAAAAAGTCCCCAGACTTTTTATTCATGTGTCATGAATCAGCCACAAGAACAAACAACAAAATGGGTTATTTCAATTATTTCTGACTATGGTCCTCTTAGACAGTATTTGAAAAACAAGCCTAATATTTTAGGAACATATTATATATTACAGTTGCTTAAGTTTAGTGATTTGACAGGGATTCAAGCATTTACAAGTAGAACAGAATCTGATCAAGAAATTAGAAAATTAACAACAAAAAAATTACACTAAGAAAAATTATAAACATTACATTTGTAATATTTATAACATTGAATCTAAATTAATTTAATTAATTAAACAATTAAAAAGGCACAAGAAATTGCTATATTTTTCTGATGTCAATATGTACTTGTTGTTCCTATCAGAACTAAACATCTATTCACAGATATTTTACAACTTCATTCAAATTGAGGTTTTAAAGTCACACCAACTCAAACAAACTACCTTGCCAGCCTCATCAAATCGCATCAAAAGCCAAATTTCAAATATAAAATTTCAGTATGAATGTAATGAGTAGTAAAGTATCAACAAGCAAATCTATACAAAAGAAAGTAATTAGCAAGATTTCTCATTAGGTATTGTGAAAGGCTGGAAGGATTGTGGACTCAAAATATTTCAGGCATGTGGCGGGAGGAAGGTCAGGCCTTGCTTTGATGACATGATGCCCTCCTGCACAGACCCCATCCCTCTGAACGTGTATCCCAGTCCTGCAGTGGCTGCCAATACCTGGCACACCAGAGGAAATGTGCCATACTCTGCCCCTGAAGCCCAAATCCAGGCCCAGAGTGGTCAGATGACCAGAAGTTCCACCTGGGGGAAGGGCCCTGGGTACTTAACCCAGGATATAAGGCAAGCACATGTATGTTTTGACCCTACCTCTTCTTGAAATGTCTATCAGCTGAACACTGCTGGAACCAGGAGTGGTAGCTATATTTGTTCTTTTTTCTATCAAAATTATTCTAAAATCAGTCATAGTTACAGGTCTGAAGAGGTACACCAATGTCCTAACTTGAAAATACTACTCAAAAGTCAAACAGCTTACCTAGTACCAAATAGCTATTTGTCATGAAAGTTTTATGTATTGCTGAAAATAATCATACCAAAGTATTCATAGGGTTTGTAAAAAAACCCAATCTATTCATGCTGACAGACTACTCTTCTTTTATTCCTACCCTCAATCTAACGCCAAGGTTTTAAAGATTATTTGAAAATCAATTTCCTTCTGTTTGGTGAGGGCCAGAAACATTCAAGGACACTTTGTCACTGCTTAGAAGCAGTATGAACACATCTCTTCACCCTGCCCTTAATGGTTCTACAGTTCTCACTGCTGCATTCAGACTTCTTACCAATTGACAGTCATTTCAGTGGCACTAAGCTTTGCAGCACAAATATTCATTGATCTTACGCAAAAACAGAAAAGTCTAAAACAGGACAGTATAGTTAAATTGGAAGGGTTCAACTTCCTGACCAGCTCAGGACTGACTAAAAGTTAAAGCACGGCTTTTAGAGCACTGTCCAAATGCCTCTTCAGCACTGACAGGCAAGGGTGGGGAAGGCACCAACCACCTCTCCAGGAAGCCTATTCCATGTTTTGGCCACCCTCTAGGTAAAAAAGTGTTTCCTCATGTTAAGTCCTAATCTCCCATGACAGACACTGTTTGAGTTACTCCTGCATGTTCTGGCACTGTGTACCATGGAGAAGAGCTCAGTACCTCCCTCTCTACTTCTCCTCTTCAGGAAGCTGTAGGGAGCAGTGAGGTCACCACTTCAGCCTCCGCCTCTCCAAACCAGACAAGCCCACTGCCCTCAGCGCTCCCTGCCATTCCTGCCAGCTCCTTCCCCTGCTTTGGTGTCCTTCTCAGGACATGTTCAAGGACCTTCACATCCTTTTTAAATGATGGGGCTCAGAACTGCACACAGTACTTGAGATGAGGCTGCACCAGTGCTGAATGAATTCAGTGGGATAATCACCTCTCTCGGCTGGCTGGTGATGCTGTGTTTGATGCACCCCAGGATGACATTTGCCCCCTTGGCTGCCAGGGCACACAAACTGCTGATCCCATTGAGCTTCCTGCCAACCAGCACTCCCAAACCCCTTTCTACAGGGCTGCTCTTCAGCTGCTCCTCTCCCAGTTCAGACTTGTGTCTGAGATTACTCCATCCAGGTGCAGAATCCGGCATTTGGTTGGTCTTGTTCAGTTTCATGCTGTTGGTGATCGCCCAATGCTCCTATCTGTCCAGATCCCTCTGCAAGGCAAAGCCTCTTGTCCCATGGGAGAATCAGTAGCACTTCCCAGTTTGGTATCATCACCTAACTATCTGCACATTCAATTGCAGCCTCCAGATCACTGATAAAGAGACTGAACAGAGCTGCCTCTAGACCTGAGCCCTGAGGAACACCACTGGTAACTGGTCACCAGCCAGATGTCTTGTTTGCTGCAATAATTTGAGCTCTTCAACCAGTGCATTGCATACCTGCTCATCCCACTCTTGGAAAACTTGTCTGGAAGAATACTGGGAAGGACAGTACCAAAAGCCTTTACAGAACCCAAAAAAATTACATCCACCACCTTCCCTTTGTCTATCAGGCAGGTGAACTTACTGAAGAAGGTTTATTAAACAGGACTCTCCCTTTGTGAACCCACATTGACTGTCTGATGACTGCAATGTTCTTTAAATGTCTTTCAACAGCATACAGCATCTTAATAATTTTTCCAGGTCCTGAGGTTAACTCTGTAGCTTCCTGCATATTCCCTAATGCCCTTCCGGTAACCTGGAATAATGCTGGCTAGACCCCAGTCAGCAGGGATCTCCCCAGATTCCCAGGATGATTGAGAGGTGTCCTACCATAACATCTGCTAGCTCCTTTAGTACCCTGGGTTGAATCCCATAGGCCTTACGAACTTATAAACATTCATTCAACTGACATAACTTGTCTGTTAAAATTTCAGTGTTCACAAATGGAAAGTCAATGTTCCTGCAGTCATGGTCCTCTGACTCAGGACCAGGCAGACCAAGGTATGTCAGTACTATTAAAGACTGAGGCAAAGAAAGTACCGACTGTCTCCATTTTTTCTTCATCCCTATTTGTCAGGTGACAATCTTGGACAAGTAGGAGTTTAAGACATCTGTAATTGCAATAGCACTTTTTTCTACCCTGTCAGCCATCAGAAAGAGATGTGTTCCTCAGACTGTGAGGGACAGGTATTCTCAATTTGACAGATGACATCAGTTAGCTAACCATTCATATGAAAGAGGAAGGGCTACAAACACCTCCTCAAAAAAGGAGGTTATATTTCTCAAGTTATACTGGAGAAATTTTACCTCCAGTTTACACCAGTCTTAAGTTAGTAAATTTAGTCTTGGACACTACAAACCAAAGTACAAATGTGAAGTTTTAGGTCTCAAAGTAAGGGATATGAGTAGAGCATAGAGGGTATTGAGCATAGTGAGTGAAGCCCCTCTACAACAGGGTGTAGGAAAGAAAAGAGCAAAAATTAATGCAAACATAAGTTTCATAAACTAAGAAATGGTAAGAGTTAGGAAAATTTGGTCTGAAAATGTTTTGACAGGAAAGAATGCATTTTAAGGATCTGAATTACTGATCTGAATAAAAGCAAAGGAAAAAAGCATATCCCACACTTTTTGCAAGACTACAGTATATTTTATAAGCCTCAAAATCTCACTTTTTCCTTCAGAGACTCTGTTTTCAAATGATACAAGAAGTGAGAAGACAAACTTATTTTACTTCTAAGATCAAATTTAACAATTTTCCCCAGTGTTACTTGAGAGCAACCAAAGAGTAAGAAACATTGCAAGACAACTATTTTACATGAAAATAAAAATATGTTGTAATTTCCTGCTTCTGCCTTTCCATTTATGTCAACCCTTGTGTTACATAATTTGCTCTGACCACAGTACAGCAGACTAGGTCTATAGACTAGGTATAATTTATTATAAGCTCTCATATCAGGTTTCAGAGTATTTGTCAACGTTAATTTTTCAAGAGCCAGATAAAGACTAAAGTATATTAAGCTGTTGGGTGCATATATGCACGTAAGCCCATATTTATTCAGTAGAATGGTTTTCAGAAAGTACCAACTCTTGAACACATGCATGGAGTATCCTGAACTAAGTGGATTACAATGCTGTCTGAAAGGTATCATAATTTAGCTGCTGCACATTGAAAACAGTAAATTCTGCAGATCAATCTCTTTTACACTGCACTGAAAGCTCACCACATACGGCAATTAAGACAGCACTCTAAACTGTAACTAGCAAAAACACACTTCACTAACTAGAGAAGGCACAGAATTAATACTATGGAAGGCCTTAAAGTAAGACTCAGCAAGCTACATAAAACTTCACAATAGATCCATTTCCAAAAATCTTACCTCTATTTCACAAATGAGTAATTCAAAGAATAGAACATAACTGTCAGCAGTTTTGAAACCATGGTCTAATACTGAGACTATGCAGCACCAAATCTCCCAGTGCATCAAATTACACTCAGATCAAGCCCAGGCAACTAATCACCAATTTGTCAAATTAACTAAATTACCTGTCTGTAGCTTAACATTCACAGGATTCAGAGTTTATATTAGTTTTTATACTTTTAGATTCCAAGATACAGAGGATACTTAACCTAGCAATGAGACAGACATTATCAGCAGACTTTGCCAATAGGAAGTTAACTCGCTGAAGTCTTTCTACCAAAAATTTGCGAAGAGAGAGTTTATTCTGCTTTGACACATGCATGAAATCATCATAACTCTTTTCTGGCCACTTTCACTTAGACAGATACTCTGCACACATGTCCTATCTAGTGTGTATTATTATCACTTAAAAATAGCCTTTACTAGAATACATTTATAATAACTTAGTGAAAGAAAGTACATGCAAGAGGAAAATGGCCAATTAAATTACGACTAGAACAAATAAATAAGTGCCTTGTTCTCAGATTTATATTATATTCTCAATTAATTTACAGTTAAGAAAAAAATGCAAGAATAAGGTTGAGGTAAGCAAACCAGCCCTCTAAGAGATGTTAACAGAAGGGACGTACAGAACTGAAAGAACAAGCATAAAAATGAGAGGAAATGATAACTAGGGAACTCAATGCTGGATTGTTATTCACTACTCACTAATGAAAGTATCATTACTTTAAATGCTAAGGAAAAAAAAACATTTGTTTCATGCTGTTCGATGTTCAGGCAAGAGATGGTTTTTACAGTCTTCCACAAGACAGCTTCTGTAGAGTGGACAAAACGAAGCACGGTTTCTGGCAGGAGGAGGATCCGTAAAAGCAAACTTAGATGACGAAGTTCTAGCGAAGCCGCCCCGCGCTGACAGCGACCCGAGCAGCGATTTCTGCCAGCCGACCGACCCCGGAGCCTTCGATCGGCCAGGCCTGCGCGACGCGACCCTCCCATAGCTGCGACGGCGGGGCCGGTCCGACCGACCCGCAAGACACCAAGGCCGCCCCGGGCGAAGCGCGGCCCTGTCCTGCCGGGTGAAAGGCCGTCACAACCTTCCACAACGGTCCGGCGGACACGTCTCCCAGCGTCCTCTCCTCGCCGTACCTGCGGTGGGAGTGAGCTCCCACGTCCAGCCGCTCCGCGCGGCAGCACCTGCTCCTCGCTGATCTTCTGCTTCAACTTCTTGAACATGGTGGCGGGAGAGAAAAGGGGATGAGGGTACGGCTTCCGGGCCGTCTGGTCAGGCGGCAAGGGGCGCCCAGAGGGCGGCGGAACCGATCTCCCCTCGCCCCGGCCCGCGGAACAACCTCCCCTCCGCCCCCGGACCCCTCTCCGCGCGGCACAGGCAGGCGCGACCGCTGCGCCTGCGCAGCCAACGTGGCGCCGAGCGCTTCGGCCCGCACGGTGTGCGGCGAGGCACAAACTTCCTAACGCAATGCCCGGTGCTATTCTTCCCACAACCCAGGCGGAGGTGTAGCCTGGCATTGCCTGGCCTACTTCCTCCATCTCTCCCGGCGAGCGAGGGAGACGGTACCGTCCAGGGAAATGTAGCAGGCGGAGGAGTGACCGCTTCTGTCCGGAAGGACGAAAAATAGAGCGGTAAAAGTTGCCGCCTCGCTGCGCCTTTCCGCCGCCGTAGCTGTTTGATTCCATACCTTAAACCCCGCCACGCAGACGCTTGATTTGCCAGAATGCTAACCCTCAGGGTCTGTAAGTCCTCGCGTGAGAATCTTCCTGAGTCAGTCAGCGATAGTGTCGAGGACAAGCTTTCACAAGCCGAAGAACCGGACAGCAAGGTAACAAAAAGGTGTTCGCTTCTAAGGCTTGTGAAAGCTTCCCACCAAAAAATGCCCAATAGCTGCTTTTTGAAGCTGCCTGGAAATCTATCTGCTAATAAGAAAGTCGCGACGTTTTTCTTTTGAGTAGCCTTCCGTTTGTAACCCTGAGATACACTGTTACAACTAAAGTACCATTGAAGGTGGAAAGGCAGTGTTTGCTACTTATTGTTGTTACTACTGTCTTCACGAAACTACAGCAGAAATGTTCTTGGCTGCTCAACGTTAAAACCTCTGGCTTTAGATCCCTTGTTGGATGACGTTTGTGCGTGTGTGTTCAGTGCTGCGAATGTAGATGCAGAGGGCTGTCAGCAGTAGCCAGCATTCATTCTCCAACAACGGACTATTTTGAAACTTACTGTGTTGACAGTGACATTGTATGAAGGCTAAAAAATACATGGTGCTGTTTGCAAGAAACGATGAACCACGCGTTCTTCTGTAAAGCTTCCTAGCAGGGAGGCTGTATGCAATAATCACAAATGTCCAGAAATGTTTTCACTGAAATACACTCCTGAAATCTCTAAATAATTTGGGGGGGGGGGGGGGGGGGGGGGGAAGTGGATAGGAAATGATTTTCCCATTTGTTTTACACTGACTAAAAAAAAAAAATCAAGATAAATCTACAGCAAAAATAAACTGGTTTTCCTAGGTTTTTTGTTACATGTTCATGTAGAAAAAAAAAACTTTTTTTTTAAACAAAATTTTTTTAGCAATCTGTTTAGTTGTAGATAAACTGTGATTGGTAGTGACCCTTTTGTTTGTGTGTTCCTGTTAAGACTACTGTAATAAAAAGGTCTTTGTTCATCAAAACGAACATTGAAAGAAAATAAGAATTTAAACTGAATAGAGAATTTCAGACTCTGAGAAGAGAAAGAGGAGAAAAAAAAGGGGGGGGGGTTTGATAAACAACAAGTATTCTGCTTAAGAATTGTGCAAATGCAGCTAGCACAGAAGACTGTGTAACTAACTATATACAAGCTAACTTTTAGGCCAAGGACAACCGGCAAAGAAGATAAGGAGCCTTCATCCCTATGACCACCAAGGGCAGAGAGAAAAAGGACCCCCTAGCAACCAATTGCACCGGCACAGAGTACATCGAGAGAAAATACGTCAACCGAAAAAAAGGGGGGACTATAAAAACAAAAAGGTCAAAGGGGGAAGGTGCGCCGTGGCAGAGTGGAAACTCCCCGGCCGCCCAGCGCTGTTTTTTGCTTAATACCGCTTGCTTAATAAATTCTTGTTAATTGATTTATCTATAATTAGCCTCCCCAATTGAATTTGTCCATAACAAATTTGGTGCCGTGACTCGGATAAGGGCAAACAGGCAGGAATTCCTAATCAGGGAGGCGCCCCGCTGCCTTTTCAGCGGCCCTGGTGCAGGCTTTTCCTTCTCGGGCCCTTACCGACGAACCTAAATTCGGTATTAAGCAAAAGGGATACCGGTAACCCCGTAATCTTTGTGCAGGAAGCCCGGGCGAAGACGCAGGACAGCGTGAGTATAAAAGTGGGATCCACTCGGTTGGGGTTGGGATCCCAGGACATAACGTACGAGACGTCCTTTTAGGACGAGGCAAGTGTGGACCTCTAAGTAGTGCGGTTTCCAGACCCCGAGAGGGGCTGGGCCACGAAGAGGGGGCTGCGAGTATGTGTGTGTGTGAAGGTGTCCTGGAAGATGGGACAGAGGAAAAGCAAGCCCTCTGATTCCATGGGGACGGGGACCCCGGTAAAGTTTCCCCAGATATCACCTGACAGTCCGTTAGGTTTAATAATAAAATCTTGGGATGAATACCCTTCAAGAAAAGGGAAGGATAGGGCAAAAATGATACATTATTGTATGGAAGTATGGGGAGGGAAACAAATCCGTGGTGATAATTTATTTTGGCCAGTGTTTGGAAGCTTCGAAGACTGGATTTGCCAGGCATTAAACATTTATGTAAATTCTAAAGAACCTTTTGATATGGAAGAGAGCAAGTACGCTGCTCTCTGGATAGTGGGGGAAACAAGAGCAAAACTTTTTGCCTTAAGCACCCAGGGAAAAAAAAAAAAAAGAAAAATAAAAAGCCTGAGGAGGTTCCAACTGCACCCCCTCTACCATACATACCTCCCCCTCCTCCACCTCCACCAGCACCACCAGTAGTCTACCCCAATTTAGATCAAGGGGGGGATTTTGAAAACCAGGAAGTAGAAATCCTGGAACCTGTCCCTGAGGAAAATCGTCGTGTTACTCGTAGCCTAACAAGGGGGAAAAGCGAGAGGGAAAGGCAAGCTCTATATCCATTAAGGGAAGTAGTTTTGGGAATGATCCCTAATCCTAATGCTGGTCAGCAGGGACAACCAGCCCAAATTCCGGGAATAGGTTATGTGGAGGTACCTCTTAATTCAGGAGATGTGAGGGAGTTCAAGAAAGAAATGGGACATCTATTGGAAGACCCCCTTGGAGTTGCAGAGCGGGTGGATCAGTTTCTGGGGCCCAACGTGTATACGTGGGACGAAATGCAGTCAATACTGGGGATTTTATTCACATCTGAGGAGCGAGGGATGATCAGGACAGCCGGTATGAGAATTTGGGATAGAGACCATCAGGCAGGACCCCAAGCAGATACTAAATGGCCTTTACAGCGTCCTAATTGGGATAAGCAAGATTCCCTGCATAGGACACATATGGCAGACTTAAGAACAATTCTTATCCAGGGGATCAGAGAATCAGTCCCTAAGGGGCAGAATGTGAATAAAGCTTTTTGTGAGAGTCAAAAGAAAGATGAGGACCCCACGGAATGGTTAGGACGGCTCCAGAGATCTTTTCAGCTGTACTCCGGAGTAAATCCTGACACTCCGGAAGGACAGATGTTGTTAAAGACCCAGTTTGTGGCTAGAGCCTGGCCTGATATTAGGAGAAAATTGGAAAAGATTGAGGATTGGCATGGTAGAGGCCTGGATGAATTGTTGCGGGAAGCTTAGAAAGTGTATGTACGGAGAGAGGAGGAAGGACATAGGAAACAAGCAAGAGTGATGATGGCTGTGGTACGTGAAGGGCAGAGGGGAACGCTTAGTCAGTTCCAGGGAAGTAAGCCGAAGGGCCAGAAGGTAGAAGAAGGGAGAAGAGAAAAGGAGAGTGGACAAGGAAGCTGCTTTTATTGTGATAAGAGAGGGCATTTTCGGCGGGAATGCAGAAAAAGGTTGGCAGATGAAAAGCAATTCAAGGAAGATTGAGGGGGTCAGGGGCTCTATTTGCTGGGGACCCAGGAAAAAACAGAGCCCCTGGTAAAACTAAAAATTGGTCCCCAGCAGCAAGAATATGAGTTTCTTGTGGACTCAGGAGCTGAGAGATCAACGGTTCAAACCCTTCCCTCAGGGTGTAAATTATCAAGAGAAACAATACAGGTAGTTGGGGCAAAAGGGGAAGGAAGCCTTTAAAGTGCCTGTAATCAAAGACGTGATTTTTGAAACCAGCTCCAAAATAGGTATAGGGTCACTGTTGTTAGTTCCAGAGGCTGACTATAACTTACTGGGACGAGATTTGATGATTGAATTAGGAATTGGAATCGACATAAATGACAAGAAGCTAAATATTAAATTATGTCCTTTTCGGGTAGAGGACGAACAGAAAATTAACCCTGAAGTGTGGTATACCCCAGAAAAAGCAGGCTGATTGGACATAAAACCTTTTGAGATAATATTAAGAAATCCTGAAGTCCCAGTTAGAGTTAAGCAGTACCCAATTCCAAATGAAGGAAGGAAAGGGGTCAAACCTGAAATTGAAAGATTAAAAGCACAAGGGTTATTAGAACCCTGCATGTCCCCTTTTAATACTCCTTCCTGTTAAAAAACCCGATGGGAAATACCATTTGGTACATGACTTAGGAGAAATTAACAAAAGGACTGTAGAAAGATTCCCTGTAGTAACTAACCCTCATACTTTATTGTCGTGGGGACAGGACATTTTCATGCTCATTATCCCAATCGTGGTTTCTGTTCCCTGTTCTCAGTTTGTTTTGTCTTCCTTCCCCCCCCCCGGCTGGCTGCTGGCTTGCTGCTTGGCTTGCTTGCTGCTTTTGCTTGCTGCTGGCTGCCTGCTTTGCTGGCTCTGTTTTCCTCTCTTTTTTCTCTGCTTTTCGCTGGCTTGCTTTTTTGCCATTTTTTTTTTCCTTTTCCCCGGTTTCCGTTGTTCCCTTCCCCCCCCCCCCCCCCCCCCCCCGCCGAAGACATCGGACCTACTCTGTGCAGGAGCTCCCCCGGGGTCTGCGAAAGAAGCTCCGTACCCTCTGCGGCGAAGAGAGATACAGCTCAACCCCCTTGGACTGGTGAAAACATCTGTGGTCATCTTGGGCTATTTCTCTTGTGCTGGGGAGTGTTTTTTGTTGTTCCTTAATAAACAAGTTTTTTCCACTTCCCCTCTGAAGGAATTCCTCCCGAACCCGGTGGTGGGGGGAAGTTGCGGAGGGTTTGGTTTCCTATAAGGGGCTCCTTTGGAGGTGTTTTCCCCTAATTTGTCCTAAACCAGGACATTTATTAAGTCAGTTAGGCCCCGAAAATCAGTGGTATAGTGTTATAGATTTAAAGGATGCATTTTGGGCATGTCCCCTTAAAGAAAGTTGTAGGAACTATTTTGCCTTTGAATGGGAAGACCCAGACACCCACAGGAAACAACAACTCCGTTGGACGATACTCCCACAAGGGTTTACAGAGTCCCCTAATTTATTTGGCCAGGCACTGGAGCAGCTGCTTACAGATTTCAGTTGAGAGAAGGGGCTGTCCTGATTCAGTATGTAGATGACTTGTTAGTAGCTGGGAAAGAAGAGGAAATTGTCAGGGAAGAGAGTATAAGATTACTCAATTTTCTAAGCCTGAAAGGACTCAAAGTGTCAAAATCCAAATTACAATTTGTGGAAAAAGAGGTGAAGTATCTCGGACATAGACTGAGTCAAGGAACGAAGAAACTAGACCCAGAAAGGGTTAAGGGAATCTTAGCTATGCCAGGGCCAAGGACAAAGCGGGAGGTTAGACAGCTGTTAGGATTGTTTGGGTACTGTAGACAATGGATAGAGGGATTTAGCGGGAAAGTAAAATTCCTATATGAGAAACTAACAAAAGAAGGCTTGCTTAAGTGGACTCGGGAAGATGAGGAAAAACTACAGGACCTCAAGGCAGAATTAGTAAATGCACCGGTTCTCAGTCTTCCTGATTTAAAAAGGCCCTTTTATAATATAAAACCAGATGATAAGGTGTTAATAAAAACCTGGAAAGAAACCTCACTAATCCCAAACTGGGAAGGCCCCTATGTTGTTTTACTTACTACAGAAACTGCAGTCAGAACCGCTGAAAAGGGATGGACACATGCGAGCCGAATAAAGGGACCGATTACTGCTGCTGCTGCCAAAGACCCCTGGAGAATAACCAGCCAACCCGGAGATCTTAAGGTCACATTTAAGCGGACTTAATGGACTCAGTAAAAATTGTACAAACCAGCTGGTATAGTGAGATATTGGATTATGGATATCCTATAACTGATGATTTTAGAGTCTATTGTACAAATAAGGATTGTGATTGTTACCCTTTTGTATGCTATATTTGTAAAATCTGCCAGGAACGGTGGTGGGTCCATAGTTATAGAGGTACCCCTCCTAGGGGTATTTGTAAAGGGTGTTACCAATTAGAAAGAGAACTGACAAAGTCAGTCCTAGAGATTGGAGAAGAGAACGGGACCCTACCAAGGGAATCCCAAGAGTGGTGGGAGGTGTTTACTAAGGGGGCTAGGCCTGAAAATTGTTGTTACCACTCTAATGAACCAATTCCCCTAATTGTTCAAATTATAAAAGGGAATTGCCGGAAGACTTTACCTGGAATTCAGTGTAATTCACCGCAAGTGAAGGATAAGAATTGGGAATCATTCAAAAAGAGGCAGCAAAAACAGAGTAAGGGTCCTTCTGAAGAATATCCTTGCTGCCGAGAAGATGGTACACCTCGCGGCTCGAAGCAACTGGGTCGGCGAGCGAGGCAGAGGGATAAGAAGCAGTGGAGGAAAAAGCCCTCAAACTGGGACAATTCAAAGGTATTTCAAGAACTGCCTCAAGATACTGATCTCCCAAGGGTAAAGGTGAGCCCGGCAATAACATGTCAAACCAAACAGTGGGAAGGGGGAAATAATGATAATCAAGTTCTGGGGCGGTTTGGACTCCACCCTTGCTGGCAAATTCTGTACATATTAGTTATATGTTGTACCTGGCCTGTACAAGGGGACTATGCACACCAGCCATTTAATTGGACTCTGACCAAAATAGACCAAGGGAAAGTTGTTAAGCAAAATGCCACCACTGTAGCTCCTACTTTTTTAGTTACTAATGAGGACTTGGTGAACTCTGTGTGGGGATGGAGTAAACCTGACTTCCACGCTATCTATTGGTGTCCTAGTTCCAGTCCTGGGAGGGGGTATTGTAATTACCCTGGGGAATATCTGTGTGGATATTAGGGCTGTGAAACCATAGCAACTGCCTGGGCTGTCACCCATCCAGATAAATTTTTACAGGTCTCATGGTATCCTAAAGGATGCAAAGTTCCATGGTATGGCACTCAAGGAGAAATTCTGTATATGGGGAATTGCAGGTCCTTGAAAATACAGGTGCTCAACCCCCTGGACCCAGGATGGCTGGTAGGAAAAACTTGGGGAGTAAGGTGTTGGGAACCGGGTAAGGATCGTGGAGGTTACATTCAAATAAAAAAAAAAGGAAATCCTACCACATGATCCTCTACCCATAGGCCCTAACTCTGTAATTGCTGAGGAGAAGTTAACCGAGACAGCTATAGGGACCAGTGACACCACAATGCCCGGAAACGGGACCCTCATACTCCCGACCCCGGATCCCCAGCAAAGTACCCTTTGGAAACTTATGCAGGCAGCATACCAAGTCCTCAATGTAACACGACCTAACATTACTGAACAATGCTGGCTGTGCTTTGATATTAAACCTCCTTTCTATGAGGCAGTAGGGCTCAATGAGAAACCCAAGCGAGTTAATGGGAGCAATCTGCCACAATGTAACTGGAAAGACCCCCCAAACCCAAGGGATAACGTTAGCAGCAGTAACTGGAAAGGGACGATGCATAGGGAGAGTCCCGTGGCAAAAGAAACATTTGTGTAAAACAGTCAGTAAAGCACAGCATAAGAGTAACCCGGCAAAATGGTTGATTCCAGCCAAAAATACTAAATGGATATGCTCCAGAGGGGGGCTTACACCCTGTATTGCTCTTGACCTATTCAACGAAGTCTCTGAGTTTTGCATACAAGTGGCAATAGTCCCTAAAATCATTTATCATCCTGAGGAATATGTGTTTAATGCTCAAGTCACTTCTGAACATCACTTATCAAAAAGGGAACCCTTCACAGCCTTGACAGTGGCTACCCTAATGATTGTAGGTGGAACAGGTGTTGGCACCGGGGTGGCATCATTAGTAAAACAGAATCAAGAATTTAATTCCTTGAGGATTGCTGTAGATGAAGACTTAGCCCGCATTGAACAGTCGATCTCAGCCCTTGAAAAGTCTGTAAGATCCCTGTCAGAGGTAGTATTACAAAATCGTAGAGGATTGGACTTAATATTCTTGCAACAGGGAGGATTATGTGCTGCCCTTAGGGAGGAATGCTGTGTGTATGCAGACCACACGGGAATTGTGAGAGATACAATGACTAAACTAAGGGAAGGCCTCGAATGGAGAAAGAGGGAGAGAGAGTCACAGCAAAGCTGGTATGAGACTTGGTTCAACAGCTCCCCTTGGCTTACCACGCTACTATCAACCCTTGCAGGTCCTGTGATATTGTTGTTACTAGGTTTAACTATCGGACCTTGCATTTTTAATAAAATCATAGACATTGTAAAAGGAAGACTAGAGGCAGCTCATCTAATGCTTATTAGGGAGAGGTACGAAGCATTGCCCAGGGACTCAGAAGTAGATGAAACCCTGGTTTTAAGCTACCAAGAGTTAAAGCGTTTTAATGAACAAATTGGTAAAGAGAAAGAGGAGGGATTGTAATAAAAAGGTCTTTGTTCATCAAAACGAACATTGAAAGAAAATAAGAATTTAAACTGAATAGAGAATTTCAGACTCTGAGAAGAGAAAGAGGAGAAAAAAAAGGGGGGGGTTTGATAAACAACAAGTATTCTGCTTAAGAATTGTGCAAATGCAGCTAGCACAGAAGACTGTGTAACTAACTATATACAAGCTAACTTTTAGGCCAAGGACTTCCCTATGACCACCAAGGGCAGAGAGAAAAAGGACCCCCTAGCAACCAATTGCACCGGCACAGAGTACATCGAGAGAAAATACGTCAACCGAAAAAAAGGGGGGACTATAAAAACAAAAAGGTCAAAGGGGGAAGGTGCGCCGTGGCAGAGTGGAAACTCCCCGGCCGCCCAGCGCTGTTTTTTGCTTAATACCGCTTGCTTAATAAATTCTTGTTAATTGATTTATCTATAATTAGCCTCCCCAATTGAATTTGTCCATAACAACTACTATGCATAGTTCAGATGACACCGGTGACTTGCACACTCTACTGATTTTTGGTGACAACTGTTGACTTCAAACACTTTGAAAAAAGTTAATCTGAACCTAAAAGCTGTAATAGCCAGGTAAGTATCTTGAAAATTTGTAGAGTATCTTTCCTGTAGGTTGAAACAGAATTATAGGAAAAAGTCACCAGGACTAAAAGGACAAAACTATCTGAATAGCAGTCCATAAGGAAATAAGATAAAATGGGCAATTAAGTTTATTGCATCCATAAAAATTCAATATTTTCTGCTTCAGTGAGGTAGCTTTTGTTTCCTCTAACTATGACATGTAGCAGCATGGTGGTAAAATTCAGAGATTATCAAGTGAGAGGAGCATTGTCTGGTGAATGCTTTGGGAAACCCTTTAACAACTTTCAATAATCTAATAAATCCACTACCCTCTCATACCTGTGTTCTCTATTACAAATGCTACCTCATATTCTCTTTTTCTGTTCAGATTACTCTTCTGATTTAAACCTAGATCACTAGATGTAATATGTGAATTTGATGGACAGATGCATAGTTGAAAGGACACTAGCTCCTGTAAATATCAAATAGAAAAGCACAGCTTTTTTAATTCATTCATAAAATCTATACAATACAAAAGAGAGCTCTGTATTATTTCCTTGGAAATTTTAAAGCTTGAAATGGTATGTTGTGAGTGTTTCTCATGTACTGATGTTTTTGTAGGAATAAAGGCTCTGTGAAATAGAGCAAATCTGAGACGAGAAAGTATGATAAAATAAGTCATTTTTTCCTACACTAATTTCTTAATTACTACAGAAAATGGTAAGGGGATTTATTAGTTGAAACTCTGATAATGGCTTGCAATAATACTAATCTGGTAATCATATGATAATTGGATATTTTCTAGGGGACTTTTTTTACTACAACAAGTTCTTTTGTTGTGTAAATTTCAAGGTACTTAATCACCTCCTGTTCTTCACAGGAGGTGCCTAACCTGGGTTTTAGAAAGAGATTAAATAATATTTATGTATATCATTTAATCCTATATAGATTGGTGGCATTTAAAAAAAAAATCAATGTGAATTTTTGTGCCCCTGAATTGGTATCTTTTGTGATACATAGATATGTGTCTAGTATTGCTCCTATAATACAAAGTGGAATCCCACATTAAGCAGCAGTATCCAAATTCTGAAGATATGTATGATAACTCTGCAAAACTCTATCATAAGCCTTCTAAATGGGATTTAAATGTTTTAGCATCTGAGCAAGTTTGATTGAAACCTATTGAAACATAGAAAGCGTTTACTCTAAACCCTACAGAAGTCCTGGGGAAAATGTCTCAAACTACATTCTTACACAAAGAATGTCAAAATTCCATCATTAACTGCATGATACCTTATTTCTAAAGGGTTGATCTGATCCTAGCAGATTTATTTGTAAAATTAAAAGAAGTAGTTAAAAGTGAAGATATGCCCCTCATTTTTATATTCCTTAAGTACACCAGTTAACAGATTTTTAAAAAAGAGAAATATGACATCATGGTACTGTCTGCAACAGATAGATGTATACCTGCAAAAGGCACTGGTTATGGTAGATAATTAAGAATAAAGGTCTGTTTAAATTCAGCCTGTAGCAGTCATTAAGGTATTTCTTTGGGGAAAGGTATAGAGTAAAAGACTCTTCTCATGCCAGTCTAGATTTTTCTAATCGTCAGCAACACCAGCCCACACATGCCTGCCATCTCATTCCTTGCCTTTTGTTAGCTTCAGTGCTTGTGAGACCATCTTCTTAGTCATTTTGGCATGTTCAGTCTGAAAAGAGCAAGTAATTTCTGCTGACTTACTGTGCTGAGTTTCCCCTGAGAACTAGAGGTGCTGCAAGGGAGATACAGACAGTCAGGAGCTGGACAGTTTTATGTTGCAAGTTATTTCAGATTGCTCACAAACATTCAGCTTGCTCTTCGCTGAGCAATTTGCTTAACTTTCAACCCAAGTAATCCCACTGAATGCTTCTTCAAGTTCAGCTAACAAGCAATTCTGTTACTGGAAGTATTGATACTATCTCAAATATCTTAGTTCCTACTGAAGTCTTTAGCCTTCAGCCTACTGATGCATAAAGTCTTTAGCCAATCTAATATAATTTTTAAATGCTATCTAAGATTGTAGCTTTCTGGAAGTCACAAAAAAGCCATGGGCATAAATTACGAATATGGTTTTCAATACACTTTCCCACACATTCAAATCCAAATACTTTAGGACAGACATACAAATTTGCTAGCAGCTAGTTCTTTCAATCCAGTTATCCAACAAAAATATTAAAAGATATAGAAAAGTGTAACATAACATATGTAACATTTCTGGTAACTTTTTAATGTTGTTTCATATTTTTTGGAAAGGAGATTTTCCATGTTTGAATTTTTCTTTACTTCATCATTATGCTGTTAAAACACTGTTGAACATTCCTATTATTCCACCTGGATAACATTTGACATTGAGGGAATGACTTTTAAAATAAATTAACAAGAACTGCTAATAGAGTAAAAAAAAGCTAAGAATAAAGAAGCACTGATCATGTAACAGGAGTTACTCTCCAGAACTTATGTATAAACTACTGTTCTTTACACACAGTTTTCAGAATGTTGCATTTAGTAATATTTGTAGTTTCTACTCCTACTCATAAAAATCAGGATACTATTGTTGATGTTAAAGTAGTCAGGGAGTGTATCATGCACAGTTGCACAGGTAATCAATTTCAGTTCGGAAGCATTTTGGTCTTTACTTCAATACAAATATTACAAAACACAGCAAATTACCTGACAGTGAAAATTGTGGCAACTCATTATACCTGCAACCTACAGAATGAAAAGCAGTTGTGCAAAGTGAATTCATTATACTGCTGTGATTTGAACTCTAAAAGCTTTAATCTAAATAAAACAGATAATCAGAGCATTTTTCTAGCCTGATCTAATTGCTCATTTTACTTTTCTATTTAGATGTTGTGACTTACAATCACCACCAGATGACACTGTTTTAGGAGGTTATGCCTCTGCAGAGTCATTGTCAGTATTACAAATGTAAAACCATATCAATGAGATAGGAGTTTAACACCTTTCAGGTCAAGGAACAAACAAAACCTCAAGTTTCTTTATCAGCTGTACAATCCTTCTCTGTACAAAGTATAGGTTGCTCAAAGTAAATTACTGGATATCCAATACAAAATTTCTTTACCACGTGCCTGAGTTCATAGCAAACAGTCCATGCTGTTTATTTATGCATTCATATATTCACCTGCCCAGATATTGGCCTGAACTCAGTGCAAATAAAACAAATGAAAGAGGTTTGTTAATGAAATAGATGGTGAGTGGCATGAGGGAGAAGTCAGATTTGTGACCATGTTCAAAATGCACAAGGCTGTGAAAAGAGCAAGAGCACTGTCTGAAAATGCTGAAAGGTACCATAAAGGCTGAAACTGTTCACACTGAGAAGACAAGAGGAATTAAGTCACTTCAGAGAGAAGATGATAGGCATCACTGCTTTGCACCTTGGGAGGGAACAGAACCTCTCTGTTTTAACAGGAAAGTTGAGATCACATTTCTTGCCATATACCTGTCTTTTCAAAAGTACAATGTGCAAGCTCAGCCACTAAAGACAAACTAATAAGAACCACTGCAGTAAACTGGCTCGCTCAAGAGATCTTTTTTTTATATGAATGGGAATATAAGAGATCAAGAGATTTAAAATTGAGCAGCATGATTTGATCTTGCAAGAGTCTGACTTTCCTAAAACAAAAATTTTAATTTTATCACTACCTTGTTAAGTGGTATTTCCTTTTATGCTTTCTCTAGGGTGTCAGAACCTTTCTCTTAAATTCTATTTTACTTTAATTGTACCTTAAAAACTCTGAATACCACGTAAAGGGAGCTAATGATGCTGTAAACCAGGAACCATTTTAATCAACAGTAATGCTAGCAATGTTTGACTTTAAATTAGTTAGCAGAAGATGCTCACTTGAGTACTTTCATCCTTATTTCTGTAATCACAATATAAACAAAAAAAACCCCAAACGTTCCTCCCCCTTCCATACCTCCACCCAAACAAATCTATATAGGCAGGGACCTTGATCAAAAAAGAGAAAATAACTTGCTCCTGAAGACAGAGCTGCTTCACAGCAGAGGAATTGGCTGGTTTTGAAGGAGACCTAGGCTCTATTCCTAGGTCTTCCAGTGTCCTGGTCACCCGTATTGGGAAAGCTATTTTGCATCTTAGTGCTTCTATTGTATTTTTATAAGGAACAGTGATCCTATCCCATTTCCTGCAAACACATGGTTAGTTTTCCTCTTATCTTGCCCAGCTCATGATAGAAAGGTCTGTCTTGATTTGGAAGACCAAGGTATCTGCTAAGGAAGACAGAAGCCTCCCTTGGAATGGAAAATATAACCCCCTGCCCTCCAAATTATTATGATTTTGAAATTATGGGGCTTTCAGGCAAAGATATAAGAAAAGGAATGACAGTTCTTTACTAGTATGTATATGGATAACAAGGCAACAATGCGAGTGACAACAAACAGAACCAGAAACCCAGTAACAGCCTTCTCTCGGCTGCAGGCACTTTCCCTTTTGGTGTAGTTACAGTCGCAGCCGGCAGGGGCGCTGGTGGCTCCTGGCTGGGCAGGGCAGGTGCGATGATTGCCCCGCGGCTGCAGGGGGCGCTGTGGCGCGAGTTTCGGCCGCCTCGCTCCACGCGGTACTGGCAGATGCAGCCAGCAGAAAGGGATGGAGAAATAGTCTTCCCTTACAAACTCATGGGGGCAGCCAGTCCCAGTGCCCCCTCTGCATAGCAAAAGGAGCTGAAGCAGGAACCTCAGACTGGCAAGCTGGGAAGACAGGGATGAGCAAAGTCCTGGAATGGAAGATGAGATGTATCAGAAGCTCACCAGCTGTAGCTGGAACCGTGGAGCGTCCCTGCAGGGCAGGAGTGTGAGTTACAGTGTAGCAAAGAAACCTCAGGAGCAGTGGCAAAAACCAGTGAGGTCTGGGCAGTAGTTGCTGGACTCCTGAACACAGCGAGGAGAGAGAGGCTGTGTTGGGAGGGGAGGGGGCTTGGGAATCCCGGGGTTTCCCCAGAGGCACCTGAGTAGATGATGAAAGACCTTTTTCAGTAAGGTAGGGTGTTAATAAGGTTCAATAAGGTTAATAAGGTCCAATGCAACGGCCACTCTAAAGAGCAGAACTCCACTTATGGTGGAAGGCAGCAGAAGACAGAATCCCACAGTGGTGGTGGATTCTTCCCGCAATGACTGCAGCCTCATTCCCCTCCAAATGCTGAGAGAGCAAGAGGGAGCTAGCAGCTGTCCTAGCCCCCTATTTCTTAGCCCAGTTCTCAAGTATCTCTGCCCCTCCAAGAGAAACCCTCAGATAGAGGAGTGAAGCCACTAGCCCTCCTCCCCGAGCTTGGCAACTTCTTTCGTCTCTCTTGAATACCCGGTTCTTGTTGTCTCCTAGCAGCACATAAGGGAGAAAATTCCCTGAAAGAAAGAGACAACAGGAGGAATCCTAAACCCCAACAAGGTCAAAGGAATGACTGCTTATTTAGTTGCTTTTTAGTTCTTGTGAAAGATACAGCTTATTTAGTTGCTTTTTAGTTGTTGTGAGATATACAGCCATAAAACACAACTAGGACTGCTGGGATTTTTCTTATTCTATGATAATATTTTCCCCTAAACAATAACATTAAGAAACAGCAAATTATTTTGCTTAATAATTTCTAGTCAGCAGGGGTAAGAATTCATTAAAAGATCTTGAGACACTGAGTTGGGAAGAGCTAAAAAAAACCCTAATATGTATGATTCCTTTAGTTAAAATACAGAACATCTAAAACTACATCACTGGAGATGCTACACTCAGAGAACATGGCTGAGAAAAGTCACTAAGTTAGAGCATAATAGATTTTTTAAAGAAATGTACTGAATAACATTTGCCACCATCAAAATAAGCAGCTATTTTAAGGAGAATCAAAAAGTATTTTTCCCACTTACAGTTCTGTATAATTTGATAGGTCATTAAGGAAAATGCTCACTTTCCTTCTATGGCATCAAATTTATGAAACTGATGTATGCAGAATACAGAAAGTTACAATTTAGAAATAGTAGACTACTTCTCTGCATCACAGTTTCTGGAATCTATGAAACAGAATTGTTATGGTCTAGTTTTTTTAAGTTATTAGAAATGCTTCTGCCTGAATTAAAGTGCAAATGAGACCATATGCCAAAGTCAATAGTATGGATTTTATTTAATAGTAAATATGAGAGAGAGAGAGAGAGAGAAAGAAGTAGAAAAGAGGTGAGGGACAGAAAAAGAGACAGATTAAAGAAAATATTACCACTCCCTGTTGGCGATGGAGAGAGACGGGGAGACTGACTCTGTGATCAGAATCCAATTTTACTGTGGGATACAAACACTTATATACTATTTTAGGGAGACTAGTAATGTGTACAATGATTAGGTTAAAATCATATACACAAACTTATGCATATAACAGCATCTCTTGCTTGCAGAGTTTAATGAGATTTTCTGGTAAACCTGACTGATTGAATCTTCTTGCAATCTAGGTCTAATTTTCAAAGTTCCATTTGCTTTTGCCAAGGCATCCTGTTATCAAATCTCTTATGTTAACTAGGTCCAAAGTCCATCCTCTGTCTTGTGTCCCAATATCCCAATATCTCCCCCTTTCCTTTCAACCAAAAGCATTCCTGATTAATAATTAGTCTACGTACAGATTGAAAAATATTATTAATACAATTATTATCAAAATTATCACATACATACCTATCTTAAAAAGAATCTTTTAGCTAAAAAACTCCAGCCACTAAAAGGCTCAGGCTTGAACTTTATAAACTAAAATCATTCCTGATGGCAGCCACCATCTGGATTTAGAAAGACTGTCAGAAATGTAATTGCAGCAAAAGGTTTGATTCTTATACAAAGGGTGATAGGGAGAAACATTTTTAGACTGATTCCTTCCCATGTATTTAAAATTAACACAAAAATCCAATTTCATAGAACCCAGGAATTCTAATTCTTGGGGTTCCAAGGGTGTTTCAGGAGGGTAAGGAATCAAATTTGATATGATTTAATTTACTTCCAAAAAATTTTTTAGTGTAAAGTTCTGGAGGAGCTATGTTCCCCCCCAATTTTTTTTTTGGTTTCTAATAACATGTGTGTTTCTCATTAAGAACATGAAGGCAACATAAAAGCATAACAATATGTAACAAAAAAATAAACTTATCCTAAGTAAAAATAAATCAGATAATAGATACAATTAGTAGCACATGAAAAATAGAATAGTGATTTAAAACAATGCATTATCAATTTTTTTTATATTGTACTATTACTTAGAGATGGTAGTAATTGGCAAGCTTTATTTTTTAATGTGACAGCTTAGAAAATCATTCCTGGATATGATTTCCAAATCCACCTTAAAAGGAGGCTTAGCTATTATAGGTCCAAATTTAGCATATCAAAATTACTTGAGTGTAGTTTTAGTGTAAAAAAATTTCTCTACTAGTTAAGGCCAGGACTTGGCCAGGGTCTAGGCTTTTAACTGGAAGAGTCTCTTAAATATATTTTAGAAACCTCTTAGTTATAGTAGTTAGAAAAATAATATATGTCTTATAAATAATAGCTATACAACAATAAGTGAAGGTTTGTAAAGTAACTGGCTTTCTCATTTATCGTTAGTTAGTCAATGGTACCATAGACAAACAGTAAATGAATAAAGTAATGCTTTTTATAAAAAGTCAGTGAATTCACATCATAAGATCAACAACAAAATCAGGGTTACTAATATACCAGTAGAAACTGTCTTAAAATTTGAGGACATATTTTCCTAGACATATATGACATTAAAGCCAAAAAAGTAAAAAAGAAAGCATTAAATAACTCATAAAATTGTTACTCATTCTTCAGTGCTACTTATAAAAAATAAAATAGCAAAAATTATTCTTATTTCCATAACAAGATAGCACTATCTTGTAATTTAAGTGAGCAAATTTTAACAAAAATTCATTCAGACTTTGTCATTCACTTGTATAGCAAAGGAATTATATCTTATAACTCAAACAGGTATGTTGTGATGCACTAAATAGTTATTTAGTTGTTATTTTGCACTGAGTGATTGAGAATTTGCACTGAGTAGTTTTTATATTGCACTATGTCACATTGGTCTATTCCACACACCTTTCCCCTCCCCCCCCCCCTTAAGCCTCAGGTGTGATGGGCTCTCCCTGACCTGCTGCCCCCTCCCCCTCTCCTCACCTGTGTCTCATTGGATGTGGCCCTTGGGTTCTGCCCCACCCATTTTTGCCTGGATTCAAAACCCCCCTGGGAGGACACACTCGCTCTCTCTCTCTCTCGGATGCCATCAAACGCCTCGGCCTCTCTTAACCCCCTGAGGTGTTGCCTGGATCTGAAGTGGCTCCTGACAATAAACAGGATTTAGTCCAGAGGAGAAGGGCGCCTTTCATCTTTCATCTGTGTCTATGTAGGATTCCCACTCCGTGATCAGAGGAGACAAAAAGGGATTTCCTACACAGGTATACTTCCACAAAATTTAAAATCAACTTCACTAAAACTTAATCCTAATAAATATATGTAAAAGAACTTAAAGTTAACATCACTGATATGAGAAATGGCTACTCACTTTTCATAATTTTAGAAAGGTTTATTAAACCGTACCAAAAATAAGACAGAAGACTGAATAGAGAAAATGTTATGGTGCCAAGAGCAATGGATTTTCCCCACCATTTGCTCACCCACACAATGAAAGTTTCACATTTTGACCCTTTAACCCCTCTCAAGGTTATGTCCATCAACCCCTTCTTTGCTATCCAGTGGTGGAGATCACTTCCTCAAATCCTGACTGGAGGTCAGATGTCATCATAGTGACAAGCCAACCCTCCAGGATGTCCCAACCCTGGCTGTCTCTTGATAACAACGCAAGGGGATAAAACATAACTATAAATCTATAAAACCTTTCTTAACCTATATACATGATATTTGGCTGTTAATTGTGAGAGTCAATCATTGCATTACTCATCTATCACAATACCCCCTTTTCCTTTTCCACAGATTATTTGGCCCGAACAATTTAACCCAATGAATCATACTAGCATCTGTTGATGTGGGCAAGGACAGAGGGAACCAAATGGAAAAGAAACAAAAACTTCCTTAGACACCCTTATCCAGAATGAACAAAAGGACATTGCATAGGTCCAGTATGGCTTTTACCCTCACCTACCTTGCCTATGGGGTTGCTACCCATAGGAGGTGTCTTAGTGGTGAGTGCAGAGGCCAACTTAGTCTTGCCCTCTAGTCCCTTTTGTATTCAAAGACAGTTGGGGAATTACAGAGGTCCAGTATGGCCTTTTGTCTCTACCTTACTATGCCTATGGGGTTGCTACCCACAGCAGGGCTATGGGGTCTTCTCAGTAGCAAACAAAGGGGCCAACCCAGTCTTGCCCTCCTTCCTTTCTCTTATTTTCTTTAAGAAGCTGCCGCATTTTTTTTTACGGTCCCTTGTGTATTTCCCCTCAACAGATGCTTGTAATTCTTCCTCATTAAAACATGAAAAAAACCAACCAAACAAAAAACAACAGTTCTTGGGCTGGCTGGTGAAAGCTTGATTCTACTTTTTGGGTGTCTTGGTGTTTTCCTGGTTGTCTCTCGGTCTCTGCTTGAGAGTCAGTCTTGTTTCCCCCAGCCTGGATGTTACAGTCCATTCTTTGGGTTCTTTCACCAGGCCTTTAACTCTGTTGACGTGAGTCCATCTCCGGTCTGCAGTTTGCACAGCCAATTCGGTGGTGAACAGTACCTGAAAGGGACCTTCCCACTGAGGAGTTAGAGGCTGATCTCTCCATGACTTGATCATCACCCAATCCCCAGGGTTAATATTGTAGATTCTGAAATCCAGGGTGGTAGTTTGAGGAATTGGCCCTTTATGTCTTAGCCCTTCTAAGGTTTCTGCTATAGACATAATGTTTTTTGGCATTGGTTTCCCCTTCCTCACAGGTGGCAGCCTTCTGGGGTGAGGTTAGGAAGGGTAACCCAAACATCATTTCATAGGGTGACACCTCCAGATCTGACCGGAGTTGGGTTCTAATTCTTAATAAGACTAAAGGGAGACATTTTATCCATGACATTTTGGTTTCAATCATTAGCTTAACTAGAGCTCTTTTAAGAGTTTGATTCATCCTCTCAACCTGACCGGAACTCTGTGGATGCCATGGAGTGTGCAACTCCCATTTCATTCCCAGGGCTTGAACAACTTTCTGCAATATCTTCAATGTGAAATGAGTTCCCTGGTCTGAATCAATCCTGATTACCATCCCATATTGGGGAATGATTGATTCTAGGAGTGTTTTACTCACAACATTGGCATTGGCTTTCACAGTGGGTACCGCCTCTACCCAATGAGTCAAGTGATTTACTATCACTAGCAAAAATTTCCACCATTGTACCTGGGGAAGCTAGTAAAATCTACTTTGATGTTTTGAAAGGACCTTAAGGCTAGTTCTCGCCCTCCCCTGGGTGTTTTCCTCATGACCTTCTTATTTACTTGTTGACATACCACACACCGTTCAGTCACCTGCTTAGCTATCCCAAAAATTCCTATGCATCCCAAATCCCTTAGAAATCGATCACTTATCACTTGTGTACCCCAATGTGTTGTACCATGTATGCTTTCAGCATTTTCCTGGCAAGGGACTTATTCAACATTTGCCTCCCATCTGCTAATCTCCACTTCCCTTCTTTACCTTTCTTGGCTCCTATTTTGAGGAGTTCTTCCTCTTCTGCCCCACTAAACACTGGGACTTCTTATATTTCTCCCATGGGGGTTAATACCATCATTAGTTTTTCTGTCCCTGATTCTGCTGCATTTTTAGCTTCCAAATCCACTAAATTGTTCCCTCGTGCCTCTTGAGTCGCTCCTCTTTAATGCCCTTTTACATATACCACTGCTACTTCTTCTGGTAATTGTAAAGTTTCTAACACCTCTAAAACAAGTTTTTAGTGAATCAGTCCCTTTCCCTTTGAATTTAATAGCCCCCTCTCTTCCCAATTTTTTCCAAAGGTATGCACTACGCCAAAAGCGTATTTTGAATCTGTATATATGGTTCCCCTTTTCTGTGCTAATATTTCCAGAGCTCATTTTAGGGCATACAACTCACATGCTTGGGCTGATCAGCTGGAAGGTAACTTTCCCTTTTCTATGGCGACAAACTCTTCATCCACTACAGCATACTCTGACACCTAGTGCCCCTGGATTACTCTTGAAAATACATCAATGTACAATCATTTCCCTCCTTGGAGTGGCTGATCCATTAGGTCCTCTCTTACTCTAGTTTGATAGTTTATATTATTTCCTCACCTGGTTCCCAATATAAAAACTGGGCAGGGTTGAGTTGGTTACTCACAATTAGTTCTAAATCACTATTTATTAAGATGGCTTCATACTTTAGCACTCGGAAATCAGCGAGCCATTTCTCAGCCTTTTGGCTTAGGATACTTCTAACTGAGTGAAGAGTATATACTTTCAAATTTCCCTCAAAGGTTAATTTTTTGCTTTCCTCTACGAGTATGGCAGTTGCTGCCATGCCTGAATACAGGTCAGCCATCCCCGGCTAACAGGGTCTAGCAGTTTTGATAAATATGTCACTGTTTTCCTGGATCCTACCCAGTCCTGGGCTAGTATTCTATGAACTACCCCTCTTTCTACATCTGCAAACAGATAAAAAGGTTTGTCTAAGGCAGGAAGACTCAGTGCTGGTGCACTGACTAATTTTTACTTTAATGCTTCAAACTTTTGTTCATTGTCTTCTTCCCACCTAATCTCTTCTTCTACTAACTTTTCATACAAGAACTTGACGGCTTGTGTGTATCCTTCAATCAGTAGCCTACAATATCTCAACAAGCCTAAAAACCTTCTAACTTCTCTTTTAGTTTTTGGTCATGGGAGTGAGGCTATTTCTGTGATTCTCTCAGGGTTCAGCTGTTGACTCCCTTGGCAAATCACATGTCCTAGGTATTTTACTTCCCTCTCTACAAATTGGAATTTCCGTTTTGATATTCGAAGTCCTTGGTTCCTCAGTCTCTAATGTAGTTTTCTTCCTGTCCTGAGAGAAGCAAATCATCTACATACTGGATGAGCTTTATCTCAGGTTTGATGGAGAAGAATTGTAGTACTTCTCCCAAGGCTTGTCCAAATAGGTTTGGGGATTTGGAAAACCCTTGGGGTAACCTAGTCCTCCAAAGCTGTTGCTTCCTCCAGAATTGGGGTCCTCCCATTCAAAGGTATATCCCTACTTTTCTCTACCAGTGGACAAGTCCTAAAAGTATCTTTTAAGTCTATCACAGTAACCACTGGTGTGATGGGGGGATATTACTTAGTGTATAGGGGTTAGGCACTACTGGGTACCGATTCACTGTTCTTTTGTTTATTTCTCTTAAATTTTGGAGAAGCCTGTAAGTCCCATCTGACTTCTTTACTGGTAATATGGGTGTATTATAGGGGGGACGTACATGGTTCTAAGGTCCTGTCCTCAAGTAGGTCCTGGATCACCGGCCGTAGTCCTCGTCTTCCCTCCAGGGAGAGTGGATATTGTTGTACCCAGACTGGATGGCTCTCATCAACTATTTTTATTACTATAGGTTTCATGTTCAATTTACCTTGATTTTTCAGTTTTGCCCACACCATCTCATGAATTTTGCCCTCATTCTCTTCTCTTAATTGGAGAAGCTTAACCACCATTTTTCCTTCCTCTGGGAGTACTCCAATGCCTAACTGCACCTGTAAATCCTGCCCTAATAGACTGTACCCTGCTTCTGGAACTAATAGAACATCCCCAATCCCTACTTTATTGGCTCCTTCAAACTTTACTTCCTTTATCCCCCTCCCTTACCTGGGTTGTTCTTTATGTGCTGGTTTCCTTCCCTAATAGCAGTTGCCATTACCTTGGCTTTTGCCTTGGCCTTCTCTTCATCCCTTTTTACATATACTTTCTGTGCTTCCCTTAAAAGATCCTTTAACCTTATTTCTTGCTAACCATCTAACTTTTCTAACTTTCTCCGTATATCTGGCCAGGTGTGAGTGACAAAATTTATCTTTAGTAAGATCTGTCTGGCCACTGTGTCAGGGTCAACTCCTGAATACTGCCTCATATTTTTCCTCAACATTTCTAACCACTCTGTTGGGGTTTCTTCCCTCTTTTGCAGCTCATCAAAGGCCTTACACGCATTTTGATTACGTGGAACTGCCTCTTTGATACCTCTTTTAATCAATGTTTTGTATTCCTCCATGTCTTGTCTTCCCCCAGTGCTGTTGTGGTCTCAGGCGGGGCGCACTATGGGCATTTCCAGATCCCCAGGAGGTCCTTGCACATGCTCCCTTTCCCATATCAGTACCCCAGCCACCTGGATCATCTGTTTTTCCTCTGGTGTGAACAACATAGTCATTATTGATTGCATTTCCTCCCATGTATAAATATTGGGCCCAAGAAACTGGTCTAGCTGCTCCGCTAACCTAAGGGGGTCCTGTAATAGTCCTTTTAATTCCTTTTTAAACATTCTCACCTCAGAGGAACTGAGAGGTATGGTTACAAATCCAATTCCTCCCTGTACCCCCACCAGGGGTACTTCCCCCAGGGGGTACAGTCCCAATGCTTGGCTCCCATCCTCTGATCTGCTTTCCTCTCTTTGTGCTACCCTACTCCTGGTGTTCTGTCTAGGCCCATCAAGGGGTAGAGGAAGTGCAGTTGGAGCTACTGGAGGTGGGGGGGGGGGGTAAGTGGTCTAATGGATCCCACTCTGTATGTTCTGCTACCTTAAACACACTCACCTTCAAGGGTGAGGTTTCCCCTTCCCAGCAAGCAGCATAGTCACTCTCTTCCTGATTAAATGGTTTCTTAGCTCTTACATACATGTTTAATGCTCGGCATATCCATCCCCCATCTGACCCATATCTCAGCCAGTATACACTCATAATTTCTCTTCTGGTCCATTACAATACACAATACTGAGCCATTTTGCTCTCATCCTTATCTCTGGTGTTGAGGTCATATTTCCACCGGGCTAGCTTCCTTCCCAGTAGGCTATCTGGGGGTATGCCCATTGGTTCCTCTCCAATCTCTGCTTCTTCCTTTGGGGATTCACTGCTACTCCACCCATAATCCCATCCTGCCCAGCAGATCACAGGTCTTCCCCTGACAGAGCCCGCCTTTCCAACCACAGGCCCTCCCAACAGAGCCCGCCTCCCCAAGAAGGGTGAGGGTAAGGGGAAAAAAAGAAACCAGGAAAGGAGGAAGGAGAAGGAAAGGGAAGAGAGAAAGAGGAAAAAGGGAGGGAAAAAAGGGAAGAGAGATTAAAAAAAAAACTAGAAAAAAAGCTTTACCTCTCTTCCATAAAAAAAAAAAACTACGGTCCAGGGGACTTCCGTCCCTGCCTGCTCCGGCTCAGCTCACTCCACCCAACTCACCACAGCACAGCTTGGCTAAGGTCCACCCCTGGTCCGTCCTAACTTGGTTTGGCAGCTCCGCCCTGACTTGCCGGGGCACATGAAGTGTTACATCTACTACAGAGTAACCTCACTGCAGCAAACCTCTCAGTGGTTGTCCTATTTCTAGCCCAATCTCGACTGGCTCCGGGAACCACAGAGCTGGTTGCGTCCAGGAGCCATCCCTGCCTGAGCTCAGCCACCGCCGGCGCCAGCAGCGCCTGGCCTGCTGGTGCTTCCCTGAAACCACTGCTGGCTTTCACCGCTCAGCCAGCCTGGAATACCACAGTGCTGGCCACACCTCCCCTGAGACCACTGCTGGCTCAGTGCTGCAAAACCCTTCACAAACCCCTCTATCTCACGAGTCGTGCCAGCCACAGGGGAAACCCCTGCTTTCCTCTTCACCATGCGTCCCGCTATTCCTTTCAACCGCCGAATATCCTAAAACTCCAATGGACCAGGACGAGTCTAGTATAGTACTGGCGTGTAATCTGCTTTCCTATACCGGAATTATGGAGTAATTATCTGGCCAAAAAATAGTACTCACCCCTCTTCTCTTTTCTTTATCTGGACTCCTGTTATCTCCGGGCTTCAGCCTGCAACCCCGGTGGCCCTGGGAGTGTCCGATAGACTCTGCCAAATTTGTGGCATGGGCACACCTCCTTTCAAAAACTCCCAGCACCACCAGGGCGAGGTGTTTATCTGGGACGAGCACCCCAAAATTGTGAGAAATGGCTACTCACTTTTCATAATTTTAGAAAGGTTTATTAAACCGTACCAAAAATAAGACAGAAGACTGAATAGAGAAAATGCTATGGTGCCAAGAGCAATGGATTTTCCCCACCATTTGCTCACCCACACAATGAAGGTTTCACCTTTTAACCCTTTAACCCCTCTCAAGGTTATGTCCATCAACCCCTTCTTTGCTGTCCAGTGGTGGAGATCACTTCCTCAAATCCTGACTGGAGGTCAGATGTCACCATAGTGACAAGCCGGCCCTCCAGGATGTCCCAACCCTGGCTGTCTCTTGATAACAACACGAGGGGGTAAAACATAACAATATAAATCTATAGCACTTTTCTTAACCTATATACATGATATTTGGCTGTTAATTGTGAGAGTCAATCATCGCATTACTCATCTATCATGCTGAGACTAAACAAAAGTCAATCTTAACAAGAATTAACTTATTTAAACTCTATTATTACAAAAAGATTACTGAAAATTTGTCATATAACAGTTAAACATCAAATAAACAACATGCAAGTGAAAGGAATGATGGATTTGTATTTACAAACAAGCTGTGGGTCTGCTGGTAGATAAAACTAGGACTGAGAGATAAAAGAAACAATGAGAAAAGGATTCCACTGACTGACGAATCGAAAAAGATATTTGATTTTACAAATAAACTTTAGGTTTGCTGATAAATGAAATTGGATATTGAAAGATGAAAGAAACAATGGGGAAAAACCCTAAATTGCATAAGAATTAAAAATTAAAAGGGAGGGTTGTACATTAGAGGGAAATCTTTGGTATCAGGCATTTTGGGGAGTCTGTACCTCTCAAATACCTCAGCCAATGGGGAAAGAGAGAAGGGAAATGTGGCCAGGAAATTAGGATAAAAAGGAGGCTGCATCCTCCAAAAATTTGAGAGACCCCAGGGAAATCCCCCATGCCCTCTCTTTTTATTCAAAAGTAAAAGGAGTCCTCTATCTCCTTTTTGGAGATAAACCTCTGATGTTTGTGGATTAATTTTCCTGACACAAGTAAACAACTGTACATATTTATGTGAAAAATGCATATTTTATGATTGGCTTTTCGCAAATATTAAAATGAATATTATATGTGTAATGTTAGAAAGTTATGCTGTATTAATTCTCTTAAGTAGTGTGTTAAATATAGTTTTAGGTTATAACATAATGTTAAAATTGAAACTATGTATGTGGGGTTTTTTAAGGGAATGAGATACTCGCTTCGCGATAACAGTCCCAGAACACCTAAATCTTCTGGGGAAGAGGAATTTATGGTTCTCATATCAGAAGAAACTAATTTCTTCAGGCCTTGCTCAGACTCGAAGACGCTGTGGGGATTAGCAGAAGGAGTTGACATATTCCAGACAGAGTTTCTTATTTTAAATAGAATGTATGCCTAACCATGAAGTATGTATGAATATGCAACAGTGTATGGTTTTTAGGGTTATTCCTTTGTTCACAAAACATGCTTTTCGTGACTTAGTGTCCGAGAGCATCCAGACATCCGTAATTCTTTGCTTTTTATTGTCTTGTAATTGTCAAAACTCTAAATTTTTATTACTCCAATTGTATTACTATTTTTATAACCATTTTATTATTATTAAACTTTTAAATTTTTAAAAACCAAGTGATTGGCATTTTTCACATTTACAATAAAATTACCTTCTTAGAACTATGGAGTAAAAAGCAAGCACTTAATAAAGGTGAGAGTGGAGTTAAGTCTCAAATAATTACTGCAGATAAAGTTCATGGTTTGTTTTGAATATAAGCTAAAGAATATTGATTGAATTTAAAACTTACCTAATTACTCTCAGTGAACTATGCAGGTTTGCTATGTTACTAATATGTAAGAAGACACCACCTCCATACAAACACCTTTGAATTTTTCTAGTAACAATCCTGTTAAAAATCACAAATCACAAATTAGAAGGTAAATTTTCATACTGGCTGGTGCCAGCCTTGGGTTGGAGCTGGGGGGTGCACTCCCTGCCGTAGCTTTTAGAGATTGTTTGTAGGATAGATTTATGTTTGGCTTAATAAGAGTAATGGGATATAAACATGGAAGGCTAAAACAAAAAGAGATTTAATTATATAGTACTAAATAGCTGTACTAAAAAATTCACAACAAAATACGTTGTTAAAAAAACAAGAGACTGGTAATATAATCAGTTTGACCAGGGCTAGGTGTCCCTCAGGGCTTTAGATCTGTATCAGGTGTCCTTTTGGTAGGTGCAGCTCCTTCCAATGTTTGAAATCCCTGGGGCACTTCAGCCAGGGACCATTGTGGGTGTGTCGAGTGTCCCCATGACTCCTTTAAAAAATCTGAATGCATAAAAATTCCCCACTGTGTTAACACATCCCTCCCCCACAAAACCAGGGGGGACAGACAGAACAAAAACTTTAACTGTGGCTATCCGCCCATCAGGCCCTATTATTTGCACCAAGTGTTGCTTTGCAGGCTTTCACGATTCCCACCCATTCCCTCCCCCCCCCCCCACCCCCAGTACCTGAGGCACAGTCATTAGTGGCCACTCATTGGGCCATTGGCTTTTTGAGATAACAGTCACATCAGGTCCTGTATCAATAAGTCCTGTTAGGAGTGTCTCTGCCTTTCAGAGTCACTTTGCATTGGCATGTTGGACCCTCAGATGTAATAGTTTATGTCCATAAAATCTGTAGGACCCCTGTGGAATCAAAACCCCTCTCCCTCTTCTCAGTTATTGGGGATGCAGATAGGGGTGCTGCAGGGGAAAATATGAGTTGGGCTATATGGCTCCTGGCTGAGACTACACAGGGCAGCTGGGGGGTCCATGCCATGAGTCAGAGTCAATAGCTCCAGGTAGAGCAAACAAACAAAGTATGCATACGCTATCCAGGTGGTCCAAAAACCTCCTGTGGAAACCAAAGGAACAGATGAATGAAGTACCATTACTGTGGTATGCTTTGATATGTCCAGTCTGGGGCTCCCTGGGGTGGCTCCATATAGGTCATTGACAGTGGTCTGGCCAAGGCTGCCTGTGGTCTGGCAAAGGCTGCCTGGGGCAGTGCCTGGGTTGAGGCTTGCGGTGGCCCCTCTGAGGCATTGGCTGGGGCATCTATGTCTTTGCCTGGTGCTGTGCTTCGCACTTTGGCTCCCATTTCCCGATATCGAGACGCCCTTCAAAATCATACTTGGACCGACACTGGTTATGCCACCAAGGGCAAATAGCGGGAGTTTTGGATCTGGTCTCCCCCTTTTCAAAACAGTCCCTTTTCAAATGCCAAGATTTCCTGCAAGTTTGGGGTCCCCCTCCTTAAGGGCTTTTTCTTTAGTTACATCCAGTTATCTTGAGGGTCAGGAGGGAAGGGATCAGTCTCATAATATTAGTCTATCAGCCCTGGATCGAAGGGCTCCCCCTCCTCCTCACTGCTAGAGCCACAAGCAGGGATATAAACTGCTAATGATGGTGAGAACGGATGCCTTCCCCTCCTTTGCCTGGGCAGGGACGAAGTTGATGGCTGCAGCTGCTCTTCAGTATCAGAGGTTCCAGTTTCAAGTGGGCAGGGAGAATCAGATTGATGAGAGACAGAGCGGGGTAGGGGGCCGGCAGCATCTAGCTGCTCTTGCTTTTTCAATGTCTTAAAAAGTATTCTCCAGGATGGGAGTAAAAGTGACTTAAGGTCCTGCCTTGGGATGGGGGAGCTATGTCTGCCCAGAAGGGTGAGCATGGTTTCATAGACATCTCTCTCTTTGGACATTTCCTTTCCCATATTTTTAGTTCCCCTGACTCACCTGTCAGTCGCAGCAGACAGGCTATTGTGGGCCCAGATGCGGTTCTCTCACATTAACAATCAGTTCCAGGGGCCTGCTGACTACCGCCAGTCAGGCCGGTTCATTTCCTCACATGGAGGTACCAATTGTCAGTGATGGAGAGAGATAGGGAGACTGACTCAGTGATCAGAATCCAATTTTATTGTGGGATACAAATGCTTATATACTATTTCAGGGAGACTAGTAATGTGTACTACAATGATTAGGTTAAAATCATATACACAAACTTATGCATACAACAGCATCTCTTGCTTGCAGAGTTTAACGAGATTTTCTTTTTCTGGTAAACCTGTCTGATTGAATTTTTTTGCAAACGAGGTCTAATTTTCAAAGTTCCATTTGCTTTTGCCAAGGCATCCTTTATCAAATCTCTTATGTTAACTAGGTCCAAAGTCCATCCACTGTCTTGTGTCCCAGTATCCCAATACTCCATGGATCCCAATTTTATTCTGTTGATCCTCTCCAGCTGGTCTTCTGGGTGGTGAGTGTCCCCCCAAAAAAGGATAGAATGCAGTGGATTAATATATGCTCAGGCTGGGTGGTGTTATGAACAGTTTCCAGGTGTTCCCCAGAGACACGGGCAGGGCTTTCCTAGTTCCCATAGCAACACTAAAAGAAAACAACTAACTCTAGCTAAGTACCGATATTGAAATGCTAATTAGCTAATTGCTCTCTTTGTTTTCTCTAAACTACCTGGCCTCCCACCCCTCCACGCTGCCATTCTGGGACTAACATGCAAATAAAAACCCCTTAGGATCATGGGAGTATTTTTAGGAGATAAAAATGAATATAAATCAAAAACTGAACACAATAGAGGAGTCTAGATAAATGCCCTAGCTGAGGAAGAGGGAAACACATCCCCTGACTGGCTTTTAACCGTCGCCATCACCTAAGAGAGAACAGACTATATTAGGCTCTGAGAAGCAGGGCGATAGAGACAGAGAGCCCTGGTGCTGCCACCATGGAAGAAGCGGGGACAGCTGTTGTTCTGGACTTCAGCAACAGACTCTGCACACCACGCCTCCTCATCCTCGGGCCACCGGTGTGCCACAAGGAAAGGAGAAAGGACAGCTGCTGCTCGGGACTCCAGTGACCGACTCTGCACGCCGCCTTCCTTTCGGCTGCCTGGGAAAGCTACGACCGCGGGGGCGAGCTCTGCATCGAGCCCCCTGCCCAGCTGATCTTTTTAATAAAGAGCTGAACATTAATAAAGGCATTAGCCCTGTTCATTTCAGGTGGGAACGCCCAGGTACCTCCCCTGGGGGGTGCAGCTTGCCACAGTCTCTTGCAACGGATTCTGGGTCGGTTGCATCCCTTTGCATCACATGCAAGGCTGTGGTGCAAGGCCTCAGAAGTAAGTCTGGGGAGCACCTTAGGAGGTCTTTGAGGGATTATGACACATCCTCAGTTGCCTCTCACAGGAATGTCCTGTAGATGTGGCCTGTGGGGCTGGTTTGTGTAGAAGATGGATTTTCAGTGCCTCTGACTGAAATAGAGATTTTTGGAGATCACTTAAGTTAACAAAATGAATTAAGCATTTATATTTTACCTTGTAGAGTTATGTGTTGAATTTTAACCTTTTACTTAAGAAACCTCTGCCTGGTACAAAGGGCATAGGAAAATGCAAATTTCTGAAGCCTCTTGCATAAAGAACAATACCAGAGAGGACGGAGGGTGCAAAGAACCCAGATAAAGAAGCTCCTCTGTCTCCAAGCTTATCAGGACTGACAGACTACTCAGATAAGCACCAAAGGACCGAAAGTGCATGCACAGAGAGGAAAAGTTCAAAAGTTCAGTCATGAGGAAGACCAAAATCTTCAGCCTCCGAAGACCCCTGGGAGACCCTTGTACGACTACCACAGCAAACCACACATGCCCAAAAGGGCGTGGACCTATTTAGCATCAGAGGCGAGGACAGGCGGGGCCAGGGGTTGAATATGCATGGCAAAGTTGTGCAATGTACTGCATATGGAACACCTTTCTGAATAAAAGTGTGGGTCAGACTGAGGCTTGCTGCACAAGTTTTTGGAGAGTTATCTCACTTGTGCTGGGTGCTGACATACATACCCACTTCATAACTACCCCAGGCTATAGAGTCTATTTCTTTATTCTGTGTATCGCTTCATGACCAGAGGTTACGCCATACTGCAAAGCCTCTACGTCCCTCCTCAGCTGGGGGAAGTGTAAACCTGGTCTCTGGGGGCTATGGTGTCCCCACACCAAACCCAGCCAGGGATGATTTTCTGCTGCATTTTGCTTTCTTGTGGATGCATTCCTTTCCCTCAGCCTTGTGAGAAATGACTGCACACTTAAGAAATTTAAAGGGTTTATTAAATCTCAACAAAAATACAACAAAAGGACTAAATAAGGAAAAACTGCAGCCCTGAGAACTGCCTTTGCAGCTGCCTACCACATGGCCAGTTCATCTTCAAGATGGATGCTCAGTCTTTTATACTCTTGCGGGGGGGGGGGGGTTGCATCAGCCAACCCTGGCCCCTCCCAATGTCTGTCAGTCAGCTCTTCTTTGCCGTTTATTGGTGAAGACTGCTTTCTTGTAACTTGATTGGAGGGTCAGATGTTGTCATGCCGCACCCACGTAGCAACAACCTTTTCTGTTCCCAACTGCTCCATGTAAGGGGCGCATGCGCACACCTTCTTTTTACCTGTCCTAGATAACACAGGCTGTCTGATGACAACAATACAGTGGGGGGGAAGGGAACTATGGGGACAACAGAGGACATCTAAACTGCAGGAACATAACTACACATCAATAAAGCTTCTCTTAATATTCACACAATATTAATTCCTTAATTGCGAGAGCCAATCATTTCATTATCCATCTATAACAGCCTTGTTTGTTTCTCCCTATATCTGAGATGATTGAACAGTAGCATCCCCTTTACCTTATTTGCTTATCTCACAGTCCAAAGTTTGAGTCAGGCATCTTCAAGGATGGATGGGCTTCTGTGGTTGTCTTTACACAGTTTTTGCTATAATGGGCGAAACGTCTTTATAACAATGTTTAAGGCATAAACCATTCCAGTCTCTCACACAGAACAAATACACTTTTTTTTTCCTGTGTTTGCACAAAGCCATTACAATTTCACAAAGCAAAAGGACAGCAGTTTTATGTAGCTAGATCTATCAATTAGTGCTTGCATTCAGGACATAAGGATTATGAAAGTAACAGATCTCTAAGAGCACCACTTTCAGATTAGAAACTTGTCAGCATTTAAGATAATATCTGGATACTGCTGTATTGTTGCTCGAGTATTGGCATACTCAATTCCCTACTCCTTATACTTTTCAATGAAATGTTTAGGAGGGAGGTGTTTCTCACCCTACTTAACTTCCTTTCCTAGCTCCCAGGATTATCTACAAAATTTGTCACCCACTGAATAGGGTGGAGTGTCTGGTTGAAGAGACCAAAGGCTTCAGGCTTGAAATTCCTTTCATGTCTGATCTACTTCAATAAGAGGCCCATAGGGCACTTCTACATAAAAAAGAATTACTTGCTTTTCAGTTGAAAATAGTTCTCTATTTTCTTAATGTTTCTTACTTAATGTGAAAAACGCCAATCACTTGTTTTAAAATTTTAGAAGTTTAACAATAGAGTAATAAGAATTTGGACAATAAAGAACAATAAAAAACAAAGAAATACGGACAGTCCGGGTGCCTTCCTAGGGCAATGTAGCCCTGAAAACACACACGCTAACAAAGGATTAACCCTTAAAAGCAGTAGCCTGTTCCATATTTATATATCTCATACATGATGCATAAATTCTTTTCAAACAAAGGGTGTTTTCTGGTTGTTGTCAACTTCTTCCCCTTAATCCTGGTGGCTCCTTAAAGACTGAGAGGAGGTGGAAGGATGTTTGTCTTTTCCAATAAGGAGGCACTAACTCTTTAGGTGTCTTGTTGCTGTTATCTCTATGCGAAGAATTTCCTGATTATCTCATCCCTTTCTTGAGCTAGTTAAAAATAAATCTTACATTGCATAGCTTCTATTTTAACATTATGTTACAACCTGCTATATTTAACACACTACTTAAAAAGGATTAATACAGAACTACAAAATAACTTTCCAACATAACACATATAGTATTCAATCTAATATTTACAAAGAGCCAATCATTTAATATGCATTTTTCACACTTTATCACCTCTCCTGAACTACTACGGAAGCACAGTTATTATTCAGTATTGATTTGCACACATAATATCTGGCTTTCTTGAAGTGCTTTAGAAACAAATGTGTGGTAGGTCTGATGGCATGCCCATAAAATAAACACAAGTCATTTTACAGGTGAGTAAAGTAAGTTCTGGAAACCTCAAGATACTACACAGAAGCTTAGTGATGGCAATGAAATTGAAGTGTGAACTATTTGATACTGTTCTCAGATTTATAATTTAAAATATTTTTAATCCTTTAGCTAGAAGAGACTTCTGTAACTCTGTAAATACATAACGAAATGAGATGCTTCCTTTGTTGCATTTTCATGCTAGTTTATAATTTCTATGAGCTCACCTTTATATAAGGATGACATGCTGTCATGCTTCCTTTTTATTCTCCCCTTTTTTACAAAGAAATACTGCAAATGGAGAATCTTGAGATGTGAAAATCTTTCACTTGGAAAATATATTTAAAAGGAAACAATTACCAAACTGCTCAGAATGCTCTAGTCACAGTATGTGACTCTGTGTTTTGGTTTCAAGACAAATTTCATGAGAAAACTCCCTGGAATGAGCATCTTCTCTAAAGAGAAAGGGCTTTATTCTGCCATAGAAAGAAATGGATACCAGCACGTGAAAAAAAAACAAAAACAAAAACAAAAACCAAACAAAACAGACAACCAACTGTTTATTAACAAAATAAGAAGGGGGTGCCTGCAAGGCACAGAAAAGGATTTCAATTTCAAAACTTTAACCCCCACCCGCCACCAGGCTGCATGGCCGTGAGGCAAAGATGGTGGCTGCCCCTCTTTGCCCCAGGGAAGGAGAGGAAAGAGTTCACAAAGGAGCTGGTGAAACAGAGATTTTTGGAGTTAAGTTAACAAAATCAATTAAACATTTATAATGTAGCTTGTAGAGTTATATATTGAATTTTAACCTTTTACTTAGGAAACCTCTGCCTGGTACAAAGGGCATAGGAAAATGCAAATTTCTGAAGCTTCTTGCATAAAGAACTATACCAGAAGAGGCAAAAAACCCAGATAAAGAAGCTCCTCTGTCTCCAAGCCTGTCAAGACTGACAGACATTCTCAGATAAGTGCCAAAAGACCGAAAGCGCACGCGCAGAGAGGAAAAGTTCAAAAGTTCAATCATGAGGAAGACCACAATCTTCAGCCTCAGGACCACCAAGAGACCCCCATACGACCACCACAGCAAACCACGCATGCCCAGAAGGGCGTGGACTTATTTAGCATGAGAGGCAAGGACAGGCGGGGCCAGGGGTTGAATATGCATGGCAAAGTTGTGCAATGTATTGCGTATGGAACATCTTTGGGAATAAAGGTGTGGGTCAGACTGAGGCTCGGGGCACAAGTTTTGGAGAGTTATCTCACTTGTGCTGGGTGCTGACATACATACCCACTTCATAGCTACCCTAGGTTGTGGAGTCTATTTATTTTATTCCGCGTATTGCTTCACTGGGAACCTGATGGATTTCTGGCATGGGTCTCCTCCTTGCAGTAGGTGAAGTTGGTAGAATTTAATGTTCTTTTTCGTGTTAGTTCAGCTTCTCCGAGGTCTCGGGTTTGGGGCGGCCTCCTCCAGCCAGCTGCCTGAACAGACCGAAAAAAGAAAAAAAGCCAACCTGAAACAGTTCAAGAAAAAACAAACAAACAAACAAAAAACCCAACAAAACAAACAAAAGGCTGCTGAGAGGATTTGCTGGTAAAAAGTCTCCAGGCCGGGGTAAGGAAAAATACCAGAAGCTCCTTGCCTAAACTAACAAAAAGGAATCCAGGAAAGGCAACGAAGTAACAATCTGACCACACTGGGCAGGAGAGTTTGAAAACCTGAATTCTCAGGCTCTGGCCACTGGTTCATCTTAAAGCTACAGCAGCCATTTTCTGGCTATAACGCAGATCATCATAAATCACCTCAAGACATTATGCATCTTCATCTCTTACTATGCACTATTTCAAAATAAATTAAAATTCTAATAGTCAAACTGTTCTTTCTCAGACTTTGCTCACTTTGTCACTTTGATTCCATACTCCTTTCCCACACATTAAGTCTTTCTCTGCTTATATGGAAAAGGCCAGGATATTGGGTTAAAAATCAGGTACAGCTCACAAAATAGTTATGTTTAATTGTTAATATAAAATATAACATCTAGATTTACTAATATAAAATGTTGCTTATTGATGAGTTTGTCTATTAAAATGGAACACATAATTGCTAATAGCAAGGTAATTGTTTTCCAGTTATTCAAAATAAACTCTGATGTCTGCAATTGAAGTATTGCAATGTTACATTTACACAAGAAAAATAAACACTTTAAAAAAACCCTTATCACTACAAAACAGTGAGAAATCTTCACACAAGTATTTTCTCTGGTAATTTCCTTCAAACCACTTAACCTTTTCCATGACTCTTGTAGGGGAAGGGGGTTTAACTTCAGGGTTGCAATTACACTGTTACATTTTTAATAAACCAAATATAAACTCTGATTATTCTATAATGAAAAACTTGTCCTGCAGCACCAATTCATTTGGATTAGCAACTTTAGGAGATAAGACAAAACAGATGCTGTGTTGATCAGGATAGTCTCAGTATTAAACTGTATTCAGTATATTTGGGTCAGATAGAGGTCACAATCAGAAATTTGAGCTCTAAAAAGATACTAGAAATTTTACAGTTTTTTTTAGTACTACAACATAGAGTAGGCTAACAGGCATAAAAAGAACAAGACAACTGTGTTTTATTACTCTGTCTGGCTAAATTAAAGGATTTCAGGCAATTTCTTTTTATACTTCCATTACTGTTAAGCCCTTATGAAACCAGGAATCATACTGGGAGCTTCTCAAGTCTGATTTAGCAGCAATTTGCATACAGACAAAGAAACTCAGAATTATGATGGAAGACACTGCTCACTGAAGAATTTACAGTATGATTTCTACTCTCGTGATTCTTATCTGTTAAACATGTGATACTACTTCCTTACAGAAGTGCTACACTGAATTATTTACCAGAGATGAAGACCAGACATTCTCAGGCAAGGAGGCCTGCTGTGACTTCTTGAATCAAAATACACAGAACTCTTGGATACACCAAGATGCAATTCTGTCTCCTACCAGTAATGACTAGAATAATCTTTGAATAGTTTTTGATATACAAGTGTGAAGTGTAATTTATTGTTCTTCTATTATCCTACCTTATTCAGTTCATCCCTGTAACAATTCAAAATAGTTACTAATGTTATTTCCGTGCCATGTAACTCCCTAGACCCCCGTTCACCTCATTCTTCAATATAAAGTGCCACAATCCAAAGCACAAAAATAATCTTGCTGTTGGTACACCAAGAGAAAAAGATTATTATTATGGTGAGAAAAAAATGTTGCTAACAGTTAAAATGTCATTATTATACTACAAATATGCACTGAAATTCTTAAAAGGAAAGCATAACTTCATTTTGGCTCTGTTCAGATACTGGAAGTAATTCTTCATAGGCTCTCATAATACATGAACCAGCATCATGTATTGTAATGAAGGGGAGAGTGGGTCAGAGACAGAGACAACACACCCCCTAGGTCTTCATGTGACACCAGTGTCTTTTATTGTTCCTGCCTTCCTTAAATATGAGGATTTGAATCTCCTGGTCCATACAACTCATTTCTCTGGATTAAACACCACCCAGCTCCTGTCCCAGTGAGATGTCTGCAGCTTAGGGTGGAATGTGATAGGGTTAAGTCCTTGTATGTATTTAAATCCATCCTATCATAGCTCAACCCAGAGGCTGGGTAATGGAACCAGGTTGGGTTTCTTATTTATAACCAAATTAATTGCGTAGTACAAGCTAGCTTGTACTGTAGCAACATATTATATAATTCTTGTTCAAACTGTGTCCTGACTGTTGCACTGAAAATGTTTAATGCAGTATTTTCTTCTCCTTCATTTACTAAAAACTGGTTTATTTAAATTTATCTATATAGGCACAATATGAAGTATCACACATCCATTCATTTTAGTATTCAAAGTATTTTTCTGGATATTTTGTTCTTTATAGTCTAGAGGTCCAGACTTTTGCTAGTCCATTAAGAACAAATAAGCAAATAACATATTGCTTTCCTTCTTGCCATCATCTGTTAAAACCTTTTAATTTCTTACAGGTATGAACAATATCAGAAAGTCTCATTGGGTAATATAGTACCTACAAACTGTATGGGGCTTGAGGTCTTCTGGTGTAATCCATTTAGCATGTGCTTAAGCAGAAGCCATGCCACGAGGGTTAGGTATAGGGGGGGAACTGTGAACATTATGAAGTAACAAAACACCACAAATGAGAGTACTTTAGCTTCTGTGGTGTCAGTAATGTAGACTACACAGTGTATACTTTTAAAACATTCTCTTGTTGACATCACTTTAAAGCTTGCAAAACTGCAGTGAAGCTATTGAGCAGGTTTAGAAGTGACTTCACTTACCTAAGCAGCCTGAAATACTTCAGAATCAAGTATTCAAAATCAAGGGGCTACTTCTCTAGAGTTCAAAGGAGAAATTGCCACTTCAGGAGAATACCTAGTCTCCAAAAAGCCAGCTGGAAAAGCTGACATCACACAGGTAAATGTAGTTGTTGCTCAAAAGAAGCCCCAAAGCAGTGGCAGGTCTTCTCTGAGTTACACCATCTAGCCACCAAACATGGATTGGGGTCTCCAGCAGTAGCAAGCATGCTACGATTTTTAACTACTGATGAGATGACACCTTTTGACATCAAGCAGATAGCAAAGCTGCTTTGTACCCCAGTCCAGTATCTGATGTTCAAGTCCACCTGGCGGCAATATGCAGAGGACCAGGTGCTGTGGAATCTAGAGGTTCTGCAGCAAGATCCACAATTTGGGGCAGGAGTTGCTCAACTTATAGGACTACCCCCTTTTGACAATCTAGAATTACAGGCATGCTTACATCCTCTAATATTGACACAGGCCAAAGACTTGGGAATACAAGCCCTGTTGAAGGTTGCAGACATGGCAACACTGACTCAAAGGTATTCTACAACAAGGCCCTAAAGAACTATATATACAATTTATAGAGAGGTTAAGAGATGCCGTGGATAAACAAATAATAAATAATGATGCAAGAAATCAATTATTACTACAATTGGCATGGGATAATGCAAATGAGGACTGCAAAAGAGCTATCAATTTATTACTGTAAGAAAATCCATCCTTAAATGAATTAACTGATGTGTATGCTAAAGTTGGAACAGAGTCATACAACATGGCTTTGTTAGCTGATTCTTTTTCAGCTGATATGGGGCTGTCACATCAGTGCTACGGATGTGGACAACAAGGCCACATAAGAGCAGATTGTCCCCACAAGACCAATTCACTAGGGATACATCAAAGACATAGAAAGATTACTACTGTGGGAAACTGTAACCAATGTGGGAAGCCTGGTCACTCGGCCAAGCAGTGTTGGTCCAAGTTTCATCTTAATGGACAGCTCCTCAATCAGCAGGGAAACGGGAACAGGAGTGTGGCGGGGAAGCACACAGACACAAGCATCTACCTGTCACCCAGTGCAAGTCTGTGCAACTGGAAGGACAAGAGAGTCAGCAGGTATGGATGTTTCCACTGCCATCACAGTAACTATAAGTTCATTACAGGTACATAAAGCTCCTCTTGAGGCCTATGGACCTATAGGGAGAGGGCTAAGTGCTCTGTTGCTGGGATAATCAAGTGCAACACTACAAGGCATTTTTGTTCACCCAGGTGTCATAGATGCTGATTTCACAGAAGAGATATGTGCTATGGTGACAACGCCTTCTCCTCCTGTGACTATCCTAGAAAAAAAGCATATTGCCCAGCTTATACCTTTTAACTCTTTTGTTCCCACAACAGACCCAAGGACACGAGGAGACCGAAGCTTTGGATCAGCAGGAGAACCACAGGTGTACTGGACTCAAGTCATCTCTGAACACATGGAACGAATATGGTTTGTACACTCTCAATGCCTCGGGAAAGTCCATCTTATATAGAGGTCAGTGGTATAGTAGACACCGGAGTGGATGTTACTATCATTTCTACAAACACATGGCTTAAATCATGTCCTACTGAGGCTGAAGGATCTGTTGTTGCAGGCCTCGGAGGACCACACAAAGTTTTCTAAGCAGCAAACCTGTGCTGGTTAAAATTTTTTAAGGTCAAACAGACATCATACATCCCTATGTTACTGCTGTCCCACTTAACTTACGGGGAAGGGATGTCTTATCAGCATGGAGAGTCAGGATGGGAATGGATTTTTAGCTGAAATAAAGGGCGTAAAACAGCCTACCTTAGCCTTGAAATGGACAACCTGTGTGGGTTCAACAGTGGCCCCTTGAAAAAGAAAAATTAAACGCCCTTAAATCCCTAGTTCAGAAACAACTGGCTCAAAGTCACACAGCCTTCAACAAGCCCATGGAACACACCTGTGTTTGTAATGAGAAAGAAGTCAGGAAAATGGATATTACTCCATGATCCAAGAAAAATTAATGCTGTTATGGAGAGTATGGGTGCTTTACAGTCTGGAATGCCATCACCTACTATGATACCAGCCAATTGGGACATACTAATTGTTGATTTAAATAATTGTTTTTTTACTATTCCTTTACACCCAGATGATACCTGCGGCGTCGCTCTCTTTCTTCCAGGTCCGGGGCTGCTCTGGTGCCCTTCGGCGCCGCCCCCGCCCAGACTTCCGGGTCCGCCGCTTCTCTCCCGCGTGCCCCTGCTGCTGGCACGCTGATCGGGGTCTGCCGGGTTCTGTCGCCCACGTGAGGGTCCGAGGCAAAGAGGGAAGGAACGTCCAAATCACCCAGGAAAACAGGAAGGCTTTATTGTCACAGAGAGTTGCGGTGGGGGGTAGTGACCCGTGCTTCCCACTCCAGGTGGAGGAAAATGGCGCTGGGACCCGGGAGGGAGCGGGATGATATAGAGGATGTGATAGGGAGGGCACACGCCCCCCCCCCCCCCCCCCCAATCCATGCGGGTGCCGCAGTGATGATGTAAGACAGCGACCAACCAGCACACTGCAGGGGTGGACACCGAGCCTCGGGCTGAGTGGGATCCTGGGGATGGGGCGGTGGACACGGGGGTTCCCGGGGCTGGATGGGGGAGTGGTTACAGGAGTGGCAGGGGGGAAAGCCCAATGGCAGGCAGCATGGGGCTAGATACCACGGGGGGGGGGAAACATGGGGGAAGCACGGGGGTACACAGGACTCGGCTAGCTAACACAAATAAGAACCCCTAAAACCCAGTCCCAGGATGCAACAGATACCCAAAATTTTGCCTTTACAGTTCTGTCCATCAATCATGCAGCACCAGTTTAAAGATACCAATGGAAAGTGCTCCCATATGGAATGATGAACAGCCCCACAATTTGCCAGTGGTATGTTGCACAGGCACTTCCAATAGTGAGAGAACAATTTCCAGGGGCATATTGTTATCATTATATGGATAACATCCTAATAGCAACACCAACCAAAGGAGGCCTTTTACAAATACAGCCAGAATTTATGCAGGCACTGCAAAAATTTGGCTTACGAATTGCACCAGAAAATGTACAACAACCACCATGGAAATACCTGGGAGTCAAAATATTAGATCAAACCATACAAATGCAAAAAATTCAATTTTCAACCAAAATTCAGACTTTAAATGACGCACAGAAACTTTTGAGTATCATTAATTGGGTAAGACCATTTGTAGGATTAACTACCCCACAATTGTCACCTTTATTTAACATCCTTAAAGGTGACCCTGAGTTAACCTCATCAAGAAAATCAACACTGCAGACAAAAACTCTGTTTTAATTAGTAGAACAAGCCATAACAAACAGACAAGTGTACTGGATATGTTCAAAGGTTTGTGTTATAGTATTTGTTGTTATTGCTGATTTACATCCTATACGTATCACTGGACAACGGGACACTCAGTGGTCAGACCCACTACTTATTTGGAATGGGTTTTTCTATCACATCAACTTAAAAAGACAGTACCTTCCATATTTGAATGAATTGCTCAATTAATTATTAAGTGTCACCAAAGATGTATACAATTAAATGCCAAAGATCCTGCAAAAATTATTATACCTGTTGCACAGGAATATTTTGAATGGTGTTTTGCAAACAGCACAGCACTGCAAAGTGCTTTACAGAATTATTCAGGACAAATCACCTACCACCTACCTAGTCATAAGCTGTTGCAATTAAGTGGGTCCGCTGCATTGTCACTGAGACCATTGAATCATCATACACCACTGTAAGGTCTCACTGTCTTTACTGATGGTTCTGAGAAAATGGGGAAAGCCATTGTGACCTGGAAGGAGGACAAGGGATGGCAAACACTCAAAGGTCATGATATTGGATCACCCCAATTACTGGAGTTACATGCTGTCACTATGGCTTTCCAATGATTTCCTCACACTTCCTTAAATATTGTAACTGATTCTGCCTATGTCACAGATATAACACAAAGATTAGACCAAGCTTTACTGAAAGAAATTGACAATGCCACAGTATTTGAACTGCTAAAAGGTTTGTGGCATACAATCAAAGTCAGAACGTCTTACTATATTTTATACATTCGGAGTCATACTAATTTGCCTGGTTTTATAGCAGAGGGTAATGCTCAGGCTGATTGGTTAGCTAGCCCTGCCTGGACAGCACCACAGCCTGACATGCTGACACAGGCAAGAGCATCCCACGCCTTTTTTCATCAGGGTGTTAGAGCATTACAAAGGCAATTCTTACCGACAAACACAGAGGCACGCAACATTGTTAAATCTTGTGCCGACTGTCAAGGTCACATTACACCACTGCAGATGGGGGTAAACCCCTGCAGTCTACGAGACTTACAAGTCTGGCAGACAGATGTCACCCTTGTTTCTGAATTTGGACGCTTAAAGTGTATGCACTAAAGTTTCAGTGGACACCTTTTCATCAGCCAAATGGGCCTCAGTCCACATAGGGGAAAGAAGCCGCGATGCCATTGCACACTGGTGTTTAGCCTTTGCTGCTCTAGGCATTCCCCATACAATAAAAATTCATAATGGCCCAGCATACATTTTGCAAAATACTCGGCACTTTTTAAAACTCTGGGGTGTGTTTCACCACACTGGTATTCCTCATTCCCCTAAGGGACAGGCCATTGTTGAGCATGCCCATGGCACCTTAAGGCCATACTTGAAAAGCAAAAGAAGGGAATGTGTGGTGAAACCCCACAGAGTAGGGGTAAACTCTTAAACTCTAAAAATGTAAACTCTTTCTCTCCGAATTAGTATAATTTTGAAATTGAGAGGCTCTCAGGCAATGATATGGGAATAGGAATAACAGTTCTTTACTAGGAAAATGAAAAATATTAATGCGATAGTACGAACAAAGAAAAAAACACTGACAGAGTCAGAGTACAACCTGACACCCTCTTGGTCAGGGTGTCAGTAGCAATCCAATTAAATGATGGCTGTAGTCTTCTTGGATTGACAGGTGTGGTTTTGTTGAAGCAGTGATCTTGTAGAAGGCTGTAGTTTTCTTCTGAAGGTCCAGTGATGGTGTAGATGGGCCTGGTCTTCCTCTGGGAATCCAGTGGAGAAGAAAGCTGCTTCTCTAAGAATCTAGTGGGAAAAGGCTGTCTCTGGTGTTCTAAATCTCAGATTATATCTAGGTAGGAATGCTTGACTTCTCCCCCTGGGTGGAGCATCTCACAATGGAATGATTTCTTTTATTAGTCCTGCAGTGAGATTCAGTGGCCCATTAACAGAAGATATTTCCTGGAGGGAGGCTTGGCTGTGGAAGAGATTAAGAAAACTGATCAATTAACAGAAGATAACTGCCCTACTTCTAACAGATGGTAAATAGAATACATATCCTTAGCTACATCTTTCAACTTAAGACAGGTAACTAAAGCACTTCACACTTTAAATCACTTAACAGTACATGCTAATTCTCAGAATACTGTCGTTTAAAATAACTTTTTATCAATGCAATGTTCCAGTGATGCTCAGTCACCCAAACCTAAGGTATTGATTAAGAACCTCCTTACCAATAAATTGGAAGGTCCCTAGGACCTTGTTACTTGGGGACGTGGGTATCCCTCCATTTCCTCCGATGTTGGCATCTAAGCAGGCGCTTGGTGTGTGTGTCCTGCTCTACGCCCTGCTTGGGATCACACCCAACAATGTCTCCCCAACAATCTCGCAGCAGATGTTGTAGAGCAGTAATCAGAATGACACTTCATACTACTGTAGGCAGATGTGGGACCAGTGGAATGACAGTCTACCCATAACTTTAGTCTCAAGAAGACAGACATTTTGGGAACAAAACTAAGCACTTGGATTTATACCTTTCAATGGAAATAAACCAGTAAAGCATTACCCATAACTGTTTTTAAGGTTTAACAATTCGAAAATAATTTATGTGTTTGTAAAGTGTTACCCATATCAGTTTCTAAGGTTTAACAGTTTTGTAAGAACGTTAGGTGTTTGTTATAATTGGGTTATGGTTGTGAAGAGTTTGCGGCATACCACCCTGAGAAGCTGTTCCTGATGGCTCCCGGATTATATCATCATGATTCTTCTGTACACTGTACTGTGTTTGTCACCCTGTCTGCAAGGGCCCTGCAGAGGATAACAAACACTGCCTTTGTATTTAAAAACGAAAAGGGGGAACTGTTGTGCCTAACTGCTGGCCTGGAGGCCTTACAGTTTTAATTAATCCCGATTATAATTTTATAACTGAAATGTAAGTAATTACATAATAACCTTAATTATATAACTTGACAGGTCTGGGCCATTGGGGAGCAGGTCTAGGCTGATGGGGAAAAGAGCATCCATTGGCCAGTGAGCCAGGTGGCAACTAATTTAGCCAATCAGAAATAACTGCGCGGACTTTTAAAGCTATATAAGGGGAACAGCTCTCAATAAGTTGGCTATTTTCACATAAATACAGAATTTTGTGTCATTGCTTCTGTCTCAGCTGCGATGGGGGCCTTTTTTCTTCTTTTTTTAAGAAAGGTGTCTTTGTTTTAACAGTAACAACATGTAGATAGGAAGCCACTTTTTTTCCTGTTCTAGGTTATACTGCAGACATTACTTCTACTCTTATCAACAACAAATTATGAGAAACACAGCAAGTATTATGTAGTTCCAGTCAATTTAATTCTACTTATATTAACCCATACTTCTATGTTTAGAAAGCAGTTTTCATCGTACTGATTAGTCTTGGTACAATTTTTTGTACCAAGCCAAGCCAAATGTACCAAGCCTAGCCAAATGCTCTCCCCATAACATAAATGTAGATGCGGAACTGGTTTTTCTAAAAATATGCATGGCTGCCTTGCCTAACAGGAATTGAGAATTGTAATATTACCTTCAGGAAACAGGCAAAGCTTGAAAAGTCAGTACACTGGTCTGGTGTCTCTTTGATTTTCTTCTCAAAAGTTTTTAGAAACTGTAGACAAAGCAGACATGGAGAGTTAGGAGAATACCATAACATCTTTGATGAAGTAACAACCTAACAAGAAGAAATGGTCATTTAAGTAATCACTTGTCATTAGACACTGGGACATGTTTTAGATTCTGCTCAGCCTGTATCAGTTTTAATACTTAATTTATTAGCATATGATGTTGTAGTTTATATATATTGCATGTATCTGTATTTTATATATAAAATCGAAAGTTACTATTTCAGTGGGTGATTTGAAGGATTATTGAATTGGTATATTAAGCCATTCTATTATTTACCAACCCTAGTAGTTTTTGTTTTCAGTCTAAATAAACTGTCTGTAACAAAGTAGCAAAGCTAAGTTGTTGCATAAAAGCTTAAGATATGGTTTGAAGTATAGCTTTGCTCAGAAAAACTCATATAAAAACAGCATGAAAAAAGATCCCTATTTGTTTTGCCTTGATTCTGACATCATATATGCTTTCTGTAGCCATGTAGAGAGATGGGATTTGGTTTTTTGGGTTTTGTTTGGGGTTTTTTTGGTGAGTGGGCAGGTATTGGTTTTTTTTACAAAGAAAACTGCCAGGCGTACAAAACCAGCCTGGGCTCCTTTAATCACTCAGCATTATTTCTTGCTCCCATCTCACTTCCTGTAACAAATGTCCTCACTTGCAAAATGGTATCCTCATTATCGCTGTGTAATCCCATTTTTTAAAAGTATGACTTTGGTGACATCTGTTAAACAGTTGCAACTGTCTCTCAAGTGGATGCTTATAAACCAGTCTGCACAAGTAGCTATAATCCAGTTTGTGTATGCTCTCCCTCACTTTTTAAACTGAGCTAGTTAGAACAGGAAATGTTCAAAATATTCAGGCACAAATCATCACAAAAGTTACTCTGTCTCTCCTTTCAAATTCTACACAAGTGTTAAACATGACTCTCATGTCACTTTTCAGAATTAAATAATGTGTGGAAGTAGAATTGTCTAGTATATACTTAGAGTGACATCTTGCTTTTATAGTGCTTTTACATTTGTTCAGCCTAGAAACAGTTGAAGATAGATTCTTCCACTTGTGTAATCTATAGCCTTCTTTACTCTCTTTCAATTGGTTTGACTTTTGCTAATATAATTCAAGAAGTCTCACAGAACTGAATAGGTATTATGCATAGGTATAATTTAGGATGTCCCTTAACAATCATGACTATTTGCAAGATTATCTTAATAAACCCTGAAAAGGCCAAACAAAATCTCAGAAATGGAATATAGTATTTTTTTTGTTCATTCATCAAATACAGAATTCTACAATATTAATTTTAGATAAGAACTACACATTACATACAGAAACATAAATATTTGCTTTTTACTCCTGGCTCAAAAAGGTTGAGCTGCCATCACCTGTTGCATCCCGGAGTTTGGGTTTAGATTAGGGTTTTTAATTTATGTTAAAATAAGTCAAGTTCTGTAATCCCGCGTTTCCCCCGCGTTGTTCCCCCCCGCGGTTCCTGCCCCCATGTTGCCTGCTGCCGGCTCTTACCCCTGTGCCGCTCCTGTAACCACCCTGCCGTCCGGCCCCGGGAAACCCCGTGCTAGCCACCCGATCCCGCTCAGCCCGCTCTGGCTCGGTGCCCGCCCCTGCGGGGTTCTCTGGTTGGTCGCTGTTGCGGGTGTCACCGCCACGGCAGCCGCCCCTATTGGGCGGCAGGCCATGGATCCTCTCGCCCCGCCCCTCTATAAAGCCCTATCCCGCCGGCAGTCAGACGCCATTTTCTCCCATGCGAGCGCCGGGAGCGGTCGCGTCTTTCCATCGAACCGCGCCACGTGACCAATAAACCGTTCCTGCCAAGCACGGAGTAAATGGACAAATTCCTTCCTCTTTGCCGGGTCCCTAGCGCACGGTAACAGCGGTTGGCCAGCCCACGCGCCCGAGACACGGAGCCGTGTCCGGGAACCCGCGGCAGCAAACCCCGGCAGCACGTGGAAGCTACGCCACAGCCGGGCTCCCAAGAGCTGCGTGCAGCCGGGGAGAGCAAAAACCCACGCCGCAATCACCCTCAGAAAATTCAACACAAAGTACACACAAAGATAAATCTGCTGCAAAATCTAATTAAGCAAGTATGTTCAAGCTCTAAAATGCAATGTATATTCAAGGAGTATTGTCAATTTAATTTAGTTTAATTAATTTGTTTAAATGTTTAAATTATCTATTCACTTTTCATTTTGGCCAATATGAATGTTACAACTAGATATTTGGAGTCTTCTGGTAGCTTCATTAATTTCATTGAAGGAAAGATCTACATATTGTCATAAGAAAGATTACAGGTGGATATGCTGTATCAAAACCCTATATAAAGTAAATTACTAAATTAAAGATAAATTTAATCAGGCAGTATTTTACAGGTAAGTAAGACATGGTTTAAACTGTGCTTAGTTTAAATTAATTTTTTTATTTAATTGGTTTTAGTTAAATTAACGATTATGTGAACTTTTCATATTTTTCTTCTCCCTCATTGATTCCTAGTGTTTGAATTCTATCAGCTCTGCATTTCTCTAAATGTTCTAAATTCTAAATTCTCTAAAATGTTAAGAATATAAACTTACCTTAAAAACCCCACAAAAATCCAACAAACATTTGTATATCATGATAGCTTTAAAATTTCAAGTGTTTCAGCTATTATCTTCTCTAACATGACCTGCAAAGCTGGTTTTGCTCTAGATCTGGGGTGCATGTTACTTATAGACAAATATTACTTCATTCCCAGCCTTCTGATTTTCAGTTCAGCAAACAAAATTATTAAACCAAATCTGCTTATTTGGAATGGACTATTTTTCTCAGGAGCGCTAATCATCCACAGCAGCCCTTGACTAAAGAGGCAGTAACTGCTCAGGACCTGGTGATTAAGCATAAAAAAGAAGATACAAGGTTACCATTGACTCTTTCTGTAAGCAATAAACAGATTGGACAATCTCAAAAGTACAGTTCAGACCCTGAGATTTAGAATTTAAATTTCAGTGTCCTTTTGCTTCTCCACTTTAACCTTACTTGTGTGAAGGAAAATCCACCTTCATATTCAAATGATGCCATAAATTAATCTTAGACATAGACCAACAGAGAAGTGAACTGAAGCTGCAAAGAGCAGCATAGTCGCAACACTTATGGAAAAGAAGCATCTCTCTCTGTCTGGCTGTCAGTTATTCCACTTGGTTATTTTAAAAATACATTACACAGCATTGGCTTTGTTGCTAGAGAAAATGAAGGTTTAGAGAAAACTATTTTTGCTATATGAGGAATCTATGCATTTGAGATTTTGAAGAGATTAGTAAAGGAGTGGTTGCTTCAGGTAGGAAAAAAAGATAGGAACATTTAAATTTTTATTATATTTTCTAAAAAAATGCCAAAAAATCCATTGTAGATATGTCTTAGTTCTGAAGAATTTTTTTATCTCTGCATACCTGATGGGAACATGGTTATAGGTGAAGATAATTTGGGTTGTGGGTACATCAGGCATAGAAGAGTTATGATAAATGTTCATTAGATTTATTGTGTTATAAAAATATAAATGTATTAAAAATTTGTATTTAAACTTTTCATTCTAATGACATTTCTGAATTTTAAAATATAATGGGAGGCAGAAAAGTGGCAAAGAAAAATGAGTACATACTGAAAGATCCATGTTTACTCACACAACACAGTCACTGCTTTTAAGTTTTACAAGCTCAACAAAACTACGTAATAGAAAGTGATTTCCTCTATGTGGCTTTTATGCCATCAGTAAAATCAATTAACATTTACATAACTTCTCTTCAGGATATGTAGCACACATAGAATAGATAGAATGGACTTCAGATTGAGTTTTCAAGAAGGATCTTAGCATAGGAAATGATCAGCATTTCTATATAGATCAAACAGAACATAAAGACATCTAGAAGTATGTCTATCAGGTCTGTAAGGATGATGACACTTGGATCTCTGGCTGGAATGGGAAAGCTTTATGCAAAAATTAAATATACTGCTATGTATAGTATAAACATCTCCACATTTTAAAATAAAACTTTAATTTTAGAAATATTATTTTAGAATATTTTTTCATATTTTTCTTTACAAATAAAAAATCTTCACCCACAAAACTTGTGTCCTAGATTGCAAGGCAAGATGTATTCAGTGTGGCAGATGGAAGTGTGGCAGTTATCTTCTGTTAATTGGGCAGTTTTCTTTATCTCTTCCACAAACCAATCCTCCCCCTTGGGAGACATCTGCTGATAATGGGCTATTGAATGTCACTGCATGACTGATAAAAGTTACAGCATCCTATTGTGGGATGCTCCGCCCAGAGGGAGGAGACAAGCATTCCTAACTGGATATAATCTGAGTGTTTCGGACACTAGACTCACTGGATTCCCAGAGGAACAGCTAGGTCTTTTGACTGGACCTTCAGAGGAAGACTACACCCTTCTACAGGATCACTGCTCCAACAGAACCACATCTGCCACTCCAGGAGGACTGCAGCCATTCCAATTCGGACTGCTACCAACATCCTGACCAAAAGGGTGTCAGGTTGTATTCTGACTCTGTCCGTGTTTTTTCTTTTGAATTATTGCATGTATTTTTTTTTCCTTTTCCTAATAAATTGTATTTCTGACTTGGAGTCTGTCACTGGTTTTGCTTTCAAACCAGAACACCTTGTTAAGATATTTCATAATTTACCTTCATCTAAATGGAATGATCAAAGTAATGCATCTTCCCTGTAATTCTTAATAAGAAATTGCTGTTGGAACACTGTTTAGAAACTCCAATGCTTAAAATATTACTATATAACCATGATGTTGGAGGTTAGGATTTTTTTTCTTTCAAGGAATTTTTTCCCATTTGTTGCCTAAAAGATGATAACAACGGTACTTAAGAGAGACAAAAGATGTAGCCAACGAGGAGGAGGAAGAGTGCAGTGTGCTACTGAACTGAGGGGCTTTCTCTTTGGAAGTACAGAGATACCATCATATTTTGGCTGAGGGATGAGGGCTCAGCTCCTCACTCTCTATCGCTCTCAGGACTGGAGGAGGAGATGGTACTGTTGCTGCTGTGGGGAGAATTCCCTACCACTGCAGATTTCCGTCCTTTACTGCTTCTTCCTTACCGTGAGTGAGCCTTTGGTAATAAGAGCAGCCATTGAACTGAGACCTTATTAACACCACCTCACCATCGAATCAGGTGCCCCAGAGGAAAATCTAGGATTCCAATCCCTTCCCCTCCTCTATTAAGGGAGTCTCTTATGGCTGTTGGTGGGAGCCCAGCTGCTGCTGTCCAGCCCCGCTCTTTTCTATTGCTGCTTTGGGTTTTTTGCTACTCTTTAACTTGAGACCCCATGTCTTCCCAACCTCACATGACTCCTGCTATGGCTGCAGAGCTTCTGCTACATTTTGTTTGCCACCCCAGGGTCTGCTCCCCTCTGCCCTTCCAGCTTGCTGCTCTGAGGTTCCCACTACAGCCCATTTTGCCATCTGGAGGGGCACTGGGACCAGCTGTCTCCCATGAGTTTGTAAAGGAAGCCCCTTTTCTATCTCTTCCCCCAGCAGTGCTGCCATTAAACAGTGGAGAGGCAGCTGGGCTTATGCCGCAGCACTCCATGCAGCCACAGGGGAATTATCACACCTGCACTGCCCGGCCAGGAGCCAACATCTCTGGCTGTGACCGTAACTACACCAAAGGGGAAAGAGCCACAGCTGAGAGAAGCCTCTTAAATGTTTGGTGTTGTTTGTTTGCCTTGTTTGACATATATACATATATATATATATATATATATACGCTAGTAAAGAACTGTTATTCCTTTTCCCATAGCTTTGCCTGACAGCCCTGTAATGTCAAAGTTATAATAATTTGGAGGGAAGGGTGTCAAAAATGGGTTAGAAATTGTTGTAGAATAGTTGATAATTGTTAAGCATGTACTGTGTCCAAGACTGAGCACCAAGATGTTTCCTATTACCATCCGAGTAGCAGTTGCATCTGGACAGTTTTCCTTATCTCCTGCTAATAGGCCCATCAATGTCTTGCCACATGACTCAGAGATAACACTCTCC